>NW_024884211.1:0-16620 GCF_019232065.1 Centrocercus urophasianus
GGGCTTCATTATTTTCCAAGTTTTTTTACAATTACAAAAATTGCCTTCATATATCTGTTTCAGGCATGCTCATATTCATATTCAGTCCTTTGTGGACAAAGTAGTATAATTTACTACACCACTCAGAGCTTCTGATTTCATAGATCTCTGGATTGGCTGCAGTTTTGTTTCTGGATTTAATATTTCTACATATACATATTTTTTTCCAGCTACTTTAAAAAATATGGTTAGTAAAATAAAAGATTTATCAAACTCTCATTCACTTTTAATCCTTGCCTATTCTTTTGAAATGCTGAACTTTTTCTGTATTGGTTATTTACGTTTCTGCACACTTGTTTTTCAAATTACTTAAGTGCTCCACTGGTAAAATGTAGAGCTTAGGAGTACTCTTTATGATCACATTATCCATTTTTCTAGTCTGGAAAACAATTTTCTTCCAATATTTGTACCTTCTGTCACTCATATATGTGAAGAGAAAGTGCAATTGAATAATTTAGCTCACAATTATATCAAGCTAAAAAAAGCCAAAACTTCTAAAATAGTAATAGTTAAATTATTTTGCAATTAAAACTGAATTATAACCTTAATCACCTTGTCATTGCCTTAGCAGTCATTCGAACAGTGAAAACGAAAACATTTTTTGGACAAAACATGACCTCTAACCAAAAGTCCCAAAGCTTCTTCTGAATTTGTGATTATCTCCTCGGTGGGGTATAACAGCCCTGCAAGCAGCCTCTGTAAAATTGCACCTGACATTCAAATCATAGAATCAAACTTTCTTATTTAAAGTGAAAGGCTACAGATTATTTTAAATTAGATTAATTTAAATTCCTTTGTAATTTTGGCCTGTCAAGTGATGATGGAAGCAGTATTTGCACAGAAAATGACAGCAGCTGACAGAAGGGAGGGAAAGCTGTCTGTAACATACAGATTACATTGTCAGACATGACTCCCCTAGTTTTAATCATGGAACTCTGAGCTTGAAAAACTTGCATGTCTAGTGGGCTCCAATAAACATGTGTAACTACCCTATAAAAGAAAATGACTCATTTGTTTGCCCTGGACCCAAATAATCTTTCATCAGATTTCCTTTGTTCTTTGAGTGCTTTGAGGTCAATTAAAAAATGAATGCCTTCCAAACAGACCGATAATTAGTTAACAGTCTCTTCATTATGGGTCCCACAGGGAACATTCATTTACAAGAAGCCCTGACCCTGTTGTCCTTGGGAAGCTCTCAGTAATAAGTTACAGAAGCAGAGGCCGAGGCAAACCTGTTCAGAGTAGGACTACACAGATGCTAAAGAAAGAGCTGAAGTCCCTAGAGCCTTCCTAACTAAACTACTAGAAGCAGTACCACTACTCCTATACTCAGGTTCATTTTATTTTCCAAGCATACACTGTCAGACAATTGGTTTTTGATCACACCGTTTGTGAGAAGATTCTTTAGTTACCTCTCAGGGGGTGTATTATAGGCATTTTGCTCACTGCATTGTGGAAAGCAAACCGTAATGCTGTGATTCAGCACCATGTAGTTTCATCATCTCACTGCTTAGATGGTTGCAATTTTCTGATTTCAAAGCATGTTTCCACAGGGGAACAGTAGCCAATTTCTCCTCCCCATCAACTGACTTTTGTTGTATATTATGTCCTCTACTTGTGAGGGACACGGAGCAGGCTTGGAAAGCACACACAATGAATAATTGGCTCAGAGACTGGTGTCGAGCCAGAAACATTGGGTTCTTTGATCATGGGGCAGTTTTCTCAGCCCCTGGCCTGTTGTCTGTCTATGGAACCAACCTATCTCAAAGGGGGCAACAAATCCAAGCACAAGAGCTAGCAAGGTTTATCGAGAGAGCTTTAAACTAGCTATGACGGGGAAGGGGACAAAACAGGCCTCACAAGAGATGAGCCTAGGGGAACAATGCTTGAGCTGGGGGTGAGCAGTTGACTCGTCTGAAATGTGTCTATACCAATGCACGCCGCATGAGCAACAAACGGGAGGAGCTGGAAGGTGTGAGAATCCTTCTTTGTTTTTTGGATCAAAGCTTGCTTCCTGAGGTTTTTCTTGTGATAAGACTCTGAGTGACTTGTCAAGGAGGCAACTGATGGGTGCTAACTGTGTGACAATCGATATCGCTTTGGGAACATTTGAAAGCCCCTTCCCCCAGAGCTGCTTGCTCTGTAGAAGAGCGGAAGAGAGTGCTCAGGAGCGTTCACTGGCGGAAGATCTGGCCTGTGACTAAACCACTCTAGCTTAGTATGGGAGGCTGGGGGATGATACCATTGTATCCTGTGAAGGCAAGATACAAGTTGGTGCCTCCCTTCTTCCCCTTACCTGCTGGCAAGGCCAGAAAGATAAGAACAAAGGAATTTCCTGCTGAGGTCCCAGGGCCAGAAGCTGCCACCGCAAGGAGAACTGACTCAACCACCTTGGGTTTGAGCTGTCACTCAAAGGAGAGCTGACTCAACCACTTCGGATTTGAGCTGTCACTGCAAAGACAGCTGACACGACCACTTTGAAGCCATTGAAAAGGGGCCATCATCACCATGATCGTCGTCGTTGTCAACAGAACAACTCTGCCTGATGACCCACAGCTATTGAAGATCAAAGACTGAACTGCAAACCATGCTGGATCCATGGTGGTGACTATCTCCCTCTTGCTTCCTATAAAGACTGCTTGCTTCTTCTTTTCTATCTTTCCTATTGCCCTCCTTCCCTTCCCCATTACCCTAATTCATAATAGTGTCCATCCTCCCCTTCCCCTTTTCCCCTGATTAAGATTTGTAATAAACTGGTCGGACCAACATTTGAACCGTTGTTTCTTAATCTCACGCCGGGTATATAGATAATAAAAGAACCTCCTCTCCCTCCTATAAATTGGAGCGAGACAGAAGGGATTGTGCAGCAGGCTACTATGACCTAGTCACTATTACTGAAACACAGTGGGACAACTCCCATGATTGGAGTGCTGTGATGGATTGCTACAAGTTCTTCAGAACGGATAGATGAGGAAGGAAGGGTGGTGGTGTGGCTCTTTGTATTAAAGACTGTTTTGATGTTGAAGATTTTGGGGTTGAGAATAATGAAGTTGAGTGTGTATGGGTAAGGATCAGGGGAAAGGCCTGTAGGGGCAACATCTTGGTGAGGGTCTGTTATAGACCGCCTAATCAGGATGAAGAAAAGGATGAGGCATTCTACGAGCAGCTTGTAGAAGCTGCGTGATCACTAGCACTCATTCTTGTGGGAAACTTCAACTTTCCTGATATATGCTGGAAATATAATACAGTGCAGAGAAAGCAGTCCAAGAGGTTTCTAGAATTTGTGGAAGGTAGCTTCCTTACGCAGCTGGTAGGAGAGTCTTCCAGTGGTGGTGCCCTGCTAGACCTACTCTTCACTAACAGAGAAGGACTGGTGGGAGATGCGAAGGCTGGGGACTGTTTTGGGCAGAGCAAAATTGTAGAAATTGTAGAATTCTCTATTCTTGGAGATGTTAGAAGGGTAACTAGCAAAACTGCTATCTTGAACTTCAAGAGGGCGGACTTTGGCATGTTCAGGATGCTTGTAGCACGGGTCCCTTGGGTCCCTTGGGAGTTGCTCCTTAAGGGTAAAGGGGTCCAGAAAGCCTTTTTTTTTATGATAAGATATAGATATGCACTCAGCTTCTAGTTCAGGCAAAGTAGTTAGAGTATCCATCCCCGTGCATCCAAAAGCTATAGCTGCACTTCTAGAAAAAAATAAGCTCAGCAAATGAACCATGTTCTCGTGTTTCCAGTTAGAAGGGGCTTACACACATTTCTTTGAGCTAACACCCTCTGTACAAAATGAATCTTGAATTACAGTAATTAAACAAGTCCTTGGCCCCTTTTCAGAGATCCAGAATCTTTGATTAGTGTAGTGTCCTTCAGAAACCAAAGGACTCTGGATTCAGGTAGCCTGGCAAGGCTGACATAACATTACCGTTGAATAGAAGAGGTCCTGAAGAAAGATGCAAGGCAGGCCTATATTGAGCTGCAGATACTACAAACTTGGGAGAACAGTCCAGCAACTTATCAGGAAAAAAATGCTTATAGTATTCTTTAATCAGAATTCTGTAATCAATATTTTCCAGCATAACTTCGTTTTCTCTGAAAACTTCTAATTCAATCTAATTAACAGCAACTATGCTTCTATAATATCAGCTAGCCACATAAATCACTGCCAAAAGGGAAATGAAAGTTTTTTAAAGGAAAGAATAGGTGCTTAGCCTGAAAAAATTGCAGATTTCCACTGCTCCTGATTGTATCTGAGACGCGATTCTACTGTTTTTCTATTTTTATTTTATTTTATTTTTTTTCTATCTTTTCCCCCTCACTAAAAGAAGACTAAGTTTTCAGCTCTTTTTACTACAGTCCTTTTGTCAGTGCCCTCTCTAGATACAAGACGAGGCTCAGGGTCTTTAAAATCAATAACTGAATGGAACACTGTTTCTTGCCCTTCAAGTGTTTTCGTGTTAAAGCTTTGACCTTTATGAGTAAAGATCAACATGAAAAGAAATCCTGATCTACACATGAAGTCTTCTCTTATGTAACTATATTCTTGAACTGAATTTTTAACTGAAAAATACATGGAAACATTTAAATCCAGAAGATTTTACTGCTATTATTTGAAAGAACATTGTGAGCTTGGTCTGATAGGCACTATGTTTTCCTTGAAGAGGCTTGGTCATTGTTCTTCATTATAACTAAACAAGCAGTTTTCTATAAAGGTGTCAAGACTCTAAACTTATTTATTTTGAGCACTTCACCTTTCATACTATGGAAGGATGTTAGCCAAAGAGAAACTTCTGGTTAGAAAATGTTCTAATGGAACTCAAAGTGTTTTCCATATCACTGTCATTATTGGCTATCTATAGGAAGTCACATCTACTTTATTTTCCTTGTGTATCTCAAATTCAGTTGTAAAAAGTGACAAAGTTCATCTAAGGGATACATCTAGTAAACTGTAAATGTGAACAACATTAAATTTTCTTTTCTAGAATTTCTAAGGTATCTGTCTCCTTGAGAAGGGCAATGACTGTAATTTAAAAAGAAAAAAAAAAAAGAAAAATGAAGTTGCAGTGGTGTTAATTTATCTGATAAACTGAGTAAAGCACCTAAAGGAAGATTTCCCACTGATAGCTACATAAACTGTCACAGGAACAGCCCTTCTATTTCTGTTTTCAAGTCACTGCAAAACTGTATTACACATCTTGAACATCTATATGTGTGCCTCTTTTCTGGCTTGATTTAGGGTCAATAATGATATACTAGGAGATCAAACTTGGTCTGGGGTGGTGATTTAAACAATCAGCCTTCAACACTTCTTAGAAAAAATTCTATGTAGAAATGATGAACACTTGCACAGAATTACATATTTAATTAAATGCACATAATGAAAAAATATAGCTTCCTTCTATGGAACAGTTGAAAACATTTTTAGAAAATTTGTAGCCAAGTTTGGCTGCTGCTGAGACAAAAAAAAAAAAAAAAAAAATCAAGATTAGTCTGCATTTATGTGATAAGGCAACAAATCTGGTTCTGTAAAGCTAAGATGTAGTCAACAACACAATGAATTCAGAATGTTTTATGTAAAAGACGTACAAAACTATACATATCCGCCAGTAAATAACCTCTTCTCTGTGTTGGCACTTTTCTAAATTATAAATTAGGAATTCATGGTCCCAATAAATACAATATATTACTAGTTAATAGCTCTCACAATTCTTTATGATTTTAAAGAAATTTATAGTTTTATAATGAGGAAAATTATGTGCAGGTGCCATTAACTCACCCAAAAGAAGTTATGTATTAAAAAAAAGGCAAGCAAATCCTACACAACTTCCATTAGATAGAAAATACAAAAGCATTTTATTAAAATTTTCCCTTGTGTCCTGTTTTCAAAGAAAAAAGTCTGTATTTGAGGTGACTTCAAAGCAGTGTAATTAGTTTGGTGAATTTCAAAGATCACTTAATGAGTGCTGCGTTTAATGAATATTCTTTGAAACTTCGGGGCTATTTTCTATGCCCATTCAGCACAGCAGCAGTTCTGAACACTTGTACAGATGTTTCCAACCACTTTCTGCCAAATGCAAATTTACTTCCTGTGTGATTGAATTATCAATGCCAATTTTAGCTGATAAGAAAGAATCAGATTACTACCTGCATTCTTTCAACATCACTTTAGGAATATTCCCAGTCTCTTCATGCTTTTTCAGAACAGCATAGCAGAACTGAGTAGGTTTAACATTCTGCCAGTATGGTTATAAATAATCCGAAACTAAAATTGTCTCATAATGGAGTTATCATCCAAAATTAATACTGCGTAGTCTAATGACACAATTCTAAAATTTTATATGAAAAAACTAATAAAATAAGTCATGATAGACCTACTCTTTGCTATCATTTATAATTTACAACTATCTGACAATTTGTAAAATAACTGTTTACCTGTCACGGAGTTAACTTGATCAATCTATGCCTGTGACAGGGGGGCATTAGGCCTCTGCCCCACCCTTCTACACCTGGCCCCGCAATATGGGAAGGAAAAAGGGAAAGGGATAGGGAGATGGGAGCTGGGCTCAAGGAAGGAAAAAAAAAATACAAAACAGCAGCAACAATCTATGGAGGAAAACTTATTTTACTAACTGATATCAGAATTCAAGATAACACAATATAATACAATCTAATTGAAATTGAGACTAATAAATCAAATACAGTAGGAGAGAGAGAAAGTTCCCGAGACCAAGTCAAACCTGAAAAGCTTGGTATGGCTAGGAAAGCACCCTCTAACACCCACTACAAGGCAGTTAGAGACCACCCAAACAGGAAGGGCCAGATCCCATGACTTCCACGATGTATTGAACTGAATTGTACTGATTGTACTGAAATTGGAGAATAAACACTTTAACTCCCAGTGCACTGCATGATGTTATGTTGTGGAACACCAAAAAACAAAAAACAAAAAACATGACATCACCTTAGGTTAACATTGCTTTCTCTACAAAGCTTAAAATAAACTTCAGCAATAATAATAATAATAAAAATAATAAAAATAAATAATAATTTCAGCACCTAGAGGTTACATGGAGTATTACAAGTTGGAAGAGATACACAAGGATCATGGAGTCCAAGTCCGGGCTCCACACACAACTACCCAAAATTCAAACCTTATGTCTGAGAGCATTATCCAAATGATCCATAACTAAGCCCCACTGATGATCACGAACTTCATGCAAGAATCCTAGTCCTAGTTTTTCTTTTCTTTGACTAAGTAGGATAGAAAATGAATGAAACGTACTGGCTTTTGAGTGAAGGTTTATTTGGGATAAATTTAACTAGAATGATTCATGTATCACATTATCAAAAGTCCTTGCTTCAGTCTTTCACCATTATAACCTATAAATCTGTGGTGACACTTCAGTGACTACTTGTACATAACCAGGTTATAAATTCAGCCGAAACAATCCCTGTACTGAAAGCTATCTAAGAAAGCCTCAAACTCAGCACCTGTGCTTGTCTCCTTTTTCTTGTGATACTTAGGGCCATTCTATTGCAAGAAACTTTAAATACTGAGAGATAAAAAAGTTTCAATTCCTATAGTAATCTGAAACTATTATTACTATTATGATTAACAACATTCTATTAAAAAAGTTTTTGACATCACAGAATTGCTGAATGGCTAAGGTTGGAAATCAATTTTAGATGTCTTCTGGTCCACCCTCCTGTTCACATACATTCACCTATAGCCACTTGATCAGCACTATGTTGAGGTGGGTTTTAAAGATCTCCAAGGAGGGAGACTCCATAATCTCTCTGGGCAACATGTGACAGTGTGCCATCATCCAGACAGTAGACATCTCTGAATTGATGTGTTCCAATGGAACTCCTTGTGTTACATTTTTTTGCCCATTACCTCTTATCCTGTAACTGAGAATTAATGAAAAGAGCCTGGCCCCATCTTCTTTGCACTGTCCCTTATGGTATTTGAATATTACTATGTTTCTGCTCTTCTACAGCCTGAACAGTTTCAGTTCTCAGAGCCTCTCCTCATAGGAGAGATGCTCCAGTCTTATCATCATCTTCATGACCCTTCACTGAACTCTCTTGTCCAGCACTGAACACAGTATTCTGGATGTAGCCTCATCAGTGCTGAAGAGCAGATAAGGCTCTCCTTCCTTACCCTGCTGGCAGTATTTTGCCCAATGCAACATAGTAATCTTACAGCAGCAAGACTTAGGCACACATGCTAGTGACAAAATCTTGTAAGGTCCCACAGTATTGTGATCATAAAATAATAATTTGAAGTTAACATTCAGCTAAAGAAGATAAAATAAATAATACAAAACAGATTCAAGCTTTAGCCAAACTGTTCCCTCGAGGAATGAATTCCGAAGTAGTGATATGAACAGATCTCTCTGCAATTTTTTAAAAGCAGATACTGTGTACCTCATGTCAAGCTACAGATCAGTACAGACTTCTAAAAGAGAATCAGAAAGCAGAGGTTTAATGATAATTTGATATATTCAAAGTCAAGATTCCATCTAAGACTTGTCTGACAAAACACATACAAAGTATAAAATGATCAATCTGATATTGTAAATTATTAGCAAATCAGGTTTCTGAAAGTTGCAGAACACAAAGGCTGTATTAGCAGAACAGTTTAATTAGATACAGAATGGAAGAAATAAAGTGAACAATGTGTACACAGGTGAAAGTGTGATCAATCAAAGAAAAACAATTGTCTTGGACTGACACCATTTTGCCTGATTAAATGCTTACATAGCACCAAATGGTAATTTCTGCAGTTTAATTCTACTGCTCAGAAATGAACAAAGTTCACCAGTTTTTTTTTTCACACAGTCAAGATAAGATCATATTTAGTTTTGATCTGCCTAAGTTTCCTTTTTCCAAGCCTGAATGAGCCCAGAGACCTCAAAAATAAAACTAATATTTTCTTTATTTGCCCTCTTACTCAGTGCATAACTCTGTATAACTATAATGCTCAACCATGACTCAGCTTTATTTTTTAAATCAGATCACAATGTTTAGAATTTGATTTTAGATACTGTAATTAAATTGTCAAACAAAGGCCTAATGCTTATGAAACATGAGGAAGGGAACTGAAGGAAAAGGAAACAAGGGGGGAGAGGATTCAAAATATTAATAATTGAGAGTATAATTAATTCACCATTTGTCCAGAAAAAAATCCTTCTATTGCTATTTAAATTTTCAGAAGCTCTCAAAAAATACAAATAAATAAATAAAAGCATGCTGATTATTTAGATGGAATATAATCTCTTATTATTTCAAATTCTTTGAACTTATTAAAAGCAAAAAATAATGCTACAGTATTGTTCTATCATAGTATCAAGATCAAAGAATTTTAATTGTGTCATCATTACGCAGCTTATGCTCCAGTCAGGTTGGAACAATATGAGTACGAGCCTGACTATGTTATATGGTTTGAGGCTACAAATCAGTTCATTTTGTTAACAATTTTCTACTTAAACAAGACTTGAAAATTGATAAAAGCTCCAAGTCTTCTACATCTTCCTGATACATCGTTCTTGATAAACCAAGAAGTAATGTCAAGCTGACTGGTCTATATCTAGAGAAAACTTTAAAGTTGCTGGTCTCCAGAAAGCAGTAATTGTTCTTCCTAAAGGTTCACTCTGCAGCAAATGTACAGCAAATAGTTATTCTTTTCTGATGTCAAGATTTTGTGCAAAGTTTTATAGATTTACTGTGAAATCTTGACTGAATCTTTACTGTGTGATCTTGATATTTTTCGAAGAACCCTTGTTTCCACAGTAACTTTAAGAAGGTTATGTTGATTTGCATACTTTTTCACGCCAAAATCCATCCAAAAGTGGATAACTGAAAGTAGCTTGTATAACTATGTAGGGGTGACATATCGAACATATGGAGTGTGAAAAAGAGAAGTGAAATCGTTAAAGAAGAGATAGAATATAAGTTCTTAAAAAGTTTAGCCTTTTTATGAAACACTGAAAAGACAATGTGGCACTATTTTTCTGGATGAATTCTGCAGTAAAATACTAGATTCCTGGATTTATTTTTTTTTTAAACAATCTCATTCCGTTTTGTTTTTTACTTTATTGACTGATGTTTCTGTCCTAAAGCTATATTTACAATTACATGACTATTTGTTGCGTGTAGCACAATGACAAAACAATAAATACATAAAATTTCAGATACATGATGCACACACAGACATAATATGCAGACTATTCTCTATTCATATGGTCCCTATTTTCAGTGTTCTAACCTAACTGTTGAGTCTCATTGAAATCTACTATGTGAGATAGGTTCAAGGACAATTAGTCTTTAAAAATGACCTGAAGCCAGCAGGCTGAAACTTTCAAAACATTATTTAAATAGCATTTAAGACAGAAACTCAAAAAGAAATAAAACAATATCCAAACAATACAATAATACTACGAGACTAAGACTAAGACTAAGCTAAGACAACTAGTACTTCTCAAAAGCTGTGGGTAAAAAAACAAGAGTTCATCAGTACACTATTTTAAATTAATACACTTAAATATTGCTGTGAGGTAACAATATCTTTCCATTATCATAATCTTATAGCTGTAAGAAACTGAAATGAAGACAAGAGCATTCATTGTTAAACCATGGTAAGAAGAGTGTCTTATTAAGATCTGAAGATTTACATGCTCAGTGTACTACATTGTTCTAAGTGCCTTTAGGGAACAAATTTACTTTGGATGCTTAACTAAAAAAAATAAATTAAGAAGTTTTCAGTTTTATCATGCATTGCTGACAGAAAAAAAAAAAAAAAAAGAAAAAAAAAAAAAAAGATATCTTTATTCTCAGCATACTTTTAAATATAATAATGTTTAATTCACACAGAAGAAAAGTGAACATCGTGGCCTGCATATTTCATTCGATTAAATTCTGTAGAACAGACTTCAGGTGTGATGATTGGTAAGACTTACCACACTTAAAATCTTACTATTTTCTCATAGCATTTTCCAAGATCTACACCTTCACCAAACCCCATAACTACTTTCCACATGCATTTTAATTCTTATGACACACACAGAAACTGCTTTTTGGACTCCTAGTACTCTTGTTTTCCTTTTTGCCTGTCTAAAAAAAAAACCAACAAAAAAAAACAAAAAAAAACAAGCAAACAAAGAACAACAAAAACAGCAGAAATCTGGACAACAGTACAAGGGCTGCTAGGAAAATAATGTCTTCTATCTTACTAAGTTGGCTCTTGATGTCAGAAGTGAATATTGGCAATATGGCAGTAGAGGTTGAACCCTCCGGCTAATATTTTGTTAAATTTTGTTACTGTGTGACCGGTGGTAGCAGAGGGGCAGTATGACAAAATGACATCTGATATGGAAGTCTTGATGGAGCAAAAGGGTGCCACTGAATTCTCCCATGCAGAAAAAATTGCACCCATTGATATTTGTTGACACTTGCGGAAGGTCAATGGAGATCAACCAGTGGATGTGAGCACAGCAAGGTGATGGGTGGTGCATTTCAGCAGTGGCAACAGTGACAGTGAGTCACTCTTATATTGTAGATTTTCATGGGTGTTACATACAGGCTCTTGTTCATTGCTGGTGAAATTGCATAGCTAATGGTGGTGACTAAGTTGAAAAAAGTTCTTTAGCAGAGAATTTGCTGTATCAAATAGTGTTATTGTGCTCTTTGTACCTGTTTCCATGGAATAAATAAGAGGCATTACTTCTGGAGAGAAGTATGTACTACATAGATTCACAAAAGCTTCTAGTTACAAGAACAGCATGTAGATCTCACTAAGTATCACTGCAATAAAAACTTTGGAAACTCACTAAAGTATATAAAAGTCCCAAATCTTTCTTGATGTTCCCAAACCCTCCTTGTTTTGGAATCCCATCAGCTCATACATTACTAACTTTGAATTTTTTTCCCAGTGACTAAAGAGAAAATATATATTTCTGTTGTCATTCTGACAACTAGTTTCATAACAAATCTGAAGGTTAGCCAATGGATTCCTTCTCATTTATTTCTCCCTGCAAATTAAATATGTTAATCATGTTGTAAAATGTAGCTGAAAAGCAGAGACTTGGAGTAAGAATTCACACAGAAAAAAAACAAACAAATGAATTGTGCTGTAAGCATATTTTGTTCAGTTAAACATCTATGGACGCCTAAATATCATCTGGATGCCTACCTGTGTGACCTATCATAGGCAACCTGCTCTAGCAAAGGGGCTGATCTTGATGATCTCTTGAGGCCCCATCCAACCCCAACAATTCTGTGATTCCATGTGATTTTATAATTTTATCCAAATTAAAAAAAAAAAGAAATAATAATAAAAAATTACTTTTACAAAGTCAGGAGATTGTGTATTTATTTATACTGATATATTATGAATACACCTTTACAGGTGTCAAAATTTAATGTGAGTAAATTTGCACTATGAATGCAGAAAATTGACAGCTGGTAGAAACATGCATATGGTCTTCTTTCATAAATTCTTTAGTATTTATGTGCAGACCTGGATAATCTCAGATTTTAGTGGGTTTGGCTTTTTTTTTTTTGATCCCTGATAAAATCTTGATATTTCCTAGGCACATTTTTGCATAACTGGCTTGTATAGATAGAAAAGGTGAAGGCTAAAGATCCATTTATTCAATAGATGATGAAAAATGAAAGAGAAAATGTCATGAAGCAAATATATTTATGGCAATAAATAACACTGTATTGGCAGGTTTATATCTCGTCCTAAAGGATGTACTCACTGCTTTGACAATATAGGATAAATTGTATAAATGAAAATGCTGGAAGGAAATTAAGACACATGGGAAAAATGCTAAAAAATCACTCCTTCCAAATAAATAATCTTAAGGCAGATGCCAGTAACTGTACTCTAATCCATTGAAAATGTAATTGCTCTTGAGACTTGTCTGAAGTTATATTTGGATAGACAGAATATGAGATAATCTTTTCCTTCTGTTATCGAAGAAGCAACACTATAAATAGTGATGAATAAATGATTTTCTCTATCTTGTTATTTAAGTAAGATAAGGTCTGTATTAAGGAGTATTTCTTTCTTTTATTGTATAGTTTATTTAGCTGTAGCTGTTTTATCCCTTATTAGAAAGAAGGAGAAAAAACTCTAATTTTAGGAGATCCATATGCAATTTTAACTCATGTTCATTTACAAATTTCAAAATCTTTCTTTCAAGTATGTACCAATATTCAGTAAGGTCAGTAACAGGAGTCTACCATACTATACAGTAACTGTAATTGTTATTGCAAGTTAGAGATGATTCCAAATTTTGAATTACTTCTAATTCCAGTATCCTTAAATATACCTTTCATGTAATCATAAATGGTACAAAATACTTATTACAGTTTTCAGTATTAATCTGAACTTTCACAATTCAGATTGAATGAGGGAAAAAATTGAGACAAGTTTCTCATTGTGCATCTATAAGACAGCAGTATTATGCTTTTCCTCAGATTCTTTTAAAATACTCCATCAAAGAAAGATCTAGGAATTACACCTTTCTCTTTGTTTGGAAGGTGTTACATCTTTCATTTTCATTTCTCCCTATCTTCTGAGCATATTTGTTTCTTTATTTTCAAAGGTTACCTCTCTGATAAAGAAAAAACACCTGTATGTTTGCCTTGATTTCCTTCAAAAGAGAAGATATTCTGCTCGGTGTAACATGATTCTAAAGGTAGATCTCTTATTGATATTTTGTTATGGGTGATATTGCTTATATAAATGTACTTTGCCACTGAATCAGCAGCAATATTCAGACTTACATTCTAACTAAAAACAATTTTTGTGAACTATTGGAAATTCTTTGTATTTTGAAGTCTCTCCATACATGGTCTATTATTTCTTTCCCATTAAATATCTTGTTTCTTAATTAAAATTTAGAAAATGCATCTTACTTTATAAAAAACAGAACAAAATGAAACAGTAACTTATAAATGTATTCTCACATTATCCTACTCAGAAAAGTTCTAAAAGTTAACCTCTGGCTTAAATTAATATGCATGATCAGCTGCATGGATGACATCATGATCAAGGTTTTGGGTATTATGATTTGGACAGGATTTTGAGAGACCAAGTATGTGGGCATCACATAGAACACAACTGAGCAGGTGAGGCAAGAGTGTTCAGGGAAGTAGCTAGCTGAACTGATTACCAGGTCTTTAAAGTAGATTTGAGGGGGGAAGGTGTTGGAGTTCTACGTAACAGAGAAGGGAGGGGAAATGCTGTCACTTTGGGACACAATGGAGAAAAGCCTCTGACTTGTCCCAGAGGATCTCATGAGGAATTTTCATGAGAGGAAACAGGAGAGAAGATAACATTACTAATATCCTGGCTGTGCACTAATGCACATAGCCTGAATAACAAAAAGGAAGAGCTGGAAGCCATGGTGCAATTGGAAATATGACCTAATTGCTATCACAGGGCTATGATGAGATGATTCACATGGCTGGAACACAACGATCTAAGGCTACAACCTTTCAGAAGAGTTAGGAAAGAGGGGTAGGGGAGCTGCCCTCTATTAACAAATGGATAGAGTGCAAAGAGCTGCCTCTGAGAAACAGTGATGATCATGTTAAGTGCTTGCAGGTGAAAACCATGAATAGACCAATAAAGGACATCTGGTGGTCAGAGCCATCTGACCAAGGGAAACGTGTTGATAAAGTCTTCTTGCTTCGGTTACAAGAGTTGTTGCGCTCACAGGCTCTCATCCCTATGTAGGATTTCAACCGGACAGATATCTGATGGGAAAACAACATAGTGAGCTAAAAATAAACCAGGAGACTCCTGGAGTCCACCGACAATAGCTTTTCGGTTCAGGTAATGGACAGACCAACAAGAGGTGAAGCATTGCTGCACCTTCTGCTCATCAATACGGAGATCATTATATAGATTAAGATTGGAGGTAGACTGGGCTGCAGTCACCATTCCCTGGTTGAGTTCATGATCTCAATAAGTGTGGCTCGGCGGAGAGAAGTCAGGACCCTGAATTTCAGGAGAGTGAACTTCAGACTGTTTAAGAAATGGTTTGATGTGATCCCCTGGGAAACTGTCTAAAGAACAGACCTGGCAGAACTTTAAGGTTGCCTTTGTGAGAGCATAAGAGTTATCCATCCCCCAGAGTAAGTAGTCAGGCAGATGAGGCAGGAAACCAGCATGGCTGAGCAAGGATCTGCTCGTCAGATTGAGAGGAAAAGGGAAAAGTATAAGCAGTGGAAGGAGAGACGGGTGGCTCAGGAAGAACATAAGAATGCTGTCCAAATGTGCAGGGATGGGATCAGGAAAGCCAAGGCACAGATAGAATTTTACTTGCCCCCAGTACAGAAAGGATAAAGAGCTGTTGGAGCAGGTCCAGAGGAGAGAGCCACAGGCGTCATCAAAGGACTTGAGCACCTATCCTGTGAAGAAAGTTTGAGGGAGTTGAGCTTGATTATCTTGGAGAAGAAGAGGCGCCATAGCGCCTCATTGTGGCATTCCAGGACTTGAAGGGAGCTTACAAACAGGAGGGAATCGTACTTTTTACATGGTCTGATATTGGCAAGAAAAGGGGGAATGGATTTGAACTCAAAGAAGGGAGATCTACACTAGATGTTAGGAGGAAACTTTTTACTTAGAAGGTGGTGAGGCACTAGAACAAATTGTCCAGAGAAGCTGTGGATGCCAAAACCCCTGGATGTGCTCAAGATCAGAGTGGGTGGGTGTGTCCCTGAGCAGCTCAATCTGGTGTGTGGCAGTCCTGCCCATGGCAGGGGATTGGAATTGAATGGTCTTGAAAGCTCCTTCCAACCTAAGCCATTCTATAATTCTATGATTCTGTGACACTATTTCAATACAGCTATGAATTAGCTTCTAAAATCCTTTATCTCAACTTCTGTTAAGAACTAAAATACTGTTAGGCAAAAGTATCATTGTATCTTTTTGAGTGTTCCATAGTATTATTTTGAACGAAAGACAAAGAACTTGTTGCCAATAGATTTTGAGTGCCAGTCACAAGTGAACAATGACACTGTGGGTTGTCTCAAGGAAGGATCTAAGTTTGGATTTAGATTTTCTATAGAGAAAAATACAACACACCTTGTCATTCATTTCTTCAGCCCAGTAGTTGAGCTATTTGTATTAGCAGAAAATATTGCCAGGGACAGATTAATGCCAGCGCCCTCCTATCTTTGATAGTTCAGATGCATTTTCTTTAGATATTTGATTCAGTGCCTTACCAGGGGCACCCTAGTGTTAAAACTGGAAGATGGAAACTATACTGAATGTAGATTACTGATTTTATTGAGATAGGACTAGTCTTTATTAGTTCAAATAAATAATGAAATGCAATAAGTACATTAAAAATTTAAATAAAATAAAAAGAAAAAGCGCAGAGAATGGCAAGACTTAAGAACATTAAAAATGTCATTCCCAAATGTACAGGATAAAACTGCTTCTCTGCTGGGTGAATTATAAAATGATCTTTGGACAAGATAACAACTGTACAAATTTTTACAGCTTTTACTGAATATACTTCCTTCCTTCCTTCCTTCCTTCCTTCCTTCCTTCCTTCCTTCCTT
>NW_024884212.1:0-11167 GCF_019232065.1 Centrocercus urophasianus
GGTACAAGGGATGGGGTGTAAAGGATGGGGGTACGGGGGGATGGGGGTAGTAGGGATATGGATACAGAGGGATGGGGGTATCAGAGGATGGGGTATAAGGAGATATAGGGGGGTACAAGGGATGGGGGTAACGGGGGGGCAAAGGGGGATGGGAGGTATAGAGGGATGGAGGTCCAGGGGGATGGGGGTATGAGGGATGAGGGTACAAAGGGATGGGGGTTACAGAAGGATGGGGGAACAAGGAGAGGGAATGGAGGTATAAAGGGATGGGGTACAGGGGGATGGGGTAAATGGAAAAGGGGCTGCAAGGGATTTGGGTACAGGGGCATGGGGGGATACCAGAGTTGGAGATACGGTGTTTAGGGTACGAGGGGATGGGGTACCAGGAATGGATTAAAAGGGACGGGGTACAAAGGATGGGGGCACAGGGGAGTGGGGTGCAGGGGAGTGGGATGCAGGAGTTACCAGGCATGGGAGCAGCAGGAGATGGGGAGGGCAGCAATGGAGATGCAGGTGCTGAACTGGGGGTGTGTGTACGTGGGGAGGTGGGCACTGTGGGGATGGAGCAAACGGTGCCCCACAAAGTGGATATGGAGGCAGAAAAGGTGGCGTTGGGGGGGGGGACGGATAGGAGAGCACCAGATGTGGGTACTGGGGATGTGAGCACAGGAGCCCAGAGATGTGCCCCCCCCCCCCCCCCACTCCAGAGGGGGGGGTGGGCGGAGGGGGCCGGGGGTCACAGAGCCCAGGGGGACACGCTGGGCTTCAGGCAGTGCTGCGGTGTCGGGGTGCCCAGCGATGGGGCCGTTCCTGCTTGGCACTGTGCTGCTGTCACTGCTCGGGGATCCGGGGAGCGATGACTTCATGGCCTCATTAAGGATTAATTTCCATCCAGGCAGGAAAACAAAAAACAAGTGGAAAGTTACCGGGGCCGTGGGCAGGGAGCGCCTGTTTTCATCCGCGTCCCGGATTTCTCCTTTTACCTCCACGGGACGATAATCCCTAAATCCCAACGAGATTAAAGGCACCAAGAAAGGTGGCACAGCCCCTCCCCACCTCAGTGTTTCCCCGGTTATGAAACCCTACGTCTGCACGGCCCCGATTCACCCGGCCGTTTCCCATAGCCCTCCCGCAGCCCCACGGGGAGAAAGAGGGGGCAGCAGGAGCTGCTCTTCTAACCCTGTTCTTTCAGTTCTTCTGTTTTTTTTCCCTCCCTGCAGCAGAAGGTCCGGAAGCCCTCCTGTGGCCATGGCCCTGGTGAAGAGCGGATGGCTCTGGCGGCAGAGTGAGTGCCAATCCTGATCCCAGCCTCAATGGGGTTCTGTTCCTGAGCTCCACGCTGGGCACCCGAACCCAGGATGCAGTTTGGGGTCACGGAGCTCAGCCACGGATACACGTTATGAGGACCCTCCTCCTCCCACCCTATAAGGACTGTGAGATGCCCCAATGGCTTTTCCAGGGATGGATCCAAGAGTTTTGTTAAAGCCACACTGCTGTGGTTCATCCCCAAGCCAGGCACCCTACTGGTTGTGCTGGGGGGGCAGCGGGACCCCGCTGCGAGTTTTAGGCTCATTCACACCCCCCCATCCATCCCCCAGGCTCCATCCTGCGCCGTTGGAAGAGGAATTGGTTCGTCCTCTACCTGGATGGCAGCTTGGTTTACTACCACGACGAGACGCAGCGCGACATGGACGGCCGCATCCACATCAAGTACAGCTGTCGCGACGTGCGGACCGGCCGCGAGTGCCGCGGTGAGCGAAGCCCCGCAGCCCCAATCCCTGTGTCCCCACTCATTGTGTCCCCGAGCCCCATGTTCCCAAGCTCGGCATCCTCAAGCTCCGTGTCCCCATTCCCTGCACCCCCACATCCCCCAAGCTCTGTGTCCCCACTTGTTGTGTCCCCACTCCTTGTGTATCAGGCTCTGCATCCCCAAGATGGGTCCCCAAGTTGAGTCCCCAGACTGCGCATCCTGTGTCCCCAAGCCCTCTGTTCCCAAGCTCTGCATCCCCAAGCTCTCAGTCCCCACACGCTGTCCCCCAATCCTTGTTGTGCCCAAGCTGTTCTATCTCCAATGCTTACATCCTCCAGCCCTGCTTTCCCAACCCCCGTGTCCCCAAGCTCTTTGTCCCCATGCCCTGTGTCCCCAACTTCCACGTCTCCAATCCTTATGTACCCAAGACTGGCATTCCCAAGCCCTATATCCCCAAACCCCGTGTCCCCAAGCTCCACATCCCCAAGCTGCACGTCCCCCAGCTCCATCTCTGCACCGCATCTCCAAGCTTGGAATCCCAAGGTCCCCACGTTCAGCATCACCAGGATCCACGTCCCCGAGCCCCATGGCTCTGCGTGGCCGTGTCCACTTCAATCCATGCCCTTTGCCCACCCAACCCCAAAGGCTGTGCCACCCTCCCCGCTCCATCCTGCACCACCTCATCCCCCCCAGATCTGTGCCCTCTCCCCTCTTCTTTCCCCACCTCCACTCCGCACTCGTTCCCAGCGCTCCCACGGCTCTGACTCAGCGCTCCGTCTCGCACAAACACAGCAGAGCTCAGCTCAGCCCACGGCGCAGCACAAAGTGCTTTTCTTCACGCCGGGGCCTCCGTGGAGCTCCTGGCAAAATCAGAGTGCGATGGGTTTGGCGTTGGGTCCCTCTCGTGCGCCCGTCAGATTTGGCACTTCCCATGCAAACTCAGCCCAAAGTAGGAGAGTTGGGGTCGTTTTCTGCTGTGGAGGTGGAAGTTCCTGCTGGCGTTGGTGCCTGACCTTTTGAGTGCAGGGACAAAGAGAAAACCAAAGCCAACTCTGAGCGTGGCTTTTGGGGTGAAAATCCCACCCCATGGGTGGCTTTGGGGACCTCTTGGGTGATTCTGGGGGGCCTCACTGTGTTGGCTTTGGGGATCCCATTGGTTGGCACTGTGCGTTCCCTTGGGTGGCTTTGGGGGCCCCACTGGGCTGGCCTTGGGGGCCCCACCAGGTTGGCATTGGGAATCCCATTGGTTGGCACTGTGGGTCCCCTCAAGGGGCTTTGGGGGTCCTGAAAGACAACTTTGGGGATCCCCTTGGGTGATTTTGGGGGCTCCACCGGGTTGGCACTGGGGATCCCACTGGTTGGCACTGTGCATCCCCTCAGGTGGCTTTGGGGATCCTCTTTGGTGGCTTTAGGGGTCCCACTGGGTTGCTTTGAGGGATCCACTGGGTTGCTTTGGGGATCCCATTGGTTGGCACTGTGGGTCCCCTCAGGGGGCTTTGGGGATCCTCTTTGGTGGCTTTGGGGGTCCCACCGGGTTGCTTTGGGAGTCCCACTGGTTTGGCTTTGGGGGTCCCACTGGTTGGCACTGTGGGTCCCCTCAGGGGGTTTTGGGGATCCCCTTGGGTTGCTTTGGGGGTCCCACCGGGTTGTTTTGAGGGCTCCACTGGTTTGGCTTTGGGGATCCCATTGGTTGGCACTGTGGGTCCCCTCAGGGGCTTTGGGGGTCCTGAAAGACAACTTTGGGGATCCCCTTGGGTTGCTTTGGGGGCCCCACCGGGTTGGCATTGGGGATCCCACTGGTTGGCACTGTGGGTCCCCTCAGGTGGCTTTGGGGATCCTCTTTGGTGGCTTTAGGGGTCCCACTGGGTTGCTTTGAGGGATCCACTGGTTTGGCTTTGGGATCCCATTGGTTGGCATTGTGCATCCCCTCAAGGGGCTTTGGGGGTCCTGAAAGATAACTTTGGGGATCCCCTTGGGTTGCTTTGGGGGCCTCACCGGGTTGGCATTGAGGATCCCATTGGTTGGCACTGTGAGTCCCCTCAGGTGGCTTTGGGGATCCCAAAGGACAGCTTTGGGGATCCGCTAGGGTGGTTTTGGGAGCTCCACTGGGTTGCTTTGGGGGTCCCACTGGTTTGGCTTTGGGGGTCCCACTGGTTGGCACTGTGGGTCCCCTCAGGAGGCTTTGGGAGTCCTCTCAGGTCCCCCTGCTGAGGTTGGCTTTGTCTGTCCCCTTGCAGACGTGCAGCCACCCGAGGGGAAGAGCCGTGAGTGCCTGCTGACCGTCGTGCTGCGCGACGGCTCCAAGACGACGCTGTGTGCTGAGAGTGAGGACGATGCCATGTAAGTGCCTAAAACCCCCCAGTAGCTCCAGCCCCCACTGTCCCGGCCCTAAAAGCACCTCAGTGGGAAGAAAATCAGATCCTGCTGCCCCCAGCTCCCTCTTGCTGCAAGCCCTGAGGTCATATGCAGGGCAGGGGGTGCAGATTTGCTTTTCTCATTGAATACCTCTGAGCCAAGCAGAGCTATTTTTAAGTATCCTGGATGAGAAATCACCTCTTAGCCAACCACAAAGAACTGTGACAGCATTTCCATCCGCGTTCGTTGATAAATAATGCAAACGTGGAGTGCTAATTGGATTAAGGCCATGCCCAGGATGATGCAACGCCGCTTTTAGCACCGCTCCTCTTTATCTTCAATAGCAAGAAACCTTAAGCTGCTCTTAGACCACAGGGAGATGTTGGAACTGGATGGCCTTTGAGGTCCCTTCCAATCCAAGCTGTTCTATGATTCTGTGTTGAGACACTTGGGATGGGGGGAAACTCACCCATTATCCACCAGTTTGGGGTCACATTCCCACCTCACTCACCCCGAGCCGTTCCTGCTGTGCACCCCATCCCCAGCCCTGTGCTAATTGGTAATGCTGGCACGGCTGGAGGGAGGGGGCTGCTGCTCAGCCAAGCCCCCAACTTGGCTGAGCTCACTCCCTCTGCTTCCTTCACAGTGCATGGAAGATGGCAGTGCTGGAGGCAAAATCCACCCCGGTGAGGCTTCCCCACCCTCGTGCCCTGAAATAGGGGCATCAGGGGCACCAATGGGAAGAGCTGGGGATGGCAATGGGGACGTAACTAAAGGGGACAGGGGCAGAGTTAAGGTTATGCAGGCAGAGTTATGATGATGGGGAAAGAATTCAGGGTAGGGTGACAGTTAGTGATGCAGTCACAGTTAAGGGAATGGGGACACAGTGAAGGGAAAGGGGCAGAATTAGGGATATGGTCAGTGGGCATGGTGAGGATGGGTTGGGATTGAGGTTGGGGTCTTGGAGCGTTCTCCCAGCCATAATGATTCTGTGATTCTACAAATTAAGGTGATGGGGACACGGTTAAGGGGATAGGGGCAGAGTCAAGGGCAATGGGGACACAATTAAGGTGAGGGGATGAAGATAAGGTGATAATGGCAGAGTTGAGGTGATGAAGACAGAGTTGAGGGCAATGGGGACAGGTTGAAGTGATGGGGACAGAGTTAAGGGAGCAGGGACAAATTTCAGAGCAATGGGGCAGTTATGGGGAGCAGGGGCTGAGTTGAAGAGCTGAGAATGCAGTTAAGGGGCTGGGGAAGGAGCTGAGAGGGGCAGAGTTAAGAGGAACGGGGACGGTCAAAGGGAACAGGGGGATGGGTCAGAGTTAGAGTGATGGGGACATAATTAAGGCAATGGGGATGGAGTGAAGGGGAGAAAAGGCAGAGACTGGCCTGACACTGCTCCCACCACACGCAGGTGCACGTCTATGACCCCTATGATGATGACTACTACCAGACGGTGCCCATCGACTCCCACCAGACCGCCTACATCAGCTCCGGCCACTACGGCCACCAATATGGAGGTGGGTCATTCTCCCCTTCCTTCCCTCTGTGCCATTTGGTGCCGTCCTGGGGACACTGCGTAGGTCACAGCTCCAACCCTGGTCAGACTTGGAGGTATTTCTAGGACGGAGCGGGCTGAGACCCTCTGCAAACTCAGCGCACGGCGGCACTTGGGGTGGTCCATAGGGATGGGGGATGGGCTGGGGGGGGGGGTTGGGGGTTTTTTAGGGTTTCTGGGGGGTGGGGGGGGAGATGTGACCCCCTCAGGGGACCCCCAGGCCGCCCACCGCCCCCTTTTTGCCTTGCAGCCCCCGGGGTGACCCACGTCATCGTGCGCGAGGATCCCTACCGCGTCTCCGGGGACCAGATGGCCTTGGGGCTGCTGGCTGGGGCCGCCACTGGTGCAGCCCTGGGCTCCTTCATGTGGATGCCATGCTGGTTTTAGTGGATCCTTTGGCTCCCCAGCCCGAGGTAACGCGCCCCTGGCTTGGCACCCCGCAGAAATCATCCTTCTGGGACAAAGGGGAGCAACTCCATCCCACCCACCCGCGGCTTTTGCATCAGATAACCCCCACGAACCCAAAAACCTAAGCCAAGACCTTTCGCTGCCCCAGGGAAACTGCTGGGGATTGGGAGGATGTGGCCCCGCAGCCTGGCACCATCCCCACCCCAAATCTCTAGCTGCAGAAATACCTGAAGTTTTTTTTTTGGGGGGGGGGATGAGTTTGGAGGGGTGCTGCTCCCAGCAGCCCATTTCAGGGGGGCAGCCAGGTTCTCCTTACAAAACTGCTTTTTTAAAGGGTCTTTTGGGGGAGAGGAACCTGCACCGTAGTGGGGTTTTTGTTCACCCCAAACTGCAGCCCTGAGGAAGGGATCTGCAAATGCCCACGAGTGCCAGGGTAGGAAACAGGCACAGGGCTGGTGTGAAGAGCGAGGGAATGGTGGAGGATTTGAGTGCAAGGGGGGAATGAGAACCCTTGTCCCATACCCACAGACCCCCACACACGTGAGCAGCTCCATGCCTGTGTCCGGCTTTCAGGCTGCAGTCCCTGGGGCTGAGCAAGCTCAGGAACTGGGGACAAACCTTTGTGAACTGGGGTCAACAACCCAGGAACTGGGATGGGAACTCCAGGAATCAGGAACTGGGATGGAAGCACCTGGAATAGGAATGGGAATGCAGGAATTGAACTAAGAGCAGAGATTGGGATGGGAAGCCCAGGGAGTGAGGTGGGAACCCAGCAATTGGGAACTCCAGGACACGGGATGGGAACACCAGAAGTGAGATAGCAATGGCAGGAAGTGAAATGGGGATCCAGGAACCAGGATGGGAATGCAAGAATCGAACTGAGTGCACGGAAATTAAGATGGATCCCCAGGAATTGAGAATGGGAATCCAGGAACTGGGATGGGAACACAGAAATTGAACCGCAGGAAGTGAGATGGGAACCTAGGAATTGGGATTGGAAACTGGGAATTCAAATAGAAACCCTGGAATTGGGATGGGAACCCAAGAATTGGGATGAGAAGAGCCTTGGCCACAATGGGGCTTGCCCAGCCAGCATCTAGCAGCAGCAGCTCCAGGAGGGACACAAAGCACTGAGGTTTTGGGGAATGGGAAGAGCTCCTTGGGCACTGAGGTTTTGATTTGAGGTCGACGCATGGGGACGGTCATTTAGGGTGGCCCCAAGCCAGAGCAGTGCACAACGGGGCCACATTCACACACTGAGCAGCACCAGGAGCATCACTGCAAGAACTCTGATATGAAATAAGCAGCTCAAGAATGCAAAAAAAAAAGAAAAAGACTGTAAATCCCAAGTAGGAAACCAACAGCAGCACCAGCAACTGGCCCATTCTTCGGGCAAAGCTTCGTCTCCTCGGGGCTCGGGATGTCCCTGATGTCACCTTCATCCTTTCCCCGTCCTTCCTCACATCACCATTGCTGCAAACCCAATCCTGCAACCACTGTTTTTTGGAGAAAATTAAAATAAAAAGGCTAATAAAGGCGGCCCCAACGAGAGCCAGGCTGTGGAATGAGGAGGGGGGTGAGGAGGGCTGTGAGCAGCACTGTGGGGTGACGGGGGGTTTGGGGTCTGTGTGGTGCTGGGGAGGAGCTGGGAAAGAGCCCCTAAAGACCCTCTGCACACAGCATTCCCACCCCAGAGACCCATATGGGTCCCACAGCGCCGTGCTCCGTGGGGCTGCTTCTGTCACCAAACAAGGAGCATGCAATGGGGAAAAGTGTCCAACTCCTGTCCCCACGAGGTTCCCCACGAGCTCACACAGCTGGGAGCCAATTAGCCACTGCCACCAATTAGTGCTGATGGAGGTGTCCAACTCTGCAGCAGCATTTGGGATGCAGACCCTGGGGTGAGCCTGGATTTGTGGTACCACAGCACGGGGACACCGACACTGCAATGCCACCTGGCTTTGGGGTGGAAGGGACCTTCAGGATCACCGAGTTCCAATCCTAATGAAACACACTGCAATTCAATCTGGACAAAAGGCAGCAGGAAGGAGGTGTGCCCTGCTCCTGCTGAGCCCCAAAAGTGCTTCCGAAAGCCCCACAATGGGGATGAAGGCAGTGCAGTGTGCAATGAGGTGGGCACATCCCTGCCACTGCCAGCACCCGGCCTCACTGCATCCCCTGACCGCCCAGCAGCACCAATGCACTGAGCAGATGGTGTGCATGGGAATGGGTGATTGCAGCACTTTAATTAGTGGTGCCATTAATCAAATCTTAACACAATCAGGGCAGCCGTCCTCCTTCCAGATGTGCTCTGCGGGTGGCTGACGTGGAATTGCTTTAATTTATACCCTGGGTGAGCCTAGAAGGTTGGGCTCAGAAAGGGCAACTGGGTGGCTGGGAAGCGAGCTTCAAGCATCCCTATAAGGGGAGGGAGGGTAAACCTATAGGGAAAACCCAACCCCAGCCATAAAGGGGAGCAGCAAAATCCCCCCCCCTGCAGCGACCCAAATGTCCGCCTCACCCTGCAGCTGCTGAGTCCCAAACATGGTACAAAGGGATCCCAAGTAATTTCCTATGTAGGGTCGTGCATGGCTGCACCGGGGTTTGCAACAAGGCCGCCAGGGAGTGCAGCACCCTGCCACCCTGACTGCTGATGGGACGGATGCCCTGCAGCTCTGTAACAGCACACACCGGTGCCAGCACTGCCTCACTGCCCTAACAACCACACCAGGGCACCCCCACAAGACCACACTCAAGGCTTTTGATAAGGATCTTACAAGGAGTGCACTTGGGGTTGGGCTGCTGCTGTACCTATAGAACAGCCAGCGACCCACGACTGCCTCCCTCCCCTCCAGGAACCAAAACCCCGGAGCAGTTTGGGTGGGAAGGGCCCTCAGAGCCCCCCAGCCCCATCCCTCCATGGGCAGGGATCCACAGGCCTGCGCCCACAGCCCCATCTGCAGCCTCAGGACTCACAGATCAGGGCAGCATCACAGTGCCCGTGCTCACAGTGAAGGGTTTCCTCCTGACGTCCAACTGAGGCCAAAAGAGGGGAGATTTCCAACCACACATGGCGAGCAGGGGGGCCCTTCTGCCACCTGTACTCACCCAGCCGTTCCTGCTGCTGTCTCTGGTAGGATGGGGCTGGAGTGGGGTCCACCAGCAGGGGAATTGGGTCCAACCACAGGTCCAAGGAGGGCACCCCTAAGGCGGGACACAACGCAGGAAGCTGCAGGATGCAAAAGAGCAAGAAAGGAGCAGAAAGGCAAAGCTGCATGGGGCAGAGGGCAGCAGCACAGCAGCAGCACTGTTGTGCCTTTCCCCCCCAAAACCTCCAACCCTCACTGCTGCTCCCTCCAACACCTCAAACCCAGAGGAAACCCCACATTACGATGGACAGAGGCAGAGAAGAGAGAGGAGCCTTCCAATGAGACAGGTATTTATTTAGTTCAAGCGCTACGGATTCTTTTGTTGTTTCATATTATCAAACAGAGCTGAGGTACCAGTGACATTCCAACATGAAGAAAAGGAACCTTTTTTTTTTTTTCCCCTTATACAATTTCTTCAACTACTTGTTATCAAGACAAAAAAGTGAGTAATGGACAGCTGCGTCATGTACTGTACAACAACCAGAGCGGGGAGGAGAACAGAAACAGAGCAGAAACCTTCACTGTCGTCAAAGTCATCACAAAGGAAGTCTGTTCCCTGGTTCTACTGGCCATGCCGATGGAGGAAAAGCAATGGGAAACCCAAAAAGTGTGTGCCAGTGGGGAACAGGGAAACGATGGCCAACGTGGATTGGCTGAAAAGCAAAAGGAAGAAGAAAAGGCAACGGAAAGCAACCGGAGAGGCAAGATGGATCGTTTCTGCACAGTTCAGACCAGTACAATACAGGAAAAGCAGCCGGGTTTCCTTCCCCTCCAGAGCTTCTTAGAAAGAAAGAATGATCCTTTGTCACGTATCATTGATGTTTATTTCAAGACATGCCACGTTAAAAAAAAAAAAGAAACAACAAAACAAAACGAAACCAAAAAAACCTTGCCTCTGATATCGCATTATAAAAGCACTTTACAGCTCATTCTGCCTTTGAAGTTCTTGTTGTGCAGAGTTGCTAGAGAGCCAGGGCAGGGCACGAGCCTGGCACTGGGAATGGAGAAGCCCAGGAGGTTACAGCCACTGCTGGTGCACGGGGTGGTGAGGATGGTTCCCTTCCTTATTTCAGGGCAGAGGAGAACCAAGAGGCGCCCGGATGTGCAGCTGCTGGCGAGCAGCAATGCAATGCAGACTCAAGAACCCCTTCCTGCACTGGATCTCAGCCTTATTCGCCCAGCAAACAATGTATTTACAGTTGTGTTTATTAACTGACACAGCAACTTCACAATGACTAGTAAAGAGTAAAAGGGTGCACTTCTAGTGTGTTCCGTCCGTGTTTCTCGGGTAGATGCATCTCGCCCCATCAGCAAAGCTCTACACAGACCCCTTTGCAAAAATACCACCAAAATTACCCAAAAGAGTTTAAAAAATTAAGCAGAGAAATAAATACCAAAGAGGAACGGTTAATTAGAAGCCTAGTTCAATAGAAAACGAAGCGACTCGGATCGAACCAACCTCTACAGCTCTATGCAAAAAAAGAAACCAGAACTAACCCAACTGGAAGACCCAACATAAAAAAAAAAAAGCTAAAAAATAAAGGCATCCGTCTGCATCGCCATAAGTTGGCTTCCATCCCACCCACCTCTCTGCCCCTCTGGCTCCCCGTGGGACCCCCATGAGACCCCACTGCAGTACAGCCGTGCCCGCCGCCCTCCCTCACGGCCTGGGAAGGCCGCCTCCGCTCCTTCCTCCTGCCCAACTCCCACGTCCCCATCAGCTCAGGCAGCTTTCCTTTCCAAACCTCCCCTTTCTTAACCATGGAAACGCCACGCTGACGTCCTCCCAGCGGCTGCAACGCCACACTCCCACCTCTCCGCGCAGCCACCGTTTCGTTCCTTCTTCTTTTCTTCTTCTTCTTCTACGTAAAAGGAAAAAAACGCTCTTCAAAGCCATCTCACGCTCCTCTCACATCTCCTCGCTCCCTGCGAGCGTTTTGCTAA
>NW_024884212.1:11267-11599 GCF_019232065.1 Centrocercus urophasianus
CCCCCTCACAAGACCCCACGCTCCGACCCCTGCTAAGGTGGGACTCTGCAAACTACCTGTGTTACCTCTGCTCCAAGCACAGGAGCTCAGCTTTAAGCCACCAGCCGTGTGACTGCAGGGCAAGGGCAGCACTGGAGCTCTCTCCTCTGCTCCCCCCACAGGGGCAGACGCTGCAGGGACGGTTGGCAGCGCTCTTCACGTACATCTCACCTATGTCCAACTCCAAACTTACTCGGGGTTCCATCATTTCAAAGTGCAGTATCGTAACATATTAAAAAAAGGAACAAATATTAAGAAATTGTACCTATTTTTTCTTTGCTTTTTTTTTTTTG
>NW_024884213.1:0-8211 GCF_019232065.1 Centrocercus urophasianus
GGAGAGGAGAGGAGAGGAGTACTAGGCATTTATGTACCTCATTAGGAATCCAGTCCTGTTGGAAACCTGGATTTGTGTGGCTTGGGCATCATGTGGCACCTGAGATCTTTCTCCATCAGACACAGAAAGACAGAATAGGCTGCCAAACCCTTGGCATTTCGTGACATCACCTTTGCAACTAGCTCTCCTTAGGAGAGAAGAGTCCACTCCAGCAGAGTGTTTGTATTTTTAATGCTGGTGTCACTCCCTTCCTCCTAGGCAAGTCACAGGTACAGAAGGGTAAATGAGCTAAGCAGTGCAGAGCAAAGAGGGAGACACCAAATCCACAGCCCTAGAGAAACAAGATATGTAAAGGACTTGCTCCGGCCTTTAGCACAGCATCCTCTCCCTTACCAGCTACTTGGCATTCCAGCAGGGTGGGTTAATCCTTTGCTTTGATGAATCTTTAATCTTGGCACCTTGTGGCTGAAGCCGGCACTAACTAGCAGATCCTGGCGATCAAAGTAATGCACTTAAATATTTAATTTATAAATAGAAAATAAAAAAATAAAGACTTGGCTTCATAATAGCAATAAGGCAACTCCAGGCGCGTTGTTATTGCCAATTAATCACACTCTTGGGACTGATGAAGAGCTCCACTGCTCCTTGTAACTCTAATTGCCCTATGGGTGCAATTATCCATAGCCCCTCTTCCTCTCCCTGTCCAGCCAGATCTTATGGCTTACTTCCACATTAGGCTTTCTAGTTTTTAACCTCTTTTTCTAAGAGCTATCTTTCACATAGTCCAGATTGGTGATGGAGAATACTAAGACTAATTCTCCTCATATGCACATTCACCCTGGCTGGTTAGAGCATAGGCATGTTCACACCTGCTTCCACATGTACAGGTCTGGGGAATGGGGGAAGGCAATTCATGGACGCTGTCTTTTTGGATCTGCTCTGCAGCTCACGTCCAAGGAAGCACACAGTACTCACCTCCTACCTGGGACCTCAAACTTCCCACTGAATCAGGAGCCTCTACTCAGATCCTGGGACTGGGACTGAGCCATGAAACTTTGAGCATAAACACTGCTATTTTTGCTGCTTTGAACATCTGGCAAATACTAGAACTAATCCTGTTAAAGACACATACTCTTTTCTGAAATATTTACTACTGAAGCATTTCCCAATTTGTAGTTTGGACTTGAGCCACAAAACACCTAAACCTGCAAATACAGAGACATGTGGCACTGCCATGGGACTGTCAAGGACAAGTACCTGGGGAAACGGAAGAACACAGGGCTCTTTAATTTAACAGATGAGGATGTAGAAAGAAACACAACCTAGAAAATGAAGTCTGACATGCAAAGTAGAAATGAGGTGCTCCTTTTAAAGAGCAATTAACTGTCAGAAATCTTTATCAAGTTTTATGGAAGATGTGCTGTCACTAACTGCTTTAAAGTGGGATTGGATATTTTCCTACAATATATACTTTACTTCAACAATATCTCTTGGACTTTAATTGAGAAATAATTCAGAGAAGTCTGAAGGCTTGTTTTATGTAGCAGGCTGGCTTAGATTGTCACACCAGTCTCTTCTGGGCTTAAAATGCATGAATTATTGAGGTCTGATACTGGGTCTCCATGGCAAAGGTTGCTTTCTCTGAAAGGCTCATGCCTTTAAAGGTTCACTTGTAGCTTCTTGTAATGTTCATCACCTGCTGTAGTGGAAGCCCAGAGCTTTGAATTCAGGACTGTAAGAAAAAAAAAAAAAATCAAGGAGTGGATTCAGACTGTACATGTTTTGTGCCTGATCTGCAGTTGGTCACCCAGCAATGTCTAACCATGTGAATTGAGGGCTGCAAAGAGCTGTCATGCTGCAAGTTCCTTAAAGAAGCCTGGTCTGCAACAATAAAGTTTTCCACACATTTTTATTCTTTAATACATTCTCAGCTGGTATAGAGGAGCAGAGCTTCCTTAACTTCAGCCAAGATGTAGCAATTTACCACATCTAAGAGTATGTCTCATTTCACCTCTCCATTCACTGATGGCATCACCTCTCGAGAGAAGAAAAAGGCAAATTTAATTCCCATCACCAATTCATTCCTCGCTTGCACAGCTGAGGAAACTAACAATTATTGTGGATCGCACACATATACACACAGCTTTGCAGAGAATCACCGGATTTCTCCTGCAAAGGATATGCTTTTGCTTTCATAAAAATCATAGATAGAACAACTTCTATGCCTCGTCCTTTCCTCCAGCATTTAAGACCTGGAAAACTTGCTGCTTGTGTTGTAATCATACCCAGCTGCAGGATATGTGACTGTGTTGCTTATTCCTCCCCTGTGTAATGTAGACCTCCATGCCTCACATGAGCCAGAGCCTTGTATGAGTTATATGGCTATTATGTTATAAGTAGGACTGATGTATTACAGAATGCTGCCATAGATCCTATTAATGGCACTCGGACTCTATTTTTTTCCCTTGTAGTAAATTCTGCACTTTTTTTTTGGAAATGGACAGCTTCACGAACATGCAAAGATCCAGCATCCAGGCTGAGGTTAGGCAAAGTTGAGGGCCTGTGTGTTGAGGTGGTAGCAGAGCATCTCCCTGTTCTGCAACAGCAGGATCTCCATGGACATCACTAACCCTGCTGAGAAGCCAGTGTCTTGTCCAAATGTGAGCAGCACCACTGCCAAAAGCTGACAACCCCATACTCCATTGCCCAAATTACTTTTAACATAATATTGCTTTCCCTTACTCTGAATTTACAGTTACCTCAGCCCTGTGCTACCGTTCATTCTTCTCTGCCCATTGACAGATTTGCTGGTATCTGCCCTTTTCCTAAAGTTTTTCTTCCCAAGAGCATGACGTAGCCTGGTATTCACAAGCAGTGGTGGTTTTTTTAATAGAAAGGTGCTCTCAGAAAGAGATGAATCTGTAGCCATTTTTCAGGCTCAAACATCTTGGATCTTTGTGAGATACGTACATTTCTGGGCTGTGGTCCCATTCTGCTGTCAGCACTGCAGGAAGAACTATAAAGCCCAGGATACATACATGTAGGGAGTTGAAATCTCTTTCTGGATGTGACTCAGGCTCAGCTCTGCCCTTAATAATCAGGATTCAAACACAATCCAAATCCTTTACTTCCATGACAACCACATCCTCCTGCAACTAAGCTTTGATGAAATTTTCTCAAATTTACAGCTAGCTGCAGGAGTGTATTTGGAGAGGAGTGTGCACCTATGGAAGATAGTGGAACGGGCATCTCTTTCCTCCAATTTTGATATCAGAACAGAGGATTTCATGAATAACCACAATGAATTGAATCTGCATCAGTGGAGGATCAGGCTGGGTGTAGGAAAAGGCTCTTCACCAGAGGGCAGGGTGTGGAAGGTGTGGAATGGGATCCCAGAGCAGTCACAGCCCTGAGTTGCTGGAATTCAGGGAGTGTTTAGACACTGCTCTCAGACACAGGGCTTGAATTTTGGGTGATTCTGTGTGGAGCCAGAAGTTGGATTCAATGATCATTGTGGGTCCCTTCCAACTTTGGGTATACTGTGATTCTATAGTTCTGTGGAGAAAAATGGCATAGCAATGTATCTTTGTATGTATTTAGGAGGTAAACTAAGGCAGCACTTGGGTCTGGATGCTGTGTCACAGCTATACAAATTGTTGAGGGCCAGGTACCATTTCCAGAAAGAAATTTAGATTCGCTCGCTCTGTCCTGAGTAGAAGAGATTTTAGGTATGTGGATAAAAGCTGTACTGTGTCACTTGCTCCCTGGGCCAGAAAATGGGCCTTGGCTGGTTTAATTTACTAGTGTAGATACATGTTTTAAGATTGCATTGTTTGGTAATGATAACAGGACAGCGAGACATGAACGTTTAAAGATAACGATATCTCCCTCAGTCCTTCTAACAGCTCACTGCAGCTCCTCTGTATCTTACTGTTCATTTTCTTATTTCTTTCCCCTATCTTCCCTCCTTCTCAAAACCTAGCTAACATGCACTATGTCATTTCATACTAGATGTCTGAAATAGTTTTGAAAAGAGCCAGGTTCTTTGCTAGAGGGACTATGGGACTTCGATTCAGTGCTGCCTCTGCTCCAGCCTAACTGAATGTTCAGAAGAACAAGTGAGAGAACAAAGGGATGTAAAACTATGATGCATGTGTCACTTCCTGTCACATCTGATTTAGCAAACAAAGTCAGATGGCCTAACAAGAAAAACAAAAAGAAAAAAAGAAAAATAAGCATAACTACTGCTTTTGTGTTTGAACTGAAACATTAACGATCAGAGGACAGTATTGAAGCAGCACAGCCAGCCCATCCATCTTAGGCACATCAAGCCAAATGGAAATCCATGGTCAACAGATACAAGAAGTCTAACAATCTCGGTGTCAGTAAGACAGGCTCAGCCTGATTACAGGGAAGCTGGTGAGGCACAGGACTGGGGCCATAAATCTGGAGTGCACAGTGTGATGAAGACAGCTCTGACCAAGGGGTGGGATCTAGGCTTGGATTAGCTGAGTGAGGCACAAGGGATTAGGAAATGCAGGTCTTGAATGTGCACTGAATCTAACACTAAATTAATCAAGATCTCTTTTCAGACCTCTGATGCATCTCGTATTGCTAATGAAATAAACTATAATAATGTGGGGAGGGTTCATTAAAGGGAAGGGATGGAGAGGGAAATGAGATTGAAAAAGATTTGCATTTATATATCTCCAAGTGACTTACCCTGGTGGTTTGGAAAAAGAAGCATCCCAACACCAATACAAAGTGCTAAAATTACATGGCCTGAATCAGAGACATACGAAGAGCAGTGATTTTCTGCTCTGTCACCTTCCACATCAGGTAAAAATCTCACAAAAACTGCTAACCTCACCTGATTGCTGGCACAATGCTGGGAAGTTGCTGCCACTTCGGATCTCATTTTATAAGATTTTGGTAAGGTTTTGTCCTTTCAGGAATGTGTTTGCTAAGATAAGGCTTAGCTTTGATCCTGAGTCCTCCTGAATCTAGTTATGTCCTAGCAGGTGTCTACTTTATATGTGTTTTGCCCTAAACACAACAACCTTTTTTAAATAAAGCAAGGCAAAGGCAGATGTAACGGGGGAATTGATACTTCAGTGTTTGTCCTGTTGGGTGAAGATGAGTGATGAAATAGAGAGAGGGTAGGAAAAAAGGTCAGGAAATCACAACCAATTTGTCAAACTAGCCTATTTCTCCCTTATTCGCATCTTTCTCCCTCTTTTTCTTTATCACTAGGGACATTAATGTGAAGGTGGTGTCCTCTCTGAGCTGCACTCCCACAGCTCCTGCTAGTGGAGCATCTCAGAGTACCTCGCCAGTATGAGCACATAAAGCTTCACAGCACTTTTGTGAGAGAAGTCAATATCATTAGGGATGATTGTACATTATGATACATTTTCTAAAGCTCCATCTATGTTACAATTAATCTCCAATTCTAAGCCAGTATTTGGCCTTCCAAGGTACACATTTACTTTCCATCTCACATGGTAACGATTTTCTGTCCCTGGTCCCGACTTTCCACTAGTGTAAATCTATACAGAGCCCTCTCCAGCTCATTTTACACCAGCCGATCATCTCAGACTCTCTTTGATATTTGTGGTCTGGTGGTGTTGCGGGTCATTAAGACAGATGCTTGCGGCTACCTTGGGACGGGCCGATGTCAGCGTGGAGAAGATGTGTTTCCTTATATATGGTTTGCTGCACTCAGTGGGATCTTTCAAGGTGGGATAGACTATCTGAATGCAAAATGCAATTGAATGCATGGACTGTCACAACTGTTGGGCTGGAAGGCACCTAGAAGGAGTTCATTTTTCTTATGAGATGACAGGATCAACTCTGTTTGTGTTGCTCTGGATAAAAGTTTGCCTATCCTGCTCTTGTAGATCTGGAGTTTCGGAGAGTCTCTGCCCTGTGTGAATAATAGATTTCAGACTTTGTCACTGTACATTGTGCCTATTTTAGTAGTAGTTTTCCTTAACATAAATTTTATCATTTTTATTGAAACGTTTTAAAACTAGCACCTGCAAGCCCAGAATGAAGTGAGCATTATAGGCACATTATTACAGTAAGTTTTGAAGTTACGTAATCACTGGGACCCCTTTCTCTTCCCCATTTCTCAGCTCTTGGAAGAACAACAAAAAAGAACAAATAAACCAAAACGTGATGCAAACTCAAAGAATCTTGTGGGCATTAATTTAAAACAACAGCAAATAAACACCCCCCACAAACAAAAACAAAAAACAAAAAGAAAAAAGCAAAAAAGCAAAAAATCCCCAACCCTACCCAAGATTTTAAAGCAGCTTTCAGGCTTCTGTAAGGTTTGACTAGGTTTAAATGTTTGTAATAGGGACTACTACTGGAGTGGGAACCAGTAAAGAAATGCATGAGACAGTTTACCTCCTCAACTCACATGAGAAACAAACATTAGTCTGACCAAACTGGAAGCAGATAAGCTGCTCACAGCATCACACAACAGGAGATGCATACAACCATCACTTGTTTAAGAGGGCACAGATTGGGAAGAGGACACAAGAACATCTGGACAATGTCTGTTATTCACCCATCCAGGGCAACATCAGTCTCTGAAGAACTCTGTACTTAGAACCAAGATGCTGAAGAGCCTCTCAACTGTGTCTGAGGGGAGAATTGGGCTCTTAATTGCCTAGCATGGCTGTACGAGAAAGGTGTACAATAATAAAAATGCAGCAGATGAGAAAGCTGGCTATTTGAATATGACATCCTTTGTCAGCTTTATTTCACTTAATAATGTGACATGGCTTGGAGAGGAAAAAAATGATTAACCTTGCCATTTTTAAGCCTGAATTGCTGGGAGTTTTTCTGCTGAAATTCATGTCCTCAACTTTCTTTGATATTTAACAAATTCATAGTTTTATCTCCATGGAAGCTTGTTTCAGGAGGGAAAAAATCTAAATGTGTGAGTGGAGGGGGTGAGGGGAGAGCATTGAGCAAGCCACCATTTGGGAGTTGGGTGTAAAGTAGCCTGGCATTGATTAACGTGGTTAAAAGAAAGTGGGAGGGGAAGTGTACTGAAAATGAGTGAAAGAACGGTATTGTAATCTGCTTTATTGCATTCCTGAGATGCTTGACTTAGCCTCATTGTCATAGCAAGATGATGTGTACCCTATGAGTGTATAAAAATATATGAACTCCTGGGACAATATAGTTCAATCTGCTCTGCTATTACCCATCATGCTCATCTGAGCACACTACAGCTATTAGATCTGTTTGTGAAACAGCTGAGCCCATGCATGGATCTCCTGCAAATGGAGCCTGAATGTACGGTTGAGACAGGATCTGAATGTACAATACATGGAGGGAGAAACAATGGGATAGAATGGGAACAACTGCACAACGAGAGGTGCAAGAAGAATGAATCTGCTCCAACTGTGGATACGTAATAATAAAATAGACAGATTGCCATCTATAATTCATGGTGTTTTCTTCCCCATCCCCTTGTCAGATAGCCCTCAATCAGTTTGACTTGCAGGAGCTATACTTCACTACTGAAAGTTGTTAAAAGGCTGCCATTTTCTGCCTTAGAGGTAGCTGCATTTACAAGACAGGAACTGAGCCATGTATATACAGACAATTATGTCCTGTGATGTCTTTTCCTGTTCAGAGGGACCAAAGTGGAGCCACCTCTGGGTGAACAACACTGATGCCAAATCAGCTCACTGCAGAGTATGTGCTAAAACAAAACAGACTATATCCAAGAAACTAAGCTCACTTGTAAAAAGATATTGAAGACTAATAATGCATACAGACTCTTACCATTCTTAAATAGACTTTGCCACATTGCTAATAGAAATTCATTGTTAAAGTACTGGAAGACAACTATTGCACCATGCCTGCAACTAACATTACTAACTCTCATGTTTGGCTATCAGTGGCACCACGAAATAAGTCAGTAATGTTCTTTTAATCCCACATTACATTCATTTTTACAGACACTTTTTTTTTTCTGATGATGACACTGCTTAACAGACTGAAAAATACTAAATTATAACAGATCTGCATCTTTGTAATTTCATCTGAAACAATATTTCCTTCATTCTTACTGTTGAGCTTGGAAGAATTGTATAATGCCCCAAATGCTTCTTGTCTATTTCTGAGATACTACTCTCAGGAGAGGAAATTATTAAAAAAAAAAAAAAAAAGAAAAAAAAAAGGGAA
>NW_024884213.1:8311-31510 GCF_019232065.1 Centrocercus urophasianus
AAGAAAAGAAAAGAAAAGAAAAGAAAAGAAAAGAAAAGAAAAGAAAAAAGAAAAGCTTGTCTTGTTATTTCCTTTTCTGGATAATTGCATTTTCCATACCTCCTCTTTCAGAGGCATTTACAGTGAATTCTGCCTTCCACTGCTTCTATTGATTTGTAGCTCTGCAGGGTGAAAACCAGACCCTGGCAAAGCCAAAGGGAGTTTTGACTTCATTCTTTAAGAACAAATCCACTGGTGTGCTGGATCAATGCAACGAGTCTGAGCGCTGGCCTGTTAAACTGGATTTGTAACTGCTGCTCAGAGCTACAGCTATGCAAGCAGCCAAACCATGCTGCTGAACTTTGTCTTTTCTTTTTGACTGTTTTTTTTTTTTTGTTTTTTTTTTTTTTTTTTTTTTTTTTGTTTGTTTGTTTGTTTTTGTAACTGGGTAATCTGGGTTAGTGGCAAACAAAGGTCTGGGACAGATCTTTCCACTCATGCAGTTGGTTTGTGCATTTAGAGTTGCCCACTTGGTCTAGCCCTGTGACTGTAGTTCCAGCTGGGTTTTATGAAAAGGTTCTTTTCCAGAGGGCGGTTGCCCCAGAATGGGTTCCTCAGGGCACTGGTCACAGGCCCAACCTGCCAAAGTTCAAGGAGCATTTGGCAAACTCTCCCAGACTTAAGTTTCTATTTTTGTGTGGTTCTGTGTGGGTCCAGGGGTTCCACTTGATGGTACAGGTGGGCCCCTTCCAATTCTACATATTCTATGATTTTACAATTCAATGGTTCTGTGAATGGATATCCTGGTTCTAAGCCTCCCAAGAGTGCTTTGAGAAACCCTGGTGTGGACGAAACTTAGGATCTGCCATTGTGCTACTTAGTGGTATGAGCTTCAGGGCCATACAGAATCCTTCAAGCACCAATGCCCCGACTAGCATACAGTGGTGGACTTTGTATAATAGAAGATGGATTGGGTCCAAATAAAGTGAAGTAATCCCTGCATATCTGGCAGAACTCCAGCAACAAAAATCCTGACAGAGAAAGGGATGGGTTCAATTGCATCATCTCTGAGATCATATCAAGCTTAAGAGCTGAATAAGCTGTTGACCTTGGCCTGTTTGCTGCCTATACCATCAGAGCAGACAGATACAATTGTTAATAGCATAGCCTAATTACTTCCTAATTTCTTCAAGAATACCCCAAGCATAAGAATTCAATTAACTGCAACTATAAGGAAAGTTTGAAGTCTGAGCTATTCTCTTATTGACATCATTTGGATGAAGAGAATGTGAGAACAGATGCTACATTTCTTAAAGAATCCAATTTTTAATTAATTTTAACTTATAAGTTAATGAATAAGTTTCTCTTAGAAGTTCTCTGAGAATTACTTCCATTTTCCAAAAGTAAGAATGTTAAGCTTGAGAAGGATAAGCTGTTGTTTGCTTGCAAAACAAAGGGACAGGATTCCTGTCTTCACCGCAGGCATAATTTTTTGGAGTACTACATCCAGACTACACTCCTGCTTTCATTAAACTTTCTTATACTTCCCCACACGAGTAACATGAAGCTGTCAGCAGCTTCTAGGAAATGCATGGAATTGTGATGGTCAATAAAGGTTTGCCAGATTTTCCTTCTTTTCCTTTCAGTCTTACTCCACTTCCAAATTAAGTTGTTCATTAGCAGTGGTTTAGTCTGTACAATCTTTGCAAAACCTGATGACTGTCTTAAGATATTGAGGAAGGCATCCCATCTACTGCATGTGCATCAGGCTTGACATTTAATGATCAAACCTCTTGGTTTTGTCAGGGAATTTGTGGAGATGAAACAATGGGAGTATTAAGTTTGCAGGGGCCAAAACCAAAAATGCTTAAGTAACAGAAGACCAGACAGTGGTAATACAAGGCCTAGCACAGGTAACATTATCAACTATTATCACCATATGGGGAAAATGATCACTGAAAGTCCTGTGGGTAATCACACACCATCAACTCTGCTACATATCTGGGCCAGTCTGCAAGCATCACTGCGAAGTATTTTCAATACCTGACCTGATGATATGAACATGAACTGCATCCAAATTTGTTTTCACTTGCTCCAACTGTTGAGAACATACAGATAAACTCACTGCAGAACCAGAGGGAAAGCTAGGAACCAGGAATTCCTGCTATGCTTGATGAGAGACAAAAGATTCTCTTTATCATGCCTTTCAGAGAGATGAAAATGACCCTTGGGCGATCTCTTAGTTAAAAATTCTACTGAAGTCCAGCACTGGTTTACACTCATCCACAGACACACAGGGCAGACGGGTTATAAATAGCAGCTGTGGTTGCTTTGCTTAAGACTGAGCCAGTTTCTGCTTATCTCTCTGGGTAAACGCACGGAGCTGTATGTACCACAGAGACTGCCACAGTAAGGGTCGGAGGTATGTAGTTAGTTCCCTTTAGGTCTTGTGATGAAAAGAAATAGCTATGGCATCCCATTTTGTAGCTCCATATTGGACAGAGATCTGGGGAGCGTTCTGGTTTTGTATGCAGTGCAATGATCGCAGAAAAACACAGAAATAATGGCTTAAAAGCTTTTTGTCCTCTTGCCCTGGCAGGAGGTTGCACCACCTGAATGTGCTGGAAAGTGAAGGCAAGAAAACTTCAGTATAAAGAGAAAGTTCTGAGGTCAGATGCACACATTCACATAGATCATAAATAAAAATTAAACTCTAAAAGGTGAGTGTAAGGTGCAGAGCTATTCCTAAGCTCTGCAGTCTGGGTGCTAGCTGTACAATTGCAGCAGCATGAATGGCAGTGGAAAAAAATACCATGGAAGTGCTGAAGGTGTCACCAGCAGGTGTTATTAGCTGTCCTGAGCTCAGTGCAGCTGTACTGGGCAGTACAGGAAGAATGGCTCAGCTGTGCCCAAAGCTTCTGAGCAGTGGAGGTAAGAGCTCAGCTCACCTGTGCTCTGTTTGGTTTGTGCATGACTTCACTGAGGAATGTTGACTCTTGGGATCCCATGGGCTCCCCTTCTCCAGCTTGCCTCTGGGAGGCCTGAGGATGTACCTGACTTTACTGAATTAAGTCAGACGTCTGGGAACTCTGTAAATCATAGAATCACAGGATCTCTAAAGTTGGAAGGACCAATAAGATCATCCAGTCCAGCCACCAACCCATGCCTGTGACCTCTCTAGATGATGACCCTCAGTGTCACATCTACCCTTTTAATGATCACCTCCAGGGACAGTGACTCTACAACTTCCCTGGACAGCCTATTCCAATACCTCAGCACTCTTTCTGAGAAGAAATTTTTCCTAATGCCATCCTGAAACCCCATCCAGGTATTGTTGAGACACAGCTAGGCCAAGCCACCACCAACCTGACCACAACCTTGCTGTGAAGGAGAGGTTGGATCGAACCCCATCAGAGGCCACTTCCCACCAACACATTGGTGATTCCTCTATAGAATTTTAGCTGTTATCTCCTTGTTCTGCAAAGTGGAGGGCAAGTTGGATTTGCCTCCATGACTTGTCTGTTCACTGTCCTGCACTGATTTTTCCGGAAAGGAGCAAGAAAAGGTAACTCTTCCTACTGGAGAAAAACAAACCCTGTTTACTTTTAAGATATGCTACAGAAAGAGAAACCCAGATGGCCTTTGAGCGCCAACACAGAGGCAATTCTAACTGAAGTTGGGTTGGTGTCTTTAGTAGACCGCAGAAAAATGAGGGGTAGAGGCAGAGACAAGCATTTCAAAATGTGGTAATGAAAATGCTCACAGGAAATGTGTTAGATCAGTAAATACACTTTAATGGCATTTGCCATTATAAACTTATTTAGCATCGCTTTTACACATCCAGGATGGCTGAAGTGAGCCTTAATATAAATGCGAATTGGGATCATACAGAGAGGAATAGATGTAAGGAAATGGGCACAAACTCAGATGGAGACTCTTAACTGGGATGCACTGGCATAACTCCCAACACATGGAAGGTAAAAATCCAGCCATGCAGTGTGTACTCACACATAGATGAAGACACACATATGCACACACTTTTCCTTAAAAATAGTGAGCTTTCACTGGGCTCCACTTCCCATTAAAAAGGACTTACATCCTATGAAAATTCATAAACTCTGCAGGCGTTTCCACGGCGATTTGACGGAGTAATCTCCCGTCATCTCAGCTTCTTGGTGACAATGACAAGAGGAAGATGGATTTATCAAATACACAGTGACATGTTTATGACCCTGTTTTGCATAAGCAGGAACCTGAGCCAAAGGCTGTGCAGCTTGAGATAGCAAGAGGGTTTTTATAAATATTGTGACAAGCAGAAGTGATATTTGGAAGAACATGAAAAAAAAAATATCTTTCAGGGTTTGTTTTTTTTTGTTGTTGTTGTTGTTGTTGTTGTTGTTTTTGAGACAGACTGCATTGTCGTAGGGTGGGGGAGAAAGGGAGAGAAAGCCTTTTCCCCACTTCTCTACATTTCAGTTTCGAGCACAAAGGCTCAGCTCTCCCTCTCACTTCAAGAAGTTTTTCTGTTAACTCGTCTCCCCCCAAATGCAAAGCCCCCTTTTTATAAATGTGTTGTTAGGAAGGGAGCATGGGGAAATGATCTCCATTTTTGGCAATAAAAAATAACGTGGAGGAACTGTAGGAACACAGATGGCATCAGATAACTCTATTTATGACACATGCACGCAAACATGCCAGGCTCAGCTCTAGACGTACTGCTACATTCATCAGCATGGCTTTTAAATGGGGAGTACCACCAGAGGGCCCACACACTATTTGAAGTGATTTTACCCTACTTTTGCACACAAAAACCGATCATTGCAATTATTAATGCAGTTTCTAAACAGGAATTTCACAGGGGATTGCCCAGCCAACTCTCTCAGGTTTCTCAGGGCTGCAAAAGCTTTTGTCTCTGTGAGGCAGAACTAGGTGGTGAAGATGCTCTAGGTGTTCTGCAGCCTGTGTCACAATGAGGTTTGCAGAGCTGTGCTGTGCAAAAGGAAAGAGCAGGAGCAGAGTGATGTTGCAGACCTGAGGACTGAGCTTCATGGTTTTATATCCGTGAGTTTCACAACAAGAAGTACCCTAACACCACCAGATACTCTTTTGGAGAGACAATATAAAAATTTGCACTTTCGATTTCTCATAAAACCATGGGAGCTAGTTAGAAATATAGGAAATAAATCACAAAGAGGAGAAAAAAAAAGAGTAAGAAATGTGCATGGTTGTGTCTTTCCTCTTTGGATTCCATAATTTTCATCATAACTTATATACTGAAAGAAAGGATGAGGCTAAAACAGCAACAGTGTGGAAAGAAAGGTTGTGGGTACCCAGAGAGTTCATGCGGTAGTTCAAATGGTATGAGCAAAACTTACAATGCTCAGTATGAAATATTGTCTTTGTTTTTAGTTCTCTTCCCCCCTCCTTGCTCCCCTTTTCCCTTCCTCCAGATAAATATATTAATTAAACGGCCCTTCTTTAGAATTACACAGAAAAGAGAGTTCAGGAACCTTTATTGAACCAACCTGTAAAACTAGAGCAAAATCAGCTTCTCTGTTGTTCTCTCTAAATGATTTTTCCATTGCATTTCACATCTTATCAGGGACTTGTTTGGGCTTGAAGCTCTGAAGCCTTTTCTGTAGGTCAATTCAATAAGGCACTCAAAGCTGCTTTTCTCTTCATTGATTGGGATGTTGGGTATGGTTTTGGGTTTTCTGTGTTGCTACTTTTTTCTTTCCTGTTCTTTAAAGTAAAATAATGCTGTTTTATTTTCATTTTTTTTATTTCTTGTATCTTTAAAGAACAGATATAGTGTCATTCTTAGTCCATCATAAAATTTTTCTTAAAATGAAATCATTCCATTTCATTATTTGATGTCCAGAAAGAACTCGAGCTTCCCCATGAACATTGCAATATGAGCTAAAATTTGGCTCAAAGGTTTGAATTTGAAGACTAGTTTCACCAGGTGTGAGGTAGGTATGAAGCGATATCCTCACCAGCCATGTCAGCTCCAGGGTAAATTGCTCTGTACCAACAATCTATAGCTTATTCTGTAAAAAAATTCAATAACCCCAATTTTAATTTTTGATGTCATCATTAATAACTTTGCCAAAATAATTGTATATACCTCAGATAAATACTGTACCAGATGATACACATGCAGGAGTTGCGCACTGGGATGGTGGTGGTGGTGGGACAGCTGAGAAGAGATGAAGGAATTGCCTACTTGTTTCTGTTAAACTGCAAGGGAGCTCATGCCTTTTCTGTGGCTGGGAAGCTCCATGCACGCTATCATACATTATGTTTTCAGAGTATTGGCAGTTGGGCTTAAGTTGGATGGAAGGACAGCATTCAAATACTTTGTGACTGTGAAATGAATAACAGCCAGAGGACAGGAGACTCAGTTGTCTCAGGCCCTATTCCTACATGAGAATGACTGCACAAGTCTGCTTCACAGTCCAGCAATCACTAGGATCTTCTTAGGATGAGCTGCTGGGGACCGTGTGAGGAAGTGTGAGACACTGCACATGAAATGGCCCTTCAGAGTCTCTCTATCTATCTGACTTCACAATCAATAGTCCATACTGCAGTGTCAAAGATGGACCCCAGATCTACCGCTTGGAGCCAATTCCCTCAAAGACCCTTTTTAATTCCCACTTCTGTTCCCAGAGGGAACCCACTAGGGCACTGCTTGGCCTCAAGACAGACCCCTGGGTCTGCAGTATTGAGTGGGGCTACCTCAAACCCTGAGAAACCGGATGTCTCTGTGAGAACAAAATCCAAGGGCCCTCCAAATAAAGATGCAGGAGTACATACAAACAGCACAGCCTCTTCCCCACAGCCCCTGTTCAAACCTGAGCCAGCATTACAATATCCCAAGTGGCCAAATACAAAATTGCTATTGCTGTATATGGAAGTCACCTTTCTTTTAGACATTAGTAAAAATTTCCTATCTCCACTTGACTGATTATGTATTTTATCTGTTATATTTCTTCTTCCCTCCATCCTCCAGCCTCTCCCCCCTTGCAGCAAACAGTTTCATGCAAACCTTCTAAGATTTCTGTGGGGAATGGTAGGCAATAGAACTCTGTTGTCTAATGGGACTTCCACCAGCATTTGGCATCCTTCCTGGCATTTCACCCTTCATATTATAATTTATAGTGTAATGTATTTTTTTTCATATCACGCTATAACATAAATTATTGCCAGTTTGTCCTTAGCACTCAAGGAGACAGTCTAGGGCTTTTCAAGCCAGGAAAAAGAATGAGAGAAAGAAAAAGAGAAATAGAGAGAGAGAGATGGAAGGAAAGCAAGAAGGGGAGGGGGGTGGGGGGAGAAGGAATAAACAAGTGAAGGAGAGAGAGGAGGAAGGAGAGAGGAAGGAAGGGAGGGAGAAGAAGGAGGGTAGAAGAGAGGGGAGTAAATCCATTTACAGAAAAAAGCCCAACACTGTTTTCCTAAGGCAAACTAACCAAGTAAAATAAAATAGAGAGCAACTTTTTGTCCTAATGACTTATTAAAATGCTCTGCTTCAGCCTAGGATATATCAATGAGCCCTCAGTGGATCAGACAGGAGAGAGTCTGAGGAAGAAACCATCATGCTGAAAAATAACGTATTTTTAAGTTTCCTTATCTTTCTCACTAGTATGTCCCTTAAATTATTAAAAGTGAAAGACATTTTAATATCACTTGGAGGCTGTTTGTTCATTTTTGGCATCTCATTTAGCCTGGAGAATAACATTATAGAAGACAGTTTTACTGTCTATTTACTTTATTACTGTATGTTATTTCTATTATGGTCACAGTTAGAAGCCCTGTTGGGTTAGGTGCTGCACAGATGCATCCCAAGGCATGAGCAGCCTGTTTAGCTAAGAGGACTACAGGGATGTGTTCATATCCCCTTCTTTCTGAGCCATCATTGCTCCACTGGCAAAACCGTGCCCTGCATGCAACAGTGCTGGCAGAAGATTGCTTCTGTGTTCTCCATTTGTGGTGCTTGATGAGATCATCATACTACAGCAGCTGAAAATGTCCTCTTTTTGCTCACATATCCCATGCCTCCTTCTGAGAACTCCATAACAGCAGCCAGAGGTGCACAAGTTTCATTGAACTTTTGGGTTCTCTGAACTCCAAGATGAAGAGACAGATTGATGCCCTATTCTGCCATAAATTGGTCTCAGTGAAAGGAAAAAAAAAAAAGGAAAATAGAAATTAAAAAAAATAATATATATATACATATAAATACATTTACACATACCTATGAAGCTTGAGGTTTTACTGGGGTTTGAATAATCAGAACAGAAAGGGACATTTGACTCTTGGTCATGGCCTCCTGTATCTTACAGGCTGGTCAGCCTCCCCCAGGCAAGCTCCCTGTGTGAGAGTTTACCAAGTTTGTAGATCTGCACAGAAAGGCAGGAACGCTGCTGTTGTGCTGAGGGCAGCTCTGCTGCTGTGTGCTGTGCAGACTTGCAGACAGATGCACTTCTCCTCACACCACACAGGGGACATCAGCCTGCTGGTATGGTCTCTCTCTTTATGGCAGCCAGGCTGCACAGTTGAAGCAGGAGCTGGACATTTGGTAAAATGAAAATCACTAACTCCTCACTAAAACTCTTAGTTCAATGCCTGTCCTACATGCACACAGTATTGAGGGACACTGTGAGAGGAGAGAGATTTTGGAAGAAGCCATTGCTTCTTTCCCTTTTGTTTTGGACCAAACTCACGGTGCACCAATCCCTTTTCCAAACAATTTTCCAACCCCAGAGAAAATTGTTGGTCCTCTAGACCAGTATCCTTTCTGGAGACCAGCTCCCACCAAGCTTTGAGAAGCTGCAGCATAGCAGAGAGGTTACAAAACCACCCGGAGCCCTGCAGCTGCAGAAATCATGTCAGTATGTGCAGAATTTGCATTCTGCAGTAGTAGGATTACACCTATAAACAGCTGTAAGACAAGAAAATTAAAAAGAATTTGCTATGCCTTTTTCTTATCTCCCTCCTTTGCTCCTGCTCTGCTTTCTGTACCTCCTTGGCTCATGACCACTGTTCACTCACTGGAGTCCCAGCAGCAATTCTTCCTCTCTCCTCTCTCCTGGCCTCTTTGCAGCCTTGCTCAGCTGCTGGGTGCACAGTTTGTTAGGGAATCACCTCACAGAGAACTTCTCTTGTGAAACTTCTCTTGTGTGTGTGCATTTTCCCTCAGGGATGTTGCTTGTGCAGGATGCCCATGGCTGGTAAAGCCTAACATTTTGCTGTATGACAATCAGATACAGACTTTGCCACCTTTCTTTGTGAAGGGCTGCTCTAAGATCTATTTTTCCAAATACCTTTGCAAAATTGCAGAATCTGAAGATCTCTTTAAGCAAGTGACATCCTCACTGCTTCTTAAAGAAGGGAATATTGATACTTCAAATGGAAATATGAAGCAATGAAGGGTCCTGCCTCATCCTCCTGCAGATTCTTCGTGGAAGAGGCCAAAATAGCAATATCACTGCTGGAACACTCTCCTCTTCCCAAGCTGAAAAGTCCTCATCATTGGTATTTCGTGCTTTATGAGCAGCTCTTTGGAGATTTCACACTTGTTTTCAGTTTAAAAAAGAGTGCATTAAATCTGTCTCCAACCTTTTCCAAACGCTTTTTCTTCAGGATGTACATTTTCAGGCTTTGCTTGCTGCAGGCCCAAGCCCTTCCCCTGCCCAAAGGAGGCACAATGAGTGGGCTCCTGTTCTCAATCTATTGCTAAATCTCAAGATTTACCTGGGTTTCACCTTCTGTCTGACTGTAAACAGTGTGCCCCACACTTCTGAGATCAAGCTTATAGAGATAGATGCATACATATTTTTTAGGCTATTGAAGCAACAAACACACGTCTCCACTTTTGCTCCCCCTGTGAACCTGTCTCCTTTCTCTTTACTCATTATATGTTTCACCCAACAAGGCCACATCCATGTATTTTCCCTTTGCTCTGCTCTGTCATCAGAATCTGAGCAAAATCTGACTCAGTGTACTTACTTAGGCATTTTTTGTCCGCTAGAAGAGCAGAACCACTACATTACAGGGGTGCATGTTGACCTCTTTTGGACTTAGTCCACTCGCTGTGTTTCTGACTTGATGGTTTTGAATCCAATCGATTGGTAAATGGCTAAATAGTGAGAGAAATTGCTTTCTCTCATTACTCTGCATGGCTGTGTCATTACCCTTTAATATTGCATCGTTATTGACTGATGCAGCCCTTCAAGACATGGCCAGCGGGATGTAATGCAGAGGTAGAGATGTGCAAAATATTTAATTCAAAGTTTACTCCTCTAATGGGAGGCAGGTATATGGTTGAAAGGGGAAGTAGAGGAGAGGTGTGAGCCCCAGCAAAAAACAATAATAATAATAATACAACTCTGCTCTTGAGCTTGACCTGGGCTTTAATCCGTGATGAATGCCTTGGAGAGATGGACCTTACTTTAACATATAAGGCATGCTCTTAAAATGAGATATTCCCAAAGCTCATCCTGCCCTTAACACATTTGTTCCTCAACACAGTGACTCTGAATTTTGCTTTAAAATACAATTACGGCTCTTGGTCTTTTCACTTACACAAGTGTTTTGATGTTGCATGCTACTTAGGTGAAATTGGCCACCTGTGGGCTTCATGCCTCCCTCAAACTCAGATGATGACTTTGGGCAAGGTATCAAATTTAAGTAATCTGGTTTTCTAATCTAATTTAGTATTTGGAGACTTCTGCCAAGCAGTCTTTTCCCATTCAAGATCCTAGTTTGCAGCTTCCATATCTGGGCAACCCACAGAAAACAAAGGTCAAAAATAAACAGAGGAGATATCACTGAACAGCAGAAAACAAACAAACAAACAAAAAAACAAAACCAAAGAAACAAACAAAAAAGAAAAAAGAAAAAGAAAAAATCCCAAGCTACTTCACAAAGAAAAAAAGAAGAAAAAGTGTCAGGGCAGGAAAAAATAATCATAAATTCAGCTGTTCATGCTCACAGCATATCCATGATTGCTCACTCCTGTCTAACCATGGTTAGAACCAAATCAGCTCCTGATGGCTTGAGGCATTTGGACATACTAATGACCACCTGCCAAACACCGTTCAACCAAAATACAATTGATCCATGGAACTCCTTGCTGTTGGGAATCACAAATGTTAACAGTTTACATGGGGGCAAGTAGTTGATAGAGGTATTTATGAGTGGAAAATCCACCCAGGAGTACCACATTCAAAGAAACCCTGAGTCTGGCTGTTTGAGGTGGTATCACAGGGAAAGTAGTGCAGTACATTTTTCTTATTTTTGTTCTCCTACCTGCTCTTTGCTTCTGTGGTTAAGAGGTACTGTATTATAAAGTCTGGCTTGATGTGTCTCTTGTTATTTCCCTGTGTTCAATAGAATATGTATTTTGAAACAAAAACATACTAACAAAAGGAGAAAAATGTAAGAAAGAGATCTTAGCAACCAGTTAAGAGTGAAAGAAATAAAGAAAAAAAAAAAATGTATTGCCAGAGGGCTGGCTCTCTGCCCTACTATTCTGCTTCCCCTCCCCCTTGCCATCTTAGCCCTCATTTGGGAAAGAAGACCCGTCAAATTAAAGATGGATAAAAACTCATTAAGAAACAACAGGCCTAGATGAAATTGCCACTGGGATTGCACTGATGGGATGGTCTCCCCCCACCCTTTCTTTCATTCAAAGATTACAAACCCTTTTTCTCCTCCAGGACTCTTGCCTCCATCCTGGTCCTGGCTAACTCCGTGCCTCCATGAACCCCTGGGTTTTAAGGGTCCATTAAGGGTAGAGAGGGGGAGAGCTGAGGGTTGTTTGTTACGCTTCCTTTTGTTTTTAATTAACCTCCGGTGTTTTCTTTGCCTAGAGAGCAAATCCTCTCACCCTGATTTTTTACACATGCCTGCATTCAAACTACAGAAGAGTTAGATCTAGAGAGAGAAAAACTGAGAAAGTTAGAAGGAAAAAAAAAAAAAAAAAAAAAAAAAAGCTTCTCCATCTAAAGGAAAAACGTTTTATGGTGAGGGAATTGCAATCTGTGTGAGTTTTACAGGCCAATCTTTGCTTATTAATCCTGATATGAGGCAAGCCCACAAGGATAAAACCACTCACAGATTAATGGTGAGCTGCTGGGCTCCAGCTCAGGATTCTTGCAGCAAACTCTCATTGCAGGGGTCTGCAGGTATATCTGCGCTGGGCTCTAAAACAGAGCTGAGGAATACAATTCCTCCCCATAGTCCTGCCCCAAAGTTTATTTTGTTCTTCAGCCCACGTACCTCTTGATAGTGATGATGGTTCAACAACTGAAACAGCTCTAAGAAACTAAACTAACAAAAAAATGGTTGTAGAATATGCACACAGGGGTATGTACTTCTGTCCTCCCATGCATGTGCACTGTGACAAGGCAGCATGAATACATATCCAGGCCATAGGGCAGCAGGAAGGTAATGAAATTTTATATGGTAGATAGGGTGAAGAAGGGGACATCATTGCTAAGTGGAAGCTAGCAAGGGCCATTGTCTGCACTGAGGCAGTTCCTCAGGAACACTGCTGAGCATGTGCATCACAATCATGTCTTAATGTCTGAAGGAGAGCTGAGCTCTCAGTCTCCAGTCATGCTCATGCCAGTGGAATTAAATGCTGTTTTACCAATGTCTGGGTAAAATCCACATGTAAACTTGTGGATGGGTTGACTAGAGGCCAAGGAAAGGTATAAAACCAACAACATGCCACTTCAAGAGGAAGATATTCCCTTAGCTAGCTAAATTTGAGTGTGATGAATGAAGCAAGAGGAGTATTTCAGATATGTATTGAAACAGAGATATGGTGGAGGACAGGACAGGGAGATTTTTGCTAGGCAGATTAGCACGGGCATAGTCAAAGGCTAGAGTCGTATTTACATGTGAAGATTCATTCCAAGCAAATTGGGATTGAAGATATCTGTAGAAACTGAAGAATAAAATTCCCTGAAAACCCATTATTTGTGTGGACTTGTTCAGCATCAGCACAACATCATGCTGCAGAGAGGTTGCTCACTTCAGCAGCCTGAATCTTTCCCTGCATATTAGCGTCCTCATCTTTTTTGGTCTCTCCACTTGGCTAACAGTGCTGTTACATAAGGGAACACACCAAATAACAGCTTTCCTGTGAAAAGCGTTATCTTTCCAAGGAAGAGACAGCCCAGCAAAAAGCTTTCTGTCACTTTCAATAGGGACTTTGGGCTAAATCCTCAGCTGATGTAAATCAGTAGCTCCACTGAACCTCAAGTTGATGAAGCAGCTTGAAAACACCTGAAGTTTGTCTTGGAGAATCCACAGGAGACGCTGGCACACAGCATATGTATTAAAACTATAACAGTAATAGTGACAGTGGGAATTGTCATTATTAATACAAGCAATAATTGCAATTTGCAATGGGCCTCTGGAAAAACAAAAGCAGCCTGAAAATATGGGCTGTATAAATGCTTGAATATGAGCTTCCTGCTCTGTAGAACAAACTTGTGAACTCAAAATTTTGTAAATAAGTTTTGAGTAAATAGTCTTTTTTTTTTTTTGTAAAAAAAAGTGTTGAGTAAATAAACATTTCACTGCTGTTTTGAAACAGCAAAATCCATAAGTAAAATGAATTAGATGATTGAATAAAAATAAACATATTTTGCTTTTTGTGCAATCAAGTCCCAAAATCATTCATTTCAGTCTGCTATGAGAAATTCAAGCTGGGGAGTCACATGTGCAGTATAACATTCATGTTCCTGTATCATACTGAATACCTATAGAGCACAGTGCTGAAATGGTTGGGTTTCAGCTTCTCCAGACTTGCATTTCTTCCCCTTGTACTAAAAGGGAAGTCTGGTCACTGCAAATGTCAGCAGAGTCTTTCTTGGAAATGAATTATAGTCACAATACAGCAAATTTACTCTCAAAAGGGGCAGTGCAATAGATGACCATGGTACGACCTTACATCTATCGAAAGTAAGTGCACTTCCTGTCTCACAGAGTACTTGTAAACCACTTCTTTTTGCCTACTTACTGCCTACTTTGAGGACAATTTCATGCCATTCCAAATTCTTTGCTCTTTAATTACCAAACTGTGGAGACTGTAAAATAAAGAAACTCTTCACAAAGCTCTGGGTCTGTTTCTCATGAGAGGACCACAGCCACAGCGTAATGGTTTGAAGGATCCTGGAGGATCTGCCTCTCTCATCTGGACAGATGCATGACCAGCTCTGACTATGCTGTTCCAGACAGCTGCTTTTTTTCCCCATTTTTAATCTACCTCTAGTGATGCAGCCTCAGCTTCCCTAGACAACCAGCTCTGCAGCTTTTCTTTCCTCACCATTAGAAAGGATTTTTTTTTTTTTTTAGCCTGAATCTTTCTCCATCCAATTTCCTGCCTCTTGCCAGTGGCAATAAGGAAGTGAATAGACCTTCAGACAAACAACAGAAACCCCGCTCTCTCATTAAAGACGTCAGCTGTAACATCGGTTAAATGACTGGTTCTATGAGATCTAGACATAGATACAGGGCAGCGAGTTACCCCGACAGGGATGAGAGGAAGGACATGTCCTTCTGCTTTCTCTCTCCCAACTTTATCGAAGCCTATCTTTGAAAATTCAATATTCATTCTGAGCTCCCGCTTAATAAACTTGGCAAACCTGACATTTTTAAAACAAAACAAAACCATGCTGTTCACTTTCCCTTTTCATTCTTAATTGGCCCATCTAAAAGCAATCAAGTGAACATTTAGCTGTGGTAGAAAGAACTGCAGGAGACCTCTCCTCCAAATGCCATTATTCAGGAGTGCACAGGAGTGTGGATATGTTTATGGAGAGTGGGAGGCACTTTGCAAATACTCTCTCAGCAGCAATAGAGGAGCAGAAGGATGCTCAGGGCTCGGATAAAAGGGACGTGGGCACAACAGAGCTCCAGCACCAGGGACTCGCTGCCCGGCACAAGTCCCAGACACCCACACTTCTGGTTTAGGATCCCTAAATGGTGTTGGGGGAAATTAGGCATTAAAGAATAAACTCCATAGGGTGTTGCCTTGACTTGCCAAAACAACACAGTACATAGAGAAGCATCTCGTAAAAGCCATCCGTCAATAGGACTCAGTTGCTGCCCATTGTTAGAGGTCTCTTGGCAGGGCTTAAGTGCTTGAGGTGCTTCCTGCACAGGGTGCCCATGCTTATCAGGGCCCCTTTTCACTAGCTGCTAGCAAAGGGAAAGAAAAACACCAGATAATAAAGAAAGAGCGTGTGCAAAGCATAGATGTAAGTCTGTGCCTCTCACAGCAGAAAGGCAGACCCAGTAAAGTACTTAATCCATTTCAGGTGTTAATAGTGTTGAAGGTAGGGTAGCCCTGGCTGGGCAGCTGGGTGTGTGCAGTGACATACATTGGATGTATCGATCAAGTTAACTTTTCATAGCAGGTACTACCATTTCTAGAAATACATGAGTATGTCTAGGACAGGAATCAGATTTCAGCAATGAAGCTATACAGAACGTATAATTATATTTTGCATTTTTAATATACTTATTAGCATAATAATGCATTAGTCTAATAGAATATTAATGTGATTCAGAAATATTAGCATACTATAGAACCTTATTCATTAATACATTAGACCCTTATTGTATTAGTGGCACAATCTACTAGAGAAAATGTTGCTTTGTGTCTGATATTGCAATCCAAGAAAAAATTGAGATGGCACAGAGAGAACTTCCCTGTCACAGGCAGACTGGAGTCTAGGTGCACTTGCAGGAGCTGAGGAGAAAATCCTCTTGCAGTAAGAAAGTTGATATTTGAGAAGCTTTCCTACATTCTCTGATTTAGACCTAAGAGCTTTTCTAGGTTTTTGCATTAAAACATTAAACTCTTCAGCCTTCTGAAACCTCAACCTCCATGAACCTCAGAGCTGAATGAGAAAGCTGCTTTTACTGCATTCAGATACCCTCACAGAATACGTAGAATTGAGTTCAGATCTCTGCTGTCTCATCGTGTCTCATCCTGGAGAGCATCTCCACCACTGACTCATGGTGACAAACATCCCCTCACAGAGATCCCATGTTGAATGCTACCAAACAGATTGCCAAACAGAGCAGTTTGTTCCTCAGTACCCCACAATGTCAGTGAATAACCCAACTGCATAGCTATCTACTTTTCTGTCGTTCTCCTCAATGAAATTGTGAGGAATGTCTTCATGGAAGCCTGACTGAAAACAGTAAGGTCCTGTGAAAAGATCTGAAAAAAAGCCTATTATATTCAGGTTCCAAAAATTCCTCTGTAACTTTCTTAAGACTTTGTCAGTTTGACATCAGCCCTGGAGTAAAGGGTCCCACCCTGAACTGATCTCTCCATCCACTTTTTATTAGGGAGCAAAATCTCCTGTGTTGCTGTCTGTGTGTTTCTACTGGAGAAATGCCCTCTGAGGGCATTTTAAGGCAGGCTCCCATGGCAGAGCATTAAAACAACATTTTGTTATCTTCAAGGTACTTGATGGTATGCCCCTATGAATGGGACTGTGTAAAGCAGTTATCTGCTCAAACTTTGTACTAATCTGCATGACCCTGATGTCCTTATGGCAACTGAATAAACATGCTCTATAAGCTATGGAAAACAAATATCTAGTTAGTTAATCCCATGTCTTCTATTCACAGACAGACCGACAAACAGGACTAATTCCTCCTATTAATACTTTGACTAAAAGCAATAATGCTAACCAAGATCACTCATGGGGTAGATTACGTGCTTTTAGCAGAATGGGGAAATGAGTTAAACAGGAAAAAGAAGAATTTATTGTAGGGATGCTAAGCATTGAAGAAGTCTGTTGTTTCTGTCTTCCTTTCAGAGTGGTACAGTCCTTTCCAGAGGCAGATATTCCCAAACCCCAGGTAACCCTCCCAAGTAAGGACAACAAAGAGAAGGTGAAAATCACAGTGCTCACTCTCCAGAAAACTTTTGCATCTGCCTAACATCTTTGTGGCATTGGGATTGTCTGAAATTCTGAAATTCCTTCTAAGGAGCTCAGCAAAGTAGATATTTTGCTTTTAAAAAATTACACTAGATTTTCAGTGTACATAGCTATCAAACTGAACTTACTATTTTTTTTTTTTTCTTCCCATTTTACACTAGATCCAGTGGATTTGTTTTCCATGGTGTTGCGTTCCCTTTTTTTTTTTTTTTTTTTTTTTTTTTCCCTGATGCATTTGAACAGCAGCTTTTCTCTTCTCCTTCTGATCATGTAAATGTTTAATTGCTCTTTGCATTTGCTGATGGCACAGCATAAGCCCCTGCAGTAAAAGAGATTTGTGCTAAAACTCAAGTGCTTAAGAAATAAGGAAAAGGGTTATATTTTGGGTCAGTTCAATTATCTCAATTTCGGGGGGAATTATATATTAATTTTAATGTAAGTTGCAGCATAGCAGTGCAATTAGCATTCAGACAATGTGAGAAAGTCTTTCCTGAAGTTAACCAATGTGTGCAGTCCATGCAAGGGATTCCAGGGGGTTAGGTGGTGCAGATCACAGCCATAATACAGCTAAGCCAGGTCCTTAGATGGTGTAAATCAGCACTGCCAATGGAAATACTCTGATTTAGACCGAATTATTATATCCCCCTACTGCTGTTTGAGATGGACTCAAGATGACAGCGTTGAGATCATCACTAGAATACATATTTACTTCCTAAGCACTAAATTGCATTAAAGCCACCCAGCTAGACTGAAAGCTAGAAACCCAAGCAAGCCTCTTGTTAGCTGGCATCAAGCTATTCAGAACCAATGTCAGCCACTCCAAATAAGCTTGATTTAAGTATGAAGGAGAAAGTCTTGCCTTCTGTTTTCCTAGCAGTTCAATGCAGACTGTTTCATACCCCATTTTAAATTAATTTTAACTGGTTCAATGTCTTCCTGGTATATAGGGGATGTAAAGCCCAGGGGAGCCAAATTACTCTCTGCTGGATCCCACCCCCTTCCAAAGTAATACCTCAAGTACAAATTCACAGATACCCCACTACCATGTCTGGCTCCTCATGTCTGAATCTGCTTTATCCTCTTAGCAGGGCTGACTTATGGTTTTTTTTCGCCAAATAAAGACCTCTGTCCAGCGAAACATGGGAAAACAAAAACCCTTTGTTTCTAGTCTCAAAACTGCCTACCAGTTCTAGTTGGAAGGTTTGCTCAGTTGTTTTGTGAAAAGGTCTTGACTGACAGAACGTCTGAACTCAGAAAATTAATGAGCTTGTATTCTGCAATGGGCTGGGAAAAGGAATCCAGATGGAGAGACCCTTGATAGGACTGCTAACGCTGCTTTGTTGCCATCCTTTGTTCAGCGCTTGTAGAGTGCCCAGCAGTCAGGGATTCTGCTGTTTGGAGGAGAGGGGGCCAGGTGATCCTGAAACACAATTAATGCATAACAGCTTCGACCAATCTATCTAATTTACTGCTCGCATTTCTCCTGGGCTTGCTTCCTCTTTCATTTTTCCCACTCACCATGAAGGATAGCCACTTATCTTAAAAAATAGATAAATTTTAAAAAGAAAGAAAGAAAGAAAGAGAAAGAAAGAAAGAGAGAAAGAAAGAAAGAAAGAAAACAAACACAAGAAATAATGCTATTTTCTGGATTCATTCTGCTTTTTCCCTTACTGAGTGCTGTTTGGGGACTCTTTTATTTAACAAAACAAGGTCAGCTCATCAGTACAAAAGCTGAAAGTTTCACAGGGTCCAAGACTGCTTCCATCTATGGAATTACTTTTTAACACATTCTGAGTTAAAATTATCCCCTCTGAGCCAAATGCAGATTGACAGCCAAACAGCAAACAATTACGTTTTGTTAATCCATTTACAGAGGTGCAAATGCCTAATTCAATACTGGTTTGCTCTGACACCACTGTAATGTTGTAGGGGCTTTCTATTTTTTTTTTTCTTTTTTTTTTTTTTTTTTTTTCTTTTAAATACCTATATTTTTTAACAGATATTCTGCAAGGAATACTCCAGTTACTGTTTAAGGGAGAAGAGAGGGATTCTAGGAGCCCCTGGGGCTGCAGGAACACTCACCACCATCTCAGCCCTCTTTTGCTTGTTTATAGTTCAGAATGCAGCTTTTGTGTCAAAAACTGAAGCCTTTAACATTTTCAAAGACTGTCTACCTCTCATCTGTGGCACACGTGCTGATGGAGCCAAACAAGGGCACCCAGAGTTCAGTAGCTCTTATAATTGGACGTAAACTGATTTCCAACTAAGGTCAGTTTGATGAGGGGGCTTCAGGTGCCATTCAGAAATGACAGCGGAGCTCAGCGTAAGCCCCAGTATTGCAGAATCATATAGCACTGATCAGTTAGAAATCATGTCTGGAAACTTTCTGTCAGGATTGTCTTGCCTGAGAGTCAGCTGTGGAGCCAGACCATTTAGACAGACAAGTAGACGGACAGACAGATACAGGTGAGATTCTATCCCTGTCACTCAGCAATCCAGTCTCAGCCGATTTTCTTCTATTTAATCTGTGTGCCTTACTGCAAAGGTGCCTATAACCTCATTACCTAAGAAAAGAAAATGTGAAATTGGGCTAACGTCTAAGAGAGAGAAAGTTATACCATCCAACAGAGGTATGTCTATTATTGCCTACCTTACTCCCCTTGCCTATTTTTTTCTACTTAAGCATTCATCTTTTAGTTTTTAGTGCTGTTGGAAAGGGTAACTTTCAAGGCTTAATATTTGTCTGCATTTTTTAAAGCAGTCGATACACAGACACACACAGGTCCACACACACTCACAGCTCTGCAGCAAACAGACCTCATGAAAATGTTTTGTTGAACACCTCTGAAATATCAGCATGAGGGCACTACATCACCCACGGAATGCTCAAAAACCGTGTCCAGTGCTGAAAATATACCCACTTGATTTGCTTTTGTCTTATCCTGTGTATACAAAAGCCATCATCCCACACCTTGGCCTCCAGAAAACACTGCTTCCCACCACATTTTGAAAATACTTGTGCTTGTGCCTGGGCTTTTGGTTTTGACGACAAACAGCAGATCTGGACAATGCAGAAGAAGGATTATGACGCAGTCCTTCAGCTAAAGTGACTTGATTGGCATTAGGCAGAGTGGCAATGCTCAACATGATGTTGCTTGTCCACCTCCTAAGTAAAAAAGCAAATCCCCACCTTCTACCTCCTCTGTCTTTAAGGAAGAAAAGGCTCAAAAAGATCTGCTGCCCACCCACTGTCCCAAGGTCTCAGGGGCTGAGTTAATCCCATCACACTAACAGAACATAACAATGTGTTGAGAGTACTTACCACATTCCTTGAAATTGAAGAAAGTTGCCGTGGTTATTAGTAGCTCCTAATGATATTTGCATAGATTAACAGACTTTAATGCAATCATGAATGCTACAATCCCGGGGAAAATAATGAAGAAATCCATTATGAGGTAATAAAGTAACTAAGTCAATACAGTAATAATTTGATCCCATATTAGTAATAATTTTATCTCCTGCTGCAAGGCAATTTTAATGCACATACCATTTCTGGACAGTTTTATAAATATCACCTTTGTTTGAGATAATTAATTAGCAAAATCAAAAAATATATTGCTGGTATTTTATACGATAAATTAGTCATTAGGTTTAAACTGGCAGGCTGTAATAAAACTTATTAAGATAAATGTGCTGGGATTCTTAACACTTCAGAGGAGCTGTTCTCCTCCGTCTAAGGCTCTTCTGGTGCAAAGCTATTATCACTGCTGGGTGGTTTCTATGTGTGTTAAAATCCAATTATGAAAATCATGTTTATAACTCCAACTTGCTTAGCAATAGGAGCTGGATGTGTTAGCCCATACCTGCCCAGTGGATGAGGCTAAGGTGATGGGGAGCTGCTGAGGGCCCTGCTATCTCACTTCCCATCATCAGTCAGAGCCCAGAACCTCCTGCAACTCTACTGCAAAGTAACTTCATTGCAGAGAAGCTCGGGCCCAGGTCATTCTATTGTTCCAGGAGAGTATTTTACTTTTGGGGGCAGGGACAGAATATTAGTCATTAGTGGAGTGGTCAGCTATTCTGCTTTTCTGCTTGTCTTATTTTCTGATTGCTGAATCATTTTTTTACTTGCCAGCAGTGCCTAGAGATCACAATGGACCTCAGCAACATATGTGCCAATGTGGTCTGCACTGGAGCTAAAAGCTCCTGCTCTTTACAGTGACCAGCATTTCCAACCCTCTGGGCTCCGAGAAAGGCTTTGCAGTGTGTTTGGGGACAGGTCCCAGCCAGATGGCACAGGCTGGCTGTGACTGTCAGAACTGGATGGGGACCAGCTTCTTGCAAGGAGCGCAAATCTTGCCATCTAATGAGCTGGTCTTGGATTCCTGGAAGACTGGTGTACGGCCAAAGTAAGGAGAGCCAGATCATGCTTCATGAAACCACCTCCCAGGAAGAGGGGTATTAAATCACTAGATTGCCTTCTCAAAGGGAATGTTCCAGGGCTTGTTTGGACTTCCCCTGCGTCAGTTTGCTGTCACCTTCCCAAGGCATTCTTATTTCACACTCTGACCAGTCTTCACTTTCCCCGCAATTCCCCATTTAGCTGAAGTTTCCAAATCTCTGTCACTTTGTGTTTGAAATTGTAAGAAATGACACAAACCCATCAAACTTCAGTCCTCTGTATGGGCTAATTCTGAATATAAAATAGCAATGTCCCCAAAACCTCATTCTGATTTATAAAATAGCAGAGAGTTCAACATTTATCTGGGAGCTGGCCATGAGTGCTGCTGGAAACTACTATTAAACCAATAATGTAGCCAAGTAAGCAGTCAAAAGACAGAGAAAGTGGGAAAAAACACTGCTCCCCCTGTTCAGAAAATCACCTCTGGTGTAGTATAACATCATTAGGGCAGCACAATAAATTGCAGAGCAAAGAAACTCACTATGTTCTAGAAATACTCCCTTTTCTAATACACTGCGGGCATCACTCTCAAAATAAAATTATATAATCAATACTTTGTCATACTTGTTTGGGGAGAACAAATGTTTTTCCCCACCAAGTAGCAGTGCCTTCACTTTATGGATACTTTCTCATTAATGTTCAAAGTGGTTTATGTACAAATTCTGTTTAGGAATCCCATAGGCTCTGGAGTGCTGGATGCTGGAGGAGCAACTGGGGCAAAAAATCACTGCATAGGCATTTTTTTCTAGTAGTTTTTCCTAAGCGTGCTCTACTGGCTATTGTCAGGGACGATTTGTTGGACGAAATGGACCCTTGATATGACACAAAATGGCAGTTCTTACAAAATCATATTACATCCTATTGCTAATTGACATGAGACACTGTTGGTAGACTGTATATCTTGCTTCTCAAAGGAACCTGGTTTAGTCCTGGATGTTCAGTTCACATAAAAGGTATGGAATGCTGTTTACAGGTATTGTGACATGAAAATTGCAAATCTGGCAAAGCCTCAGAGATTTTTTCGTCTGTTGCTATTTGTGGAACTTGTCAACACCACTGTGCTCTACCTTTAGCCCTGTAGAGGGATGCAACTCCTTTCCAACAAAAAAAAGTCTGAGAAAGGTGGGCATGTTCAGCCTGGAGAAGAAAAGGTTCTGGGAAGATCATGTTGTGGCCTTCTAGTACTTGAAGGGAGCTTATAGACAAGAAGGAGACTGAATCTAGACATGGTCTGACAGGACAAGGAGTGGTTTTAAACTAGAATGGGAGATTTAGGTTAGATGCTGGGAAGAAATTCTTTACTCAGAGAGTGATGAGGCCCTAGCACAAATGCTGCCCAGAGAAACTGTGGATGCCCCATCCCTAACGATGCTCAAGCTCAGTTAGGATGAGGTCCTGGACAGTTTGATCTAGTGCATAACCTAGTGGATGGCAACCATACTCACAGTTTTTTGTGACTGATCAAAGGGGCAGGTATGGTTTCTCAGGACCAACTTTCTGAGGCTAAGTTTCTTCAAATGATTCCGAGACTCTCCTAATTATCTGTGGGAAACATTCCTTTAGCTAATCTCTTTTTTGCCTGATGTGTGATGGATGTATGCGACACAAGCTCTCTGTGTTGGTGCCCCATGTATGTTATGGTAACTTCAAAATGGTGTTTCAGGGATATCTACTGGATGGATTGTCTGACGAATATTACAGTCCTCTGCATCCCACGTGAATTCAGATTACAGAAACATAAAACAAAAAAGGTCTTTTTTTTTTTTTTTTTTTTTTTTT
>NW_024884213.1:31610-51055 GCF_019232065.1 Centrocercus urophasianus
TTTTCAGGGTTTTAAACTTGTGTTTTTGTCTTTACAATATTAACATACTATTCATCACACGTTTTAATTTATTTTAAAAAAAAAAAAAAAAAAAAAAGTTTTTTTTTTTTTTTTTTTTTTTTTTTTTCCCCTCTTTTCGTTATCTCAGTGAACCATTGAACTATTTGGAGAACTGTGTCCTTTTATTTAAGCATAATCCTAGGGGGTTGCTCTGCCCAAACAGGACAAGCTCCCCATGCACTTGGCCATCTGAAGCTTAGTCACTTCTACTCAGACCTCTTTTGCATCAAGGACCTCCTTGGTCATGCTGAGCGCTAGTTAAATCAGATGACCTCAGGGGCAAGAAAGAGGAGGAAAGGCCTAGGTATAACCTCTTCAGCATCTCTTGTGGAAAAGTGGTTTTAGTGACAAGCATCTCACAACTGCCATTCCCACAATCGTTCCCCTTGTCAATACGATGACCTTTCAGAGGCGGAAGCTCCTTTCTATTACTCTGTGCACTGGGGTAAACCAGGCCACACTGTGTTATCTACTCAATTTATCAACACTATTTACAGCAGGTCCATTCCACTGTCTGGCTTAACTCAGTGCCCAGAGACCCAGCATTGAGAGAGGAGGCGGCTGCTGAAGAGAAGAAATGTCAATTCCAGCCCAGTCCCCTAAAGTGAAATAAAAGAAACAAAGTAAATAAGGAAGGGAAGTAAATACAATATCTCCAGGGTGATTATGTCTATCTAGTCCAATACAGGCAAGCGTGAAACCAAGAGAAACATAGCCTTATCTTCTTAGTTATCAGCACATACAGAATGTCATCTCATGGTGGCCTAAAAAGAATCATGCCACATCCATCTTTAATGAATATGACATATCTCTCACCTGCTTGTATTTTCAGCGGCCCCAAACTGCTGAAAAATGAGATACGAATGTCTGTTCTCCCTGTTTGCCATGAATCATGATAATGGATTAAAATGTTTTTCTTTGTTCTGCTTTGGTTTTTTTGTTTTTGTTTTTTTTTTTTTTAAATAAGAATTACTTTGGGTAATTTTGTTTTCCTTCTGCTCTTCTGTGCTTTGAGGATTCAAGTTTGCCAGCTTTTCTCCACAGCTCTGTGATCAGATCAGCATATACCCGTTTATTCATTTTTGAATGAAAGAAGATCAACCTTGTATAAATGAAAACACTTCTAAAGGCTGAGGGTAACTGGAAAACACCAAATACCACAAAACTTACTGTGAAACCATATGGGTTTCACTCTTCTCCCCCCATCAGATTCAAATCATTTGAGTTTTGGACCTGCTTTTCTTGCAGATTCGAATTAATTATAGTGGCTAAATAGACTGTAGTCCCTCCTTGTGGTACCTGGAGGATGCTCTGAGCAAACTGATGAAGAAGATGCTGTTCTTATACATCATGACTTGTCTCAGAAGGTTTCAACGTCATGTTCTTCTGTCGTATGAGATATATTCCTGTCTCCCTTTAATAATGATCATGCCATGGCCATCACATATTCTTTGAATGAGTTCATTCATTCATTCTATATTTTTATATCTTACTGCGCTGTACCCTGGATTGAAATCAATCTTTGATATCTATATTAGCTCACGACTAAACAGGTGGCCAACAATATCTTGTTTTTTGTCTTCTGTTGTTCAGGCAAGTATTGGACCACCACATACACTGTCAATGGTGAATGCGAAGAATGAAAGAATTTGTTTCCTTACAGCTGAAATACAGCTCAAAACCTCACAGAGGCAGTGCATCATGATCTCTGGGCACAGTCAGAAATCTAGATCAAATGTGTCCTCACAGGTTCACAAATTAATCAGAGCAAAATCAGGAGGTCTGCTGGAAATTGTTCTCTTAAATCACATTTGAAATATGAAATTAACAGAACAGAAAGAGTAAAACACGAAAGAAAAGATCTATGTATAAAGAACAATTCAGAGAGGTCCCACTGAAACAAAGAGCTCTGTTCAGTTTTACTATTAGAATTACACTTCATTGCCAGCTCTCTCAAATGACTGTCTTGGAACAAGTCCCTGACAGCTCTGCCTGTAAAACAGGCTCACTACAAGTTCATTGCTCTCTTGGAGTTGTGAACTGTACCTGCCTACTCCAAGCAACTAAATCAGATGTCTGGATGAGGCTCTAAAGAAACAATTTGCTTGCATATGCCTTCAAGTCAGAGCTTCAGTCCAGCCATTGAGGACTTGGCTTCAAAGCTGATACAGCAGATAGCAGGAAAGAAGACAGTAAAAGTCAAGACTTCATTCCTGCTTACCTTCACAAGTACCTCACCAGGGCAGAGGAAACCAATGTCAGAATGATTCTTTGCAAAGAGAAAATCCCTTGATACTGCACTAGGCTCACTCACAATGGGACTATTGAACACCTTGATTTCTACATGACATGAACAAGTCCTGGTTGCATCCAACACTTAACAGAGAGCATTTAACAGGATTAGCTTTTACCCATTCCAGAACAAACATCCTGCTTGTAATTCACCTTGTAACTCCCTCTTTATTTACCCTGGTGAGCAAAAAATAGCCCTTCACTGGTGATGAGATGTTCCAGTGTCACTGTGTCAGCTTCTGGTAGTTACATCCTGAGTCTCATGGTCATTTGGGCACTGCCAGTATTTTAAGATACCTTTGGCACTCCTATCTGATTAGCAGTGAAGTGTAACACCACCAGTACTGAACTTTCCGCAGTGTCTGTTAAAGATAAGGGGGAAAAAACTTGAATAATTTATGTAGTTAGTTTAATTTAAATAATTTATATGCTAAGCATTGCAAACAGAACTGGAGTTGATAATGAGTCCGAGAAGCACATTTTGAACTCAGTTGCAGATTCTACTGCATTGTAATTCCTGCAGGATACAGGATTTCCTAGCAGTATAAAGGCCAGGGAGTGTAAACAAGATAGTTTCTTGGAGAGGAGTCTATACAAACTCCTTCTTTACCAATTACCACCAGATCATCTTATGTTCTCTACAGCTTGCTCAGCTTGAACCTCCCAAAATTATCAAGAGCTGCATGCTTTTCTCTGAGCCACAGAGAGATGCCTGGTTCCATTGTCTGACAAATAAGAGTTTGTAACTGGTGTAATCTGCAATCAGGAATCAATTAAAGCGATATCAACAGGAAAGGAAAGATAAGGGAAAACCAGGAGAAAATCAATGAACAACATAAGGGAATTGATCATTCAAAGGGTCTTTCTTAAACAACTGGGTCTTCTCGGAGGACTCTTTGCTTCATGTCATATAGGCCTTTTCCTTTCTTCAGCTTTTTTTTTCAGATCATTTAAATGAAGAATCCTTTGTTTTTAGCAGTGGGAAAAAATAAATCACAGAATCACAGAATCACAAGGTTGGAAACGACCTGCAAGATCATCTAGTCCAACCACCCTCCCATTCCTATTAGTACCACAAACTACTAAACCATATCTTGTAGCTCCTCATCCAGGCGCCTCTTGAACACTACCAGGGATGGCAACTCCACCACCTCCCTGGGCAGCCATTCCAGTGCCTGACCACCCTTTGAGAGAAAAAGTTTCTCCTAATGTCCAACCTAAACCTCCTCTGGTACAACTTCTGGCCATTTCCTCGGGTCCTACTATTTGCCTGGGAGAAGAGGCCAGACCCTTTTTCATCACAACCTCCCTTCAGGAAGTTGTACAGTGCACTGAGGTCTCCCCTGAGCCTCCTCTTCTCCAGACTGAACAATCCCAGCTCCCTCAGCCTCTCCTCATAAGATGTGTGCTCCTGACCCCTCACCAGTTTCGTTGCCCTTCTTTGGACACATTCCAGGGCCTCAATGTCTTTCTTGTAGTGAGGGGCCCAAAACTGAACACAGCACTCGAGGTGTGGCTTCACCAGTGCTGAGTAGAGGGGGATGATCACCTCCCTGCTCCTGCTGGCCACACTATTTCTAATGCAGGCCAGGATGCCGTTGGCCCTCTTGGCCACCTGGACACTCTGTCGGTTCATGTTCAGCCGAGCATCAACCAACACCCCCAGGTCCCTTTCCTCTTCACAGTCATCCAACCACTCATCCCCAAGCCTGTAATGCTGCATGGGGTTATTGTGGCCAAAGTGCAGAACCCAACACTTGGCCTTGTTAACCTCATCCCATTCACCTCAGCCCAGCGATCCAGCTTATCTAGATCCCTCTGCAGGGCCTCCCTGCCCTCAGGCAGATCGACACCACCTCCCAACTTGGTGTCATCATATCCATGCCACCCAACCTCCAGCATTCCAGTTTCACCGAATGGCCACTGCCTTTTGCAATTCTTATAATGCAAGTGAAATACATCTGAGAGCTTGCTTAGAGCTGAAGAAAACTGATGCTAAACTTTGTGAATTCTTGCACAAATTCACAGCAAATATCTCCAGGTTCACTTTAAAGGAAATACATATACTCCTCAGGGATGCAAGCACCAAAGAGATCTCTAGCACATATTTCACAAGAAATAAATTCCTACAAATCCTTACACAGTTTAAGATCCATCCTTGTCATAGCAGACAAGTTATTTGCTACTGGTTTCTTTTGCGGGGATTAATTTTTCTGGGGGGTCTGAATTTCTAACCTCCTAAAAAATATGCTTACTCATTTCAAAGAAGCTGCTAGAACAGCAGTAATGAATCTATATTGCCAATACCATCAATTGCTGTGAGTGTCATGATATATTGTGTTCACCCATGACCCCTTGCAGAGTTCTGCTGTTATGTGTGCAAACCACAGCTTTCCATTAAAAAATAAATATCTTTCGAGACATTTGTTGCTGTGAACAACAAAAGCTTGAAAATGTGACTCAAGTTCTGAGCACTGAGGGCTCAAAACTCATGAGAAGTGAAGAAGCCACAAGTTTAATTACTAAAGAAAAAAAAAAAAAAAAAAAAAGTCATGAGTTTTAAGTTAATTATTGTTGTGATTTTTAGGGATTCTTATTCATCACTTTTGAACAAGTTGAACAAGTTGTGTAACTGCAAAAAGCTGTAGAGCTTTTTCATGCAAAATGCCATAATTTGGGTCATTTCCTCTTGTCAGCCATATGCTAGTTAAGTGATGGCTAGGAGATGACCATGTTAGCTACATTTCATAGCATGTAGATGTGGCTAGAAAAATAATTTATCAATTAGGTCAATTTCTTCTCCAATTTGTCAGCAAACATTCTCAAGCCAGAGAGTCAATTTATGCGACCGATCAGAATTTAACCTTATCAAGGATGAGATAAAGGCTGACAAAGAGCCATGGGCTTATCTATGATAGAGTTAAACATTCTGCTTTTTAGTTGATGTCTCTGTAGCTTAACTGTGGCAAATACAAAAAGAGAACTGATCTGTACAGTGTTGGTCCTTGTTGTCTTCTGCCCAGACTGCCTTGGAAGATGGTGATGTCCCCATTTCACCCACATAATTCACTGGGTCAATTATGCAAAGTTAGACACAGAGAGCAAGAGAATTATTTCCTGACCCCATGCACCATCAGCTGAGAGACTCCTTTATCTTTTGCAAGTGATGCCTTGAAGCCAACAGGAAGTTATTGCCACTGCTGGTAAATAAAGGCGTTTAAAATCCATTATAAGGAGAATGTAATGTTTTTTTTTTTTTCCATCAAGATCTCTTTGTCTTGATCAAAATACAAGCAGGGATGAGCCCTTCTCCCAGCGGTGGGTGGTAACGGTCAGAGCTTCTTTGACCTCCTTGCATTTGACAGCCCTTTCCCTCTGCTCTTTAGGGAGGGAAAGGTTAAATGCCACTTCTGCCTTTCTTGTTTCCTCCCTGTTGCTTTCTGAGAAGGAAAGGCCTGAAATTCATATGGTGACATCAAGTAGAGAGTCTGCTGTGTTACTGCACTTGTAAATTAACAAAATACCCAAGATTCTTTTTCATCCTCGCTCCCCTCCTTTCTCTACCTCAAAGCTTCCTTGTCATTCTGAGCTGAGCTGATCAAGGATTCCCTCTACCTTATTTCCATTCAGGCTGGTGTGTCCCTGCTCTGCCCTCCCTACAGCATATACATCTACTCCCATTCATTTCAGCTGTGGGACTTCAGCAAAACAGTGGAAAGAGTGGATGGAGGGAAAGCCAACAATATCCTTTAGTTCTTTTCTGAAAATCCATATGGCACCATGCTATATCCGTCTCTCTTTCTTTTGCCAGTGAATGTCTGCACATATTCTAACTTTTCCTGACCAACCCAGAATTTTTTCTTTTCTTTATACAGTCTTTTTTGTTTTTTCCCCCCTCACTTCCTGCAGGGCTGACTGAAGGAATGAAGCTGTGTTCACCAAATTACACATTCAATTATTTTTCCTCCTTCTTATCATATTCCCCAGTAGTCCTGCCACTACAGTTACCACCAGTCTAGCTGCTTGGTGCTCAGTTCATGGCTGAGCCAGCATGACATGCAGAAAGTAGCAGAGGTCAATGCACAGCTCAGAGTCACTATGGAAGACGTGGGATTGCTGATGCTCTACTATTTGCTCCCAACCTTGGAAAGAGCAAATGAAGAAAATACAGAAAAGAAATTAAAAGAAGGCAAAAAGAAAGGTTCTCCTGTAAAGAAGAAGAGCATTTGTCTAGGTAGATGATGTCACCTGATCGCAATTACTGCTCTTTTCCTCGATTCAAGAACCTCACAGAGATGAAATACAGCTCCTTTCCCACGACCAAACAAATGCATTCAGTACATCTGTGTGTGATGTATATCTACAACTATGCAGCTTCTCAGTTAGTAAAGAATACTGACTCATCACTTCTCTTTCCTAGACTCTTGCTGACCGCTTTACTGATGAGAGGTAACTCAAAACACTTTAGAATAAAGCATTTGTGAAATGGGTGAAATGTCAGTGCTTCAATTTATTTTTATTTTAAGACAAACACTTACACAGGGTGTCCATATAAAGCAATTGGAATTTCTCAAGTCACTGAGCTCACTTCAGCCTGAGGACTGCATTCATTATTATTACTACTGCATATAATTAGTAATAACACATCATCATAAAGTATGCAACAGAAAATAAGTTGTTCTTACCATTCATGTCTCTAACAGCCAAGATGCTTTGTGGAAAAGTGCTAGTTAAACTGACTGTAAATACAAGCACTATATCAAATATAGCAAACAATTATTATTATTTTTATTATTAATTGCTTTATATTATGCACAAAACAATTCTACCTATCCAGAATATGTTTTAGGTCAAGTGTTCCCATTTCTCTACTGAGCTCGCAGACTATTTTCTCCTTTAAATGTGGATAATTTTCAGTCATTTGTAAAAAAATCATTGAAGGACGCCTGATGAAAGTGGAAAATTCCCATAATTCAAATAATAGTGCTGAGAGCCATTTCTTGCGAGAGCCATAGTTTAGCTGTCTCACATCCCCATCCTTCACAGGGCTGAGCTCCCCTGCCAGGCTACAAATCCCATGGTGCCCACCATCCACAGCATTTGCCTGAAGCACTGCGACAGCTCAGGTTTGGCCTCTTGGAAATTGAATTTCAATTTGAGAAAAGTCTAAATGTTCTTCTTCAATCAAAGATGTCAGACTAAAAAGTTACAGCGCTTCTGGAACTCCTTGTGCCAAGGCAGGGTTTGATATCCTGCCTTTTCATTCCAATTCAGGACCAAACCAAATGTTGACAAAATTGTAATTGCTTAAGTCAGCTTTCCAATTTAGGTCCATTCTTTTAGAGCAAGACGAAAAGCTCTGAGGACATTTCTACTTCTGCACAGATCATTTAGGAATAGCTTTAAAGTAGAGAGGAATCAGCTGCCCTCTTAAAGGAACAATGGTGTTTGTTTTAAATAGTTAAGCCCTGGTCAAACAGTGATTCAGGTATATGGCACCTGTTATAGAATTACAGAAACGTGGTGCACATGGAGCAAAGCGCTGATCTTACACTGCTTGTTCAAATGTCTTTGAGGTTTTTGATGCCTTAACTGTGTTTTAAAAACTCTCAGACAGAACCTCAGGTTCAGACAGAAACTGAGATTAAAGCCCACTGCAGAAAAAACAACATTAAAACTTGAAGGTTTTAGGAATGGTGACTAGCTCACTGCTGAAAATGTGGCTGAGTGCTCATGCCTGTACCAGATAAATTAGCGCCATGGTGCACAGTGCTCAGCTCCTGCCTTAGAGATATTGGAGCCATATCTAATGAATTGACCTCTGTCAGCTGACTTCATATAACTCACCAGGTGTGTCTTTAGATCTGTCATCCATGTGTCCTAAAATCAACAATAAAACCACCAACACATGAAAAACAGAGGTGAGATAAACAGCATTAGTTTGATAACTGCAGAGTACATTACCATCCTCCAATCTGGTGTGATTATACTGGTGCAGGACTTCTGTGTCTGAAAGTCATGGTTCATTCCTGATTTTGGAACCATGGACAGAAGTAATGATCATTTCATATGTCTGTGAGATATTACCAGTAATGTTTGAACACAAACTTAAATACAGATTATCTCAACTGCTACCTCATACCTAATCCTGTTGTAATCTGAATGCTAAAGTACCTAGCTCAGTTTTTGACACAACCATAAAGAGAGAAAGATGCTATACTTCATAACCTGCAAATGACTGCACAGGGAGACCGTAGACTCAAGCAAGCACATCCCATCTCTGACAGTAACCAGGAGCGAATGTGTGGGAGAATTGCAAGAGGAGGAACCGGTGCTGCTTGAGGATGTCTTCTCTGCCTTGAAAATTAATTGATACATCTGTTGACATGGCTCATGCTGTACAATAGCTCCACTGTGCACTTTCTTTAAGGGAGACCAACAAAGCTAATGCTCTTCCGCCTGTGATGGGTTTACAGCTCTCGTTCAGGAATGACGTTGGGCTTTCACAGTGCAGCACAGGGAGAAAAAGAGTTTCACAACATATCTGTGAGACAACAGGAATCACAAGGGATACTCAAGGGCAAACACAGCACCTGAATCTACCTGCAATGCACATTTTGTTCCAGAGAAGGTATCAAAGGTATCACGTGTTGGCAGTATCCCTTTAGCCGCGTTGACCCTGCAGGGTGGCAGCGATGGATTCTCCCAACCATCAGTGAAGTCAGGTTTCATACACACAGGGCTATGAGCCTACTGCTTCCAGCACCTTACTGAAACTGTTCACTCTTTTATCATATTCCTTTCTAGTCCTCTGTTTCTCAGGGCACTTTGTAGCCATACTTTTTCTGGTCAAACAACAGCCTTCACTGTGATGAACTACATCTCTATTTGAAGGAATGAAAGCAGATCAAATGCATGTCCTGAACACACCTGAGACACCACAGCAGCAGGCGTGCACCTCCAGGATAATGTGGGCCTGAATGACAGGCAGTGGATTTTTTTTTTAAACCACTTAAGAATAACCCCATAACTTAAGCCCACATAACTTAAATAATTCTGCCATACATTATCATTGCTTATTTGGTCCTGATGTATGACAGCTGCTAACTAAACAAGTAATATCAGGAATAACACAAATAAGGGCTTTTTGAACCGATGTAGGAACTGAACAATTGAAGCATGATCTTGCACACATGATTAAACTGAGACATAAAGAATCAGGTAGAAGCTGCCTGAACCGTCCCAAAGTTAAGTTGACTTGTGGTCTCAATTAAAACCCTTCAGCTGTTCTTTTGAATACTTGAAGTTGATGAGAGGAATATGCACTTAGAATTATACTTCTGAGTCATGTAGAGAAACCAGCTCATGTTCACAAAATGCAACAAAAAACAGGGTAGCCAAAATAAATCTCCCCATTTACTCCAGTGCTTTTGGAAGATGCTTAGAAAGAAGTGACCTTTGCAGAACTGTACAGAATGACTACCTAACCATTCTTCTTTCACACATCACTGAAGGTAATTCTCAATTTCATGTGTTGTGTCTCCTCTGATGTCTACAGACCATCATGGAAACCTCCTGAAAGCATACACAGGGCAGAAGACACCCACACGGTGCCACTTCCCATCTGTTGTTTGGGGTGAAAAGGAACAAAGCAAGATAACCACATTGCAAGGCACTTCACCCCAAGGACAGACATACACTGAATCTGAGTACAGGTAGATATTCTGATGCAGGATGAACTTTAAAGTGGGGAGCTTGTCTGTGTGTCAGCAGCAAGGGGATTTTCACCTTTCTGGAGATAGGTAAATGCCACAAAAGGCTTAGCCTCACTACATATAATAATATCTGGTAAATAAAGCAATAGAGACTCCAATGGAGAAGAGAAAAAGCTGTGGCCATGAGCACCTGGCTTAAGGAAGGCATGCTGTGTTTGCAAGATCTTTAAATATCCTCCTGCCAGCAAAACTAGAAGCTAAACACACCACAGGTTGACTGAGCCTAAACAGCCTGCAGCTAACTGTGACAAGAAACCTGAACCTGCTTTCCTGGACACATCATAATCTGGTCTCCGGGTGCTTACCAAAGGTTACAAGGGCACAGCTGGCAGGATGGCCAGGAGCTCTACACCATGGTCCTCAGTGCAGAAGTGGAACCTTCATAAGTCTGGGTAGCGTGCTGACAGAGAAAGATTTAATCACAAGTTAAAGTGTTGGAGTTCCAATAGGGGTCAAACTTCCTTTCTCTCTAAGCTTGTGTATAGCTTTGAGTAGAAAAAAACATTTTGCTGACTACATATAAGAGGAAATTCCAAATAAACAAGCAAAAAAAAAAAAAAAAAAAACCTCCAAAATCTCAGAATGTAGTGGGGACAGAATGGGGCAACGAGATCCAAGTATGATGGTGAATTGTAAGTATCTCCTGAGACACATAAAATCCCAACTCCATCCTCTGAACCAAAATCCTAATGTTAGAAGGCGTGCAGGCTCACAGGAAAATAACTGTAATTTGTGTGAAGAAGGCATTTGCAGCAATTCATTATAATTCCTTGCTTGTTGTCATCCGTCTCCAAAGTCACTGGCAATGCAGTATTTGTGTGAAGCTATTAAGGCCAAACTCTTTTTAGATTCATGGCAAGTGCCGAATGACAAGGCGAGAGCCCAGGCAGTGATAAAGCGAAGTGACATGCCATAGCCCCTTTCTCTTCTCCACCCCTACCATGCCAAGGATGCAAACACTGTGGATTTTGCAAATGAAAGCTACCTCTCCTCTCCCTTCCCCTTTCCTGGGCTATACCTGCCACAAGTGGATCTCTGTGAGGCACGCACCCAGAGGAAGGAGCAGAAGGCAGTGGAGGACAGCAAAAGAAAATTTGCTTTTCCTCGCTTTCGTTCCACAAAGATCACACAAATCTCTCAGAGGTTCCCAGACAGATGGTCTGTATGTGAGAGACAGAGATAGGCAGGCTGGGGCAAGGAGAGGAGAGATCTAGGTGGGAACTTTTCAGCTCTCCTAGATGAGGACACATCTTAAATATACCTGTATATAGATATGTATAAATCAATTGCAAACTTATCGATATCTATGTTTATCCCTCTGTCTGTGTTTTGTTGTTCATTCCTGTAATGCTCAAGACTATACAGAGGATAGTCAAATCTCTTACAGCTATACAGACTTCTAGCAAACAAAAAGTGGAAGTAAAAGGTGATAATTATAGAGATAAGTGCTCCTATCAAACTGTATTTCTATGTCTCTCCTGTTTTTTCTTGCATTTTTGGCCTCTATATTTTTTCCTTTCTCTCCCTACCCCTTCTTTTTCTAAGCTGGGCAGAAAAATCAGCTTAAAGGATAATACTGCTCAGCTTTCAGTGGGATAACATAGCCAGCCTATAGGGAAGAGCAAACCTCAAACCCAACTAGAACGATGAAAACAAGCAGGTTATTAAAGGTCCTCCTAAAATGACAGCTAAACTCGTGTTTGCAGAGACTCACAGGCTGTTGCTCAGCAGTGAGGATCTCCGGTTCAAATCCGAGTACTTGCCAACAGCAGTGCTGTAGTAGGGAAAAATCCTCTCCTTTTTCTCAGCCCTTTTCTCCAGAAAAAACCACAGTATTTTAGCTATATGGGGATACTGATATACCCTGAACTTAATCTATCAGAATCTTAAGAGGAATCACTTTGTCCCAAAAGCTTCTGACAAGTTACCATGCATTCAGTTACTGTTCATGTTATGTTTAAAACTACAGTAAAAGCTATGTTGCCAAAACTTCATATAGAAAAGCAAAGACATTAAAAGGCATCTGATGGGACTGGATATTTGATCACAGTATGCTGTGTTCTCACATGTCAGGTCATGGCCGCCCCTTACGTTATCCTTTATGCTATTGTACTGAAGACCCATCTCTTCCCCCTTTAGGCAGGGGAGAACATGTGGATCTCCTGAAGTTGGTCTGAAAAGTCAACATGTTCAAAATCTTGGCAAAGCAAGCCTGCAAAAGTCATGTGTAATTGGTACCTTCTTCCAGGGAAAGGTTTATCAGATCCCCTTGCAGAAGGAAGCATCAGAGCTGTTTACTTCTCTACTATTAGTAGGAGGAGAGAGGTTTTGGCTCCTAAATGCCTGAACTCCTGAGGCTTTCAGCTGAAGCCATCCCTATACTGAAACCGAGAGGCCCAAGGCGCACAACATTCCAGAATGAGGAAGGAGAGGGGCCTGGATGCTCTGGGGGAGATGGGTAATGGGACACAGTCATGCAGTGTGTCAGAGAACCCAGGAGTGAGTTAACTTTGAGGCAAGACTTAAGGCTAGGGCACAACATAAATGCATCCACTTGTTTAAATTAAAATTGCCCATAACCGTTTTATTTCCTTGCATCTGATTCTTCTTTGGCAGATGACAAGAAATTGCTGGTCGTTAACGTTTTTTTCTTGCAGTGAAAAGCCACAATCAATCATGCTTTCTTTTGACCCTGCAGTTAGAGGAAAACAGAATGGCTCTGGGCTGTATTTTCAGACTCCACAGGTTGCTTAGAGCCCGTATTTGGTGCCCCCCTTCCTTCTCAGCCTCTGTGTTATAAAAGATCAGGACTCTCTTTTATAAAATAGTTCTGGCATTTCTATTATCACACATGCCTGAGAACAGGGATGCGATTGCACTGAATAGTGTGAAAAAAAGAAAGGAAAGAGGGGAAAAAAAGAAGAAAAATCAAAGCACAGCCGAGTTGATTATTTAAAGAGCTGGGTGAAATTTGCCATCCTTTTAAGGCATCCTGGGCTCTGGAATATCACTGTGTCACTTAATGTTTGCAGTTAAGTATTTACAGATCTGTTTCTATGGCAACCGATTCTTCAAAGTTACTTTTACAATTCTGTTTTCTAAAATGTGTTTCTTTGGTTGATTGCACAGGGATATTTGGAAAGCAGCCAGGTCTAAATCATGATTTTTTTCCCATTAAGGAGAGGTCCTTTCTAATCATGTTTAGTTAGTTCTTTGATGGCTTTATCTTGATTCGAAAATGTATTTTGTTTTTTTGTTAGTGGGTGGGAGAAGAAGGGGGAAGAACATGAACAAGCATCATGAGGCTTTAGTTAAAAAAAAAAAAAAAAAAAAAGGAAGGTGTTGGAAATTAGGAATGTGAAATACACTTGTCTGAGCTGATCTTATTTATCCTTTCATTGTTTAGAAGAGTAGGCCTTTAAACACATCTAAATAAATAAATAAATGCCCCGCTGACAGTTTGAACGCATTCTGAGGCCATGGGAGAAAATGCTTCACTTATTAATGACTCATGGAGATGGAAGTGCAGAGAGGGAAGATGAACACTGGAAACAGCCTCAAAACTGAGATAGGCAGATCCAATATGTGGGGGGATCCATTCACCCGGCAGATACCTGCTTGGGGCTGGGAAAGGTTGGTCCCACCGTTAACGACACTGCATGAAGCAGTCGTGGGATCTGCCACATCGTCCTTTGCAGCTGTAGGTAGAGTCATTGCAATGTCTCTATGTGAAGAGGTAAAGAACGTGGGTGGATGTCCCAAGAACTTGGTCTTCCTATTACTGCTAGAGCTATCAGTCCAATCTCCAGCCCATCCAGAGCACATAAAAGGGAGCACAGGAGCTGAATCTAGTTACCAACACATCAGAAGCCATAGAAGTACCTGGGACAGATGGAGAAGGGATGAATATTTTCTCTCTCAAAAGACATTATCCCTACTAAAGTCAAAAGGATTTAAGCTTGTCAGGATGTTTTCAAGAGAAGTTTGCTTATCAGTGATTCGGGAAATGTTTAAACTTTGGGCACATTTTGAAAGGAAATTCAGTTCAGAGGTGCCTGTAAGCCTCACCATAAGAGGGTGCCTAACAGGTCACCACCCAGGTAAAAAAGATGACCCTGTTGATTAATAAGTTCAAAGAGGGAAAAGGAAAAATAGCTGGCTAGAACAGCTAGCTGAATTATCCCTTAATAATCATCAATAACCCACTCCTATGTAGATCGCTCTGAATGTAATGCCTCCCATTTATTTCCACAGCAGTTGTAAAGAGCACAGTAACAGTATTAGACAGAGCAAATTTTCAGCTAAAACCACTATTTTTCAACATAATCATCACCATAATCCAATTTCTCTGTATGAGCTAATCAAGACGCTTTTCATTTTGTGCTGTGACAGCTGCACATGGCTGTCCAGAATGTAGCTTCTCTTTCATCTCAGTGTTGCCCTACTGAAATGCACTGTGCTCACACACACTGTCATCAGTGAACTGACATAGGTCTCATTTTTCCTTCATGGAGGAATTCAGTGACACACCTTTGCTTCATACACACTTCCACATGAGTTGCCATTTTGTCAGGCTGCCCCTTTGCTGCCAACTGTCCCATAGCAACAGAATTCAATGGAATATTGATGGGAAGGTTCAATCTCTACAAAAATACTACCAACATCTGCCTCTGATGCTGTGGGTCAACATCATAAAATAAAAGGCATAACTTTCAGAGCAGCCCTTGTATTTTCACCATGCCACAGAAGGCAAGGTTTCATACAAAAAGAAAAGGACATAACTGGAAGACAGAGTATTGCAGAGCTGGCACGTAGTATCACAAAACATAAAAGGGAATAAATTAGTGGGGTATCTGGCATTGATGAAGTAGATTAAATATGGATGGATAATTACAAATAGAGGAGGAGAAATAGACAGAATGATAGCCTGATCCATACTTTTCTGTTCTTTATGTGAAACAATATCAGATGGCCAGATGAAGGAATGAGGAGTCAAGATGCCTGGGCTCTCTTCCTAACTCTGCCACTAATTAAATATGTGACCATTTAGGCACTCTGTGCCTCCACTAACCTAAACTTAAAGGACTGTTGTCAGTGTCAGTTAATTACTGCTTGCAAAGAGCTTAAAAACCTACATGAGAAAAATGCTAGACAGGTATCCTGGCTTTAATGTTACAGTTCAAAATAATATAATTGGAGAGCTGAAAAGGGGTATGGATTTGAGACTGAAGCAACAGAATTGCAGAGCAAAGCTTATAGAAAGAAGGAAATCTAGGAAAAAAAATAACAACTAGAATAATAAAGAAAGGAAAATGAAGACTCCTAGGCAGGTGATGGGCAAGGCAAATTTTGGCTGACTGAGATAATAAGCCACTCTTCTGAAACTTTTTCACTTTTTCCTCCTGCTGCAGAAATGCTCCATTAACTCTCAGGAAGATGATTTACCATTTGCCCTTTATAGACAATGCTGAAATAGTAGGAACATCATAGCAAAACATATGACCCAGCTTTTGGCACACCCTGTGGCTCCAAACCTTTAATGCACAACACAGAGTCTTGGAATCTGAAGGGAGATGACAAAGAGATGCTGCCATGCTATGATGGTTATTAAATGGACAACAACTACTAAGAGGACCAGGAGAAGTTGCAGGAGGCAGATTCCTTGCCCACAGGCAGTGGAGGGCCTTGATTTTTTTGTGATTTATTTACCCTTCAGTCTACTGGGTGAAAAGAAATCTTCATGAGGCATGGCTTTGAGGACAAAGAAGCAACAAGAGTTGTGCAAGGTCATCTCCAAGAAAACTCTGAAAGGAGAGTAAAATAAGAGGAAAAGAAAAGCTAAATTAAACAGAATAACAATGGAGTTTGGCTGTAACCTGCTATATTTTTAGTTTTGGCTGGCTGGTGGGTGTACTTAGCCTCCAAAAATGGGATACAAATCACAAAAACAACAGATAATAATAGCTGTTCTTGCCACCTCCTCTTTCTCCTCCCCAGACATTTGTTGGCTGGTCCAGCTGAGTGTCCTGTGAGTAAAAGGTTGCTGAATGAAATAAGAATGATCAAACCAGCTCTGGATAACCAGCTAGTGCGCCTTCAGGCTGAAGATCACAGCTGGAGAAGAAACAAGAAAGCTTCCCAGTGCTTAAAGATACAGAATTTCAGCTGCTGCAAATTTGTCCTCAATTTCAGAGAACTGAAAGGTACTGGATACCTCTGGATGGCCATACAAAACAAGGTTTGGGACTACTCTGGAGCTGTGAGGAGCAGTGATGTGATCTGACCACACTCACAATGTGTCTGCTATATTGGATGGACTCCTTTCAGAGCAGTGATTTTTTTGTGTCAGAGCAGGTTTTTCCAAGCATGAAAGTAAGGGGATGTGCTAATACCATCAGGAGTGGCACAAGGATGTACCAGGGCCCATGTTTGTGCAAAGTATACTGGAACTGTAGGAACTCCTACATTACTCCTGAGAATGGTCCCTGGAATGACATGCTTTCACCTAGGGGGTGGGAGAGCAATTTGGGCACAGGGCAAAACTGCCAGGGGGTGGTCAACAATTCAGTAGAGTGTGGGGCTGTAGGTCAGGGATCACTCTAGTCCAGTATATTTACGCACAGGACTGTTGTTGGTAGTGTTGCCCATAAAAGCATCAACTTGTCCTGCATCACCAGCCCTGCAGTTGTTCTTTATTCTTTTTACTTTGTTGAAAAAACCAACCTCCAAAATGCCAGGATGTCAGTTTTCTGAAACTGTCTTTAACCTTGTGTATTATTATTTTATTAGGATACAAATAAGGGTCCTTCTTCTCATTTATATGGGAAATACGTCAGAAAGGAGTCAAGACAAACTAGGTTTTCTCTAGTGACCTATACTATATAGCACGCTTGTTCGTGTTATATGGACATCCTGGAAAAAAAAAAAAAAAAAAAAGAAAAAAAGGCAAATAAACAAAAGAACTGTTCAAGACTTTCATAGACAGTGTAATAAGTCTTTTCCCGGTCCTTCTGGAATGAAACAAGCTACCTTCACTAATAGTTCTCCCATCCCTATTACAAATAATTTTTGTTGCAGACATTTAATTGATGTTATTATATGCTATTTATGATGTGCTGTGGAAAATGACTATTTCTCTCAGTATACATCATATTTTGGTTTATTGTTTTTCTTTGACTCAGTGCAGTAGCCAGGTGCCTTATAACGTTCCCAAGCGATCAAAGCCAGTGCTACAGGGACTCTGCCTTCATATTCACTCATTCACTGGGGAGAAGGGAGTTTACCATCTTCTTGGAGTCTTTAGGCATCTAACTTAAATGCAAATGGGAACATATGGAGTGAGGAGCATACAGATGAGACTCGTCTAAGGATACAGTGTCTAAAAATCAGGTTCCTCCCAGTGTAGTCAGGGGAAAGTAGCAGCAACCTAGATGCCTGCCTAGGGCTGACTGCATGATCTGTGCTCTTCACCTGCCCATTTTCAGTCCACTGGCTCTAAAATAAAAACACCTCAGACTTCCTGCATTTCTAAATACTATAAACAACAAAGATGAATCCCACCCCTATATAATGAACAGAGATACACAGGAGCCTCCAGATTTCACAAGATTTTCTTTGGATGCCTTAGGGTAGACAGTATTAACACTCCCCTCTTGTGCCTGGGCTCTGATCCATCCCTATGGCTGCTTCACTTCCATCTTAGAAATGTGCTGTCAGGTTTAGATTTCCAAAAAGAAGTCAGAGGAGTGAGAAATTTTGATGGGATGAAAGCGATCTTCTCTAGCAAGCCCCAGTGAAATGCCTAGTCTGAGTTTTCAAAATAATGCCATTCACGGAGCAGTAGGATTGCCTCCAACAGTGAGTTTTTTTTATGAGAAAACTTTGCTAGCTACTTTGAGTAAGTTCTCACCATACTTTATGCAGTGTTTTTCATCAGAAGATCTGAAGTATCTTATATGATTTACTCTGGTAGGACTCAAAACTCATATGGAGTTTGCCATCATTGTGGCTCATCATTCTCTTTTCTTAACTGGACAAGGTGTGCTTTGTTTTGACTGAGTAAAAGTGCTTGAGTGGATTTGCTGTCTGACCATACAGCACCTTGCACAGTGATCAGCTGATTCCAAAGTGGAGCAGTTGGTGCTACCATTGCAGCTGTTAAATGCAATGACAAATTTGTAATAAGGAAACTAATGTAGCTCTGGGCAGCCTGGTCTAGTGTTAGGTCCCCTGCCCATGGGGAGGGTTGAAACTAAATGATCTTTGAGGTCTTTTTCAACCCAGGCCATTCTATGATTCTATAATTCCTGGACCAGAAGCACAAAGCTGTGTTCAGTATGAGCGTCCTTGACACCAGTTTTTATGTGTGTAGAAAGTGTTCTGGTATTCTCCACATTTGTGAAAACTGTCCTGATGTATTGCTGGCTGCCTGTAAGCCTCAGCACATGCAACATGCGCGTGCACACGTACTCGCTCACGCAGACACACACAAGATAGAGTCTTCTGCCACTTTCTATCTGGCAACATATTAATCTTGTGTTTCTCATTCTCTAAAAGCTTCACCATTATAACATAATTACTGCTGAAATTGACCTTTAAAATATATTCCAAATTTCAAATGTCTTTAAACCCCTCAGTGAGCACCATTTTTCAATTTCACATATTGTTTTCTTTTTTAGGAGAGGCAGGACAAGAGATGGGAAAGAGGATTAGCAAATGAATGTCAACCTGTAACATATGCACATAGTGATAAAACAAAATCTTGCAAAGATGTACCTGGACATTTTTAATACCCAGTGTTCAAGCAGTTATGATTTCCCGTAAGGTAAATGAAAATGTAATAAGACTAACTAAAATGTTGCATTTGTGTCTCACCTTTCCCTAAAGTAATTCAATCAATCAGTTTAGCTTCACTAATATTCAAATGCATATCTGATGCCAGCAATATAAAAGTTCAAGTATTCCTTGGCTTTTAAACACATTTAGGCCATTTTATTAGAATACACACTTCTCTAAATTTGTATTAGTACCTAAAATTGATTGTGTTTCTAACTCTACCTAAAGGAAAGGATAGCTTTGTTTGCAAATGAGATGCCAAATGGTGTGGGGAGACTGATTTCTGTATCCTCAGACTGAAAATATGGATATTATAGTACATGGATAATCATGTGTATGCTTACATCATTGTGCAGATAAGTGTAAGAAACAAGTAGTGTAACTCCAGTTTAGCAGCACTATCACACAGCTTAATCCTTTGCACCCATAGAAAAAGGAGAGGAGAGGAGAGGAGAGGAGAGGAGAGGAGAGGAGAGGAGAGGA
>NW_024884214.1:0-13777 GCF_019232065.1 Centrocercus urophasianus
ACATCAAGGTCACTGATGAAGATGTTGAACAAGACCGGACCCAGCACAGACCCCTGAGGAACACCACTGGTTACAGGTCTCCAACCGGACTCTGCACCGCCAACAACGACCCTCTGCGCTCTGCCAGTCAGCCAGTTCTCAACCCACCTCACCATCCACTCATCTATCCCACACTTCCTCAGCTTTGTTATAAGGATGTCGTGGGAGGCAGTATCAAATGCCTTTCTAAAATCAAGGTAGACTACATCTACCGCTCTCCCCCCATCCACCCAGCATGTGACAACATTGTAGAAGGCCACCAGGTTGGTCAAGCACGACCTCCCCCTGGTGAACCCGTGCTGACTACTCCTGATAACCTCATTTTCAGAGCTACTCTCTCTAACGCTGCAGTGCAGGGAAGGCTTAGCATTCTTCTGTTCAGCTGGAGCTGCAAAACCTAAGTTGCTGTGCTCTGTGAATCCTCCTGGATTCAGCAGAATCCTCCTCTTACTGATAGTGCAGGGCAAGCTGTAGGAAGGGAGAGCAGAAGGGATACTGTTCTAGAGTACCACAGGACAGGTTCATTCTCCCAGAAACCTGCTCACCCTTTCAAGAGCACACAGCTCTCTAATCTTAAAGAGAAGAAGCAAGCTTATAAAAACTTGTTTCCCATGGCACAGACTGCTAGAATAAGGTGGAGTAATGGCGTAGTAGCGAAACCCATATAAGTCTCAGAAGTACTTTGCCCATGATATCCCAGTGCTTGGACAGGCAGTGCATACTCTGCCACAGCTGCTGCTGGAATAAAAAAGCACCAGGACAACTGCAAAAGTGATCCTGCTCTTTGACATGTTGGATTCTTGTTTAGCCAGTACAAAATACAGTATCCCCAGGTCTCTGCCATAAAGTGCCTGGGAGTACTGGCGGATGGAAAGCTGGGCATGAGCCAGAAGTGTGCCCTCATGGCCCAGAAAGCCAACTGGATCTTGGGCTACATCCACAAAGAAGAGAATGTCATCTGAATGGGACCTTTCAGTTGGTTTCATCACTCGAAAGGAGCATTATCTCTCTTTGTTGTTGGCATCATGAATGAGAGATTTTCTGTTGTTCCCATCCTTTTTGATCCTTTTCAATAGCTGATAGCTGCTAATCAGATTGTTCCATGATCAACCAAGTAGAACACAACTAGTTTTGTTACGTTTTACCTCTAACTATCCTTTTCTCCCCCTCTGACAGAAATACTTGGAATGCCAGTTTTCGCTGTGCAGCTGGTGGGCAGGACACAAGCAGATGTGCGGAATGTTGGCTTTCCCAGCATCTGTTAGCAGCTGAATACTGGGCTGATGAATCCTTCTACATCAGCCTTTATAAATGACTGCTAGTAAAATCTACAATTTAAAGCAGGGCACCTAGGTGAAAAGCTGTGTATCCTTCATCAGTGCCTTACAACGTCGAGTCACTAGGGTTAATCATATGAAAGGAATTGGAAAACTGTCAAGTCTTTTTTTTTTTTAATCTAATTGCCCTTGCATTTTCATAATCAGTTGGAGCCACTGACCCTTAAATTAGTCAAAGCTTTCAAATCATTGTCTTTGATAGTAAACATGTTGAGTGGTTTCCAAATACAATGATATAGTTTTAAAAACTCTTTCAGTTGTTATTTTCAAAAAGCCACCACAGCTGAGTTCACCTTCAGCGAGTTATGTGCTTCCTTCTGAAGTTTGCTTTATGTGAGTTGAGTCAAATGCAAAAGGAAAAGGAGTTAAATATAAAAGAGGTAAAATCTGCTGGAGTCTTCTGGTTAGGTGACTCCACTACAGTGTTTCAGGCTTCTTTCTGTTTGGAAAGCAGCAAATACTGGTCCTAAAAATATTAATAAGTCTGTTGTAAATGAGTTTTAATTTGTTAATTAAGAATTTCTAGCTGTGGTTATGACCTGCAGGGAAATGTTTAATTGGCTGTTTTCCCTAGCTGGTTAAATGTTGTTTTACAAGAAAAGAAGAGGAATATATGCTTATGGGATTTGAATGCCTCAGACCTAGTGTAAGCCAGGATTCCTGTGCTTAGCACTGCAGCAGAATTTTTTCCTACCGTTTTTCTGATATTCTCAGCAAACTCAGAGTGAATCCCTGGCAGAAAGCAACAGTCTTGTGGCAATAGCATCTGGAAATGCCTGTGGTAGCACAGATATGTAGGATAAAACACCGTTACTGTGTAGCACTCCAAACTCCAGCATTTCATGTAAGAGAGCATCCACATGGCAGTTACCACTGCATTGATTCGGATGCATTGATGTTAGAAGTGTGAACAAGATGGTAAAAAATGGCTGAGGACTATATGTGCAATGAAACCTTTAAAGCAAGCTATGTTGGAAGAGCGAGCAATATTCTGCTTATTAATGTAGATTGAAATTTCCTGCTAGCTGTGAATAATGCAAAGGTCACTTACCAGCTGCAAGCAAACAGCATGTGGTTGATTCTAAAATTAGTTAATCTCTAGCACTGCTGTTGCTTTTGCCTGCATTTCTGGTTCTTTACGTTGGGCTTGGGAATCCTATTAAAGATAGCACAAGTTCATAAGAAAATTCACTTTTTTTGCCCCTTGTCTGTAAGCTTTTGTAAACAACTGCAATTGAGATAGCTAGGTGTCTGCTGCTCACCATATGGCCAGGGTATTATGACCCTAAAACTCTTTATACAGACTCAGTGTCTTGATTTTAACTCTCAGATGACCTAGTTACCCTTTCCTCCCAGTCAGCTGCAGTCTGCTAGCACAATAATGTCTGCAACCATTTTACATTGATTTTTTTTTTTTTTTTTTACTATTATTTATTTATCCATAAGTTTTCTTTCTTATCTCTGAGTAGTAGCCTCAGGAAAACTTCAATTTTTTTCTGCTGATGAACTGATAATCTGCTGGTGTGGTGACACAGAAGCAAAACCAATCTGGCAGTGGAAAATTGCCAGAGCATTCCTTGGATGGAAAGAAGAACAATAGCATGGCAGGCTTAGAACTGCCCCTGTGTGAGCTGACATGCAAGTCTCTGGAGGACACCTGCCTCCTCCTGTTGAAGATCTTGCAGAAAGGTGTTAACCTGACAGCTGTATAAAATATATTACTTCAGAACAGACACACCTCTCTTGAGACACCTCACTGATCCTTTGTCTGCAGATGTCATTTGTGTGGCAGAGAGGAGGTGATGGCTAGTAGGAATGCAGCCAGCTGAAAACGCAGGAGGAATTTAAGTGAGTGAGCAAACTGTGCTATGCAGGTAGAATAGACCAAATTCTTTTCCCTGCAGAATATCGCCGGGCAGATGCTGGTGAATTCAATACACATCACAGATCATGGATGCCCAGTCAAATGCTGCTGTGAATGTGCACTGTGTATCAGAGCCTGATGTGGGATGTAGGCACCTCCAGTCTGTAGGTGGATCAGACCACTCTGCATGTGCTACCAGTGCCCACTGCAGGCAAAGCTGTCTTAAAGCAGATATAAAAACAGCAAGGCCTATGGGACTTTGTTTTCAGTACAGAGTTAGTCACCTCATAACAACAGAGTGTTTTATAAGATAAAATTGTTTTCTGGAAGTCTGTGTGGTTGGGAGAAATGTGATCTGGAATGCCCTGCATCCTGTGAGCGCTGTGGACATTTGCACCCTGGCAGGGAGAGCTTACAACACTATGCTGTTCAAAAGCCCCCACATCTTCTCTTTTTCTCCAGTTTTCTCATTGTGTAGAGCTCTTCATATTCTGATATACCAAAAGAAGATCACTGTAGATGTTACATTCTCTTTTTTCATAATTCTCTTTTGACAGTGGTAAGTGTACTTAGCAAGACAGCAGAGGCTGCAGAAACACTCTGTAAAACACTCTGCAGAAACGCTATTGTAAATTTCAACTGATGCTAGTGAAGGAAAGGGTTTTTCTTCAGCTTTTAATGCTGGACTGTAAGTACAATGTGGTCAGGTGTGGAAATCTCTGATGAGTGCTACAAAACCGAAGAGCCAGCATCAGCGATGTGCTTGCTTTTACAAAACATTCGAAAAATAAAAGCAACAGGGAAGGAAAGCCCTCCAAGCCACATCCTTATGCTCACTGAATGTTTAGGTAGCCTGACCAGTGTGACCCACATCTTGCTGTTGGCAGGTGGCTGGCTGATGGCCGTGTGTGCACAGGATGGACAGGAGGACTCTGGCTGTTGGCGTACCTCGTAATAATGCAGTGAGAAAATTCTCAGCCATGTGGAACTCCTCAGAAGAGATTATGTCCACTTTCATATTTATATTCGGTTCTTGCTTTTTTGGTAGATGTCAGAGATATTTGTAAAGCATTGTCTTGAGGAGGATTTATCTGTGTCTTTCAGAATCCTTGCAGAAACATCCAGACCATACTAGCAGGAGAAGAAAAGAATCTTTAGAAGAAGTGATGTGTGGTGCTTACTTGAATATTCTGGAAAGGCAGTCATAGCCTTGGATCTTTCAAAGCAAAAATATCTTGTATTGATACAGAGCAGAAAATACAGTGGTCTGAAATGCTTGCTAGTCAGCATTCTTCCATAATACTCAGTTTGGGGCAGCAGTAGAAAAGAGTCTTAAAATCTGTAAAACTAAAGAGAACTTGCATTTTCATTAAAGCACCATTTATGTGTCTTCTTGGAATAGGCTGACTCTTCACTTTTTAAAATTCGAGTTCCTGGTTTCTCAGTCTTCCCTTGCATTGTCTCATAACCCTCCAGGAGGCAAGAGATGAAATCATAGGATTGATGAGATGATGGGAAACTTCTCACATTTGAACTGCCAATTCCAGTCCAGCGAAGACAATAACCAAGAGTAATTACAACGCAGTTGTTGTTTGGACAGAAAGCAACAGATTTTCAGGAAGACCAAATTCTGCAATATTACTAGCTGCAGAGGAAAGCAGTTGTTGGCCATCCCCCAGGTTGCTATTCCTGACCAGCAAAAGATCTGTTTTCACAGGTTATCATTTGGCCTGGAAGGACTGCATGGCTCTGCAGGAGTGCCTGCTTTACCCTAGGCATGGCAGGCTGCAGTCACTCACTCTGAGGAGCAACTGAGTTGCTGATGGCAGCTCTGGAGAATTAGGATTCGCTGGGGCCATAAGGCCAGAGGTATACCTCGAGCTACTTGAGCAAGTAATTACTGCCAGTGGGATGGTGACTGCCAACGCCCAGCATTTTTGGGGTCTCCATACCATCCCCTCTCCTTTATTTGCTCCCAGCTCCCCCTCCATTTCAAATCTGCTGATAAACTCATTCATGCCTCATTCATGGGAAATAGGCACTGATTTCCATTGTCACATTGTGTTAAATGCCTGGGAATGGAATACAAACAACTCTCATTCTCGCTCCTTCAGGAGAACTCTTGCAGATTCCCACACACTCTGCTGTCTCAGGTTTATCCAGACTCTTCCTGCATCGTTTCTCTCATTCTTGTTTCTTACTGTATCCGTGAATCACTCTGTGTCCTGTCACGGCATATTTTTACAGCACACTGAAAGTTATAAACACAAACTTACAAACACGCTGGGAGGGGAAGCCACCTGAAACAGCGAATGTTTCTAATTATGAAGTTAAAGCTGCCTTGCTAAGCTACTTGCTTCTTTATTACACCTTGAACAGCCTGAAAATGTGCTTGGCTACAATTAGACTTCGAGATACAATAGGTGAATTGTAAATGAAAGCCATCCAGTGGAAAATTACACTATTAAGCCTGGAGCAGTAGCCCTAATCTTTACAGTTTATGGTGCTGCAGAGCCTACACATCCAGTAATGTCGTGTGAGTCCATAAAGTTGAAAGGACAGTCTCTTAAAAGCTTAACAGTTTAGTTTTAAAAGAATTAAGTCATTATTACATTCTTTTATGTTTCTTTATTATTCCTGAATATTCCCAGGCTTTTCCACTTTAGTCTGGCTTAAATGGAAAATAATTTTTTCTCTGCCTTACCAAGATATGTTAAGCAATGTTTCTGAAAGGACTATATTTAGTTTCAGTCATGTTTCAGTACCTTCAGGGTAAAAAAAAAGAAAAAAAAAAAAAGAAGTATTTATATATGGATTTCTGTGTGGTTCAGTGTAATAATAATTGTCATTTAAAATCTTTGTATCCCACAGCTGTGCTTGAATTTTAGTCTCTTATGTAGAGTTGTTTGAGGAATGGTCCAACTTTATGGTGCAAATTTGCTGCTTTACCAAAATACTTTACTGACTGTACTGATTAAAGGCTTTGATGCACGCCTTCAGCCATCTCGACTTGTTGCAGTGTTCACAGAGAAACGAGTGGCAATGTCACATCTGGCACAGGAACCGTGTTCAAGGAAGCAGAGCACAGTTCAGAGCTGTCTGAAGCTGTCCTGTCCTGGCTCCTGAAGAGAAATTGTCATGCTGGCTAAGATTGACATCTGGAGTCAGCAGTCTGCATACAGCCCCTCCTTCATCTGCTTGCTGCAATGGGAGCCAAGGGCATTTCAGATGTTGGAGATGGTTTGAATAGAGTCTTCAGTAATTATGTTAGCTGGCTGGAGCACAGGACATTAAAACTGACATCTTGTTCCCCTGCAGTTTAGGATTTGATTAGGTGCCAGTTCAGATGAAATTTGCCATAGTCATTATAATAAAAAGAAACAAGAGAGGAGCTTTCACTTGGCTTATATAGAAGAGCTCTTTACAACAACTCTTTCTGGGGAAGAGGTGCGATATCCTTCTTCTGCTTTGTTTCTCTTCTGATTCCACTTCTGATTTCAGGTAACAGATAATTTTTGGTGTCCTTCATTTGTGGCTGCACTTTTTTTGGGAAGTGTACTTAACAGACAGGGGTCAATACCTTAATAAAATTATCAAATGGTTTCTTATGGGATACAGTGTATGAAATGAAACGCGCCAGTTGTAAGATGCAGAATATTGCTGGTGTGTTTGGATGTAAAGCAGTTTGCTTTCTTCTTTTCATCTGCAAGAGGAGTTTGCTAGTGGCATCTCTCTTGTATTTTTTTGAAACGCTACAAAAGGAAATAGATTGTTTGAACATCTCCCGAAACACTCACTACTCCTTTAGATTTGTACTTTGTTTTAATTTATGGAGAACAGCTGCGGAATTGTTCCTCCAGCAATGCAAGTGGATCTCTTAACAGACGGTTCTCACATTGGCTGGGGCAGAAGTAGCTTCTTACATCCAAGGTGGAGTGTTTGTTCTTAAATCCAGTTAACTCGAAAGTGCTTGAGTCAAGTCTTTGCTGTTCTCCTTGCACTGTAAGAATAGTGTTTCTCCAGCATTTCTGCACTGAAGTCCCACTTGCCCTTTAATTTTTATTCAACAGTAAAGGAACAAAATTATTGACTTAAACCACAGCTCTGGTGGAATATGTTCAGCTAGAGAAATTGTAATGAAAATGTGAAGTTCCTTCAGCTGGAAATAAATAAGTAAAACTGGAAGCAGTTTTATGAGAGAGATCCTGAGTGTGGTTCCATCAAAGATACTCTCTTTAGGCCTTGCAACTGTCTCCCTTCTATTGCATCCATTGAGGAAAGCATATTAAAAATAAAGAAAAGAAAAAAAAAGGAGTTTTGAACCATGTAATTGTTTGCATATAGAACACCAGGCTTACTCCAGTAACATTTAATCTCCTGTTTCTGAAGCAGGGATGAGTCTTCACGCTGCACTGATGCCTAAACTCTTACCTCACAGACTTTAACAGCTGTAGGAGTCTTATGCTTAGACAGATTATTTTTTTTCACCTGCGGTGTTTCTGTGACAGCCATCCTAAATATGACACCCAACATGCCAACACTCTCCCTTTGCAGTGACAGCAGAATCTATGAATCAGCACAGCCCAGCTGCACTGGCTTCAAGGAGAAGCATCCTGCCTTTAAGGGCCAGCTGATGTGGCAGTGGCTCCAGCAATAAGCTCCAGGCTGTGTGCATGTATGAAAGGAGTGGTTTTTCAGCTTACCAGCCTTGCTACATCCCTACTGGGAGGGCAGCAGCAGTCTGGGTTTGTGAGTACCCAAATTGGAGGAGATGATCAGCTGTTAAGGCAGCCTGAGCTGCCAGAAAATGAATTCCTCCCTTCTTTCAAGAAAAAAAGCAGCATGCCAGCCTGTGCTGCCAGCTGAACTGTGCTGTTGTAAGTGGTGGAAGAGATATAAAACATACTGCAAGCAAATGTCATGGATTTGTGGGTGAATAACTTGTTAAGTCTTGCAGCTGGTTGTGAATAAAGGACAATGAATTGCATATGTAGTGTGAGGGTCATTTGAGTAGCTGAAATCTTGATTCAGGTCATTGTCATAGGCTCCACTGTCACCTGCCTCTATCAGTTTGTGCTCTCTGTGCAGATGTGATTAGAAAGTTATTTTAACAGTCATTTCCAGGCAGAAGCTTCAAGGAGCCACACTATGAAGCAGCAGAATGTCCTTCTGGTGTGGCTTTGTAAGAAACCCTATTAGCTGATTGTTAATGGGATGGAATCTTCTCCAATGAAAAAATGCCTTCACTGTTCTAATTGACTCCTGTAAGATGGTACAAGACCTAGGCTGCTTCTGGCAGCCTGTGAAACTGTTCTTCAGGAGAAGCCATAAAGTACAGTTGTTGGTAGTTGGGGAAGGGTGTGGAAACAGCGAGCAATTAAGACTGCTGTACAAGGAGAATGCACATCATAGCATGTGTGATATTGTGCGCTCACGCTTTTGTGAGATGTATTGGCTCCGTCAAAACCATCGCACCAGCTCCTGTTCTACTGGGTGTCATTTTTTCTACTCTCAATTTTAAATGTGGCATATTAACACACTTGGATACCTACTGGTGTGATAGAAATAGAGAACAATTACTGAAATGTTTATGTAGGATGGGCAGGAATGTCTGAGTTCAAGGTACTGGGCATAGTTGTAACTGAAAATGGGTTTGACAGGGTAGCCTATGTAATTAAGATGCCACACTTTGTCTCTTTGCATGGGTGCATGTGTCACTGTCAGCACCTCAAGATTATCATGGGCATGACAGCAGGAGACAGCTACCTCTGTAATGTGCCTGATGCAAAAGCTGGATGCAAGAACAGGCAGCTTGAACTGGAATGCAGCCATACAGATGTATTTAGAAACTTAAAAAGCAGACACAAATTCCCTGAATACTGCCCTTTTATAGCTGGAGAAGTATTTATATCTGAAAGGCTCTTGGAGCAGTTGGAGTAAATGACCCTAAACTATACTGTTTTTGCAATTTAATACCCATTTCTGCTCAAAGCAATTCTACAGGGATTATGCATAGTGTAAAGGCAGAATAATTTAATTTTACTATGTTAAAGTCTATTACCTCCTGCAAACAGGAAATAGTTTTCAGCTTCTTAATAACTTCAAAATGACTGAGGTGGGAAATTCAAGTGAATTACATTTCCATGTTTAAGCACTGTTATGTACTCAGTATTGACTACTGTTCTGCTTCAGATGTTTGGAAATAGTGCAGAGGTGGAAGCGTAAGAAACAGATAGGGGTAGTGTAGATGTACAACAGCTGCCCTATGGCTAAACATAATGTCATCTGGATGTCATTCTTAGCGTGTAGAATAGAAGCACACAGTGGCAATTAAATTGTTGGCCTGTCTGGCACAGATCCCCCATAGAATCATAGAATCACAAGGTTGGAAATGACCTGCAAGGTCATCTAGTCCAACCATCCTCCCATTACCATTGCTACAGGCTACTAAACCGTATCTCATAGCTGCTCATCCAGATGTCTCTTGAACACCACCAGGGACGGTGACTCCATCACCTGCTATGAGTTGTTCTGGGTGTTTTCCATCCATGACCTGTCATCTTGTTCTCTTAGGCTCAGAACAGCCTCACAGTGCTGCGCTGGGATCACCCCAAGGTTCTGCAGTAACAGTACTCAAGCTTTTGTCATGATGTTGAGTTTCCAGACACTGATCCTGTAATTTAAACAAAGTGCTTTTTTGGAGGTAAAATAGTGATATTTATTTATTTATTCAGCCACTGTAGGCTGAATACACAGGCAATGTAATCAGTTTCAATTGAGAATATCCCAATTCTGTCAGGCTCGAGCACACGTTACAGGTTGGTAGGCTGTTAGGAGGAGCTGAGGTTTGTCACCCCTCAATGGCTGTCTCCACCTGAGACCCTCTTTGAGACTGATGGGTTCCTGGCTATGGGCCATGAGCTACTCAAAGTTGAAAATAAAAGGTCTGAGAATAAGGAGAGGGAGATGGTATGAGCCAAAGAGGTTGTGCAGAAGAGCTGTAAAGAGCCAGCAAACCTAAAACTGTGTCCTGAGATGGTTTCACTTACCTTACAGCCTAATCATTATGATCTGTGTCATCTGTACATTATGTGATTTGGCATCATAATGGGCCAGGACTCTGCTGCTGCTTCGGAAGGTCATTACAATTCACTTAGGTATCTTTGCACAATACGAGCATCAGCTTGGGCAGGTCTGTATGCACCACCAGGGGTTAGGCTCTATGTAGAAGAGATTTTTAAAACAAAGTTCCATCTGAAGCATTAGAAGCTCTCTCAGGTGTGGTGCTTGGAACAAGCACCTAATGAGACTACTTTAGTACGGCTCTAACATTCATATTAGGTAGCAGTTGAAAAGACATCCTATCCTTCCAAGTTTAAACAAGGCTTTCTGAAAGAGCTTCAATTAACAACTAATGACAATCTTTCTTACTTCTTTCTCTTGTTATCTTAAATAGCCGGATTTATTTATCCAATTTATTTTCCATTTTCTATTTCACTGGAAGGCTTGTGGATATTTGAGCAAGTAACACTTCCTGATTTGTGTTTTTCCATAAATAAAGTGCCTGAGTTCAGCTTAAATGTATCAATGGTTTTAAGATGTACATTTCAGATAGCTTTTTCCAGCAGTGCAGATGTTGCAAACCTTAAATTAATTCTCAGAACTGCTTCAACCTTGCAAAAGATGGAACTAACAGATAAGGAAAGCAGTATTTCTTTCCCACATCTGTCCCTTTGATGATAATGGAATTTAAGATATCTACTAAAGGCTGTTTCAACTAAATATCTCATGTCCACCAGCATTTGGAAAAAGAATAACAAGCTGGAAGTGTTTCTCTGCCCACCCACAGTGTTAATTGAAAGCTGTGAGGATAAGGAGATAGAAACAGTCACAAGGGACCTTTCTCACAAAAACTTTCTGAACCATCTTTCTTGTATCCAGATGTATTTTTAAGACATCCTCATTAAGCTAAAAAATTTCATTGGTAATGAGAGGCCTTCTTAATGCTTCCCCACGTATTAATTATGTAGGCAACTTAGAAACCAGACTGAAACCTTTCAGAGAAATCCCATTCTTGCATTTTGTTGATTTGTTTCTACACCGCAGAAGACAGATGCACTGTGAACCACACACACAGAACTGGGCAGGTACCTTAGGGGAAGACGCTGAGGGAAGTTGTGCATTTTTTATTTCTTTTTTAAGCTTGTGTGTTGCTTTTACCTTTTTAATTGTGATCTCCTTAGGTAAATTAAACTCTCAGGGAGAGGAAATGGCCAGATGTGACAGATCAGTGAAGAGGTGACTTCACTGATCAGAGATCTGCGACATAATTGAAACACTGGGGAGCTCTGTCTGAATGACAGTGTTTGGGTGAAAATGAGAAAGGAGGAAGTTCCTGAGGAAAATTAACTCAGCAAAGAGCATGAAGCCACTCACAAGGCAATTCTAGAAAAAGAAGATGATAAGTAAAAGAAACAAGCTGCATACTGCACCCAACCTTTAAAATGTCTGGGGAACAATTTGGACTGTAAGGCTTTTGATTTGTTTATGTAATTTTCTGCTTAATATCAAAAACTTGCAGTAAGGAACCACTTTTCAGAACTATAATATGGTCTCCTGTCCACTTTCTTTCCCCTGTGGCATAGTTTGAAGTGTAATGTAGGTACTTATTTCTGGTGCATGCTCTCAAGTGTATTCAGAAGATATGCATTTATGAAAATGCTCTTATCTCACAAGACAGAACTGTGGAGGAGGACCCAGCTTTCCTCCTTTTGTGTTGAACAACTTCACCTCTCTGGATCCCAGTGTACCCACATATAAAATGGTGATGATTCAGACACCTCTTTCAAGAACACTTTGAAAGATAAAAAAGAGAACAGAAGAGCTGAGACGCAGGAAAAAGAGCTTAGTGTCACTACAGGGAACACAAAGAAAGCTATGTGGTGATGTGGTAACAGACAAAAAGGTAAACAAAAGTTCAGGAAGATGAAAATGCCACAGAGAGTAGATAAAATGCAGAGGGCTGATCTAGTTTGGTGCCTGTGACACTGCACAAGAGGTTGGTTAGAAGAAAGAAATGGTGAAACAGTGGGATTGGTTCTTCTTCTATTTTTAACCCTGATTCATAACTTTTCACCTGTTCACAGCACATCCAGTAGGACATCACTTTGGTAGCAGTTGCAAGCACTCATCAAATCATACTCCACGGCTATGAGCCAGGAGCACAGCAAAGAATGGAGACCTTATTTAGTGAACCTTATGTTGGAAGTATGGTTTAGGAGACTTGGCACATTTCATGTAACATCTTGAAAGTAAAGGTCCTTGTTCCCTAGGACAGCCTAGGTATGTAGAAGAGCAAGATCATCTTTCCTCCAGTGTGTTCTGTTCCCCCGTTCCCTATGAGACTTGCAGCTTCTTCAAGAAGTCACAATACTTAGGCTTCTCTTTCCTGGTTGCCTTAACCTTCATCTACAGTGTGTCCCCTGGATTACCAAGGACAACGGGTTACATGAGCGTGTCATTAAAGCACACAGGTTGCAGGAACTGCTGCAGCTCTATTTTTGAGCTTGGCTAACCAGCCCTGCTGTTTTTCTATAATGTCAGTTCCCTGCAGTTTTAACAGAGGGAAATGAGCTATAAAGAAAGTCCAGCGTGGCCTGAGACAGCAACACCAGTGTGGCTCAGGGCTGTTGGAGTGCTCAGCTCTATGCTACCAGCCTTAGCTAAGGTCAGGCCACAGGGACAGCTAGCTTGCTAAGTCCTGTTGATTTCTCATCATGTCAGGAAGGCTTTTAAAGCTTATCACAAAGATAGTCAGGTTCCCGCTGGGGAAATAACAGCAATAATATATTTGCTGTTCCCATACTGTCTCTTCTTTGTTTTCTTGATCTGCTTGTCCAGGAATATCCTTCAGCCCTCATGGCCACCCATCCACTCCTTCTCTCACACCTTTCCCAATCCAGTTCACATAATCACAGGGATTGGAAGGGACCTCTAGAGATCATGACCTCTAGAGACCTCTAGACCTGCCAAAGCAGGTTCCCTACCTGTGAGTAACAAAGAAGTTCTAAATGTTCCCACCCTATAAAGTGGCCGAGGAAGCAGTGTGGGTCAGCTGCAGGCGGTCAGTGTTGATGGACCATGCATGAAAAGCAGTCATTGCAGTGCTGATGGATGGAGCTCTGCTACTCCAATGTTGGCTTGCTCAGCCCTTTCTGCAGAGAAGGCAGTTCACTGCACTGTGCAGACAGACAGTTCTGTGTCTGCCACCACAGACCTCTCAGGACTGTTCGGCTCACCACTAATCCCTTTTTCATTCAAAAGGAGAAGGAGGAACTTTGGTGGATGTAGCTTTTTACCATTATCTTAGATTTCACAGAATCACAGAATTGTAGGTGTTGGAAGGGACCTTCAGAGATCATCGAGTCCAACCCCCTGCCAAAGCAGGTTCCCTACAGCAGGTCGCACAGGTCGGCATCCAGGCAGGTCTGGAACATCTCCAGAGAAGGAGACTCCACCACCTCCCTGGGCAGCCTGT
>NW_024884215.1:0-5162 GCF_019232065.1 Centrocercus urophasianus
CACCTCAGCCAACATCACTTTCTGCTGCTCCTCCAAACTGTGGACCCGCAGCTCCAGCATCTCCTTGACGACCCACATCTTGGTCAACTGCACCATGTTCTGCTTGTGCTCCTCCAGCTGCTTCTCCACAGCCTGCATTGCAGCTCTCGCCTCAGCCAGCACCTCCTTACACTGTTGGTCCACCCCTTCCAGCCACATCTCGATCATCTCCAGTCCCTTCACCCGCAGGAACTTCTCCAGCACCTCCTCCTCCTGACGGTACAACCGTGAGGCACAGCGTCTCCACCGCCCCATTGCACCCACCCCCTGCTCACCTTGACGCCCTTGTCAGGCCTCCTCTTGTACTCCTCCTGCATACGCTTCAGGTCCTTCTTGAACAGCCGTATCCCCCCCGGTGCCACGTAGTCCCCACGCTGCACACGGAGCTCCATGTCCCCCCACAGCTCCCTCAGCACCGCCCGGCATCGCTGCTGCGACGCTGCCTCGTTGCGCCGGCAGAACTCCTCCTTGGCCGCCTCCAGTTTGTCCTGTGCCAAGAAGCAGCGCTCAGTGCACAGAAATCAGCCCCATCCCCACGCCGTGCTGGTGACGCACCATCAGCAGTGCCTGGTAATGCTGCTCCGTGCCGTCAAGGGCTTGGGACAGGAAGAAGGCGATGGCGCGTTTCTTCCAGTCCTGGTGCGCGGCCATCAGCGCGTCGAGCGAAGCCGTGGGCAGCACCAGGTCCTGCTCCATGCCCCGCCGGTATTTGGCCGCCGCCATCTCCACCGCCGCGTTGTTCTCAGCTTCTGTCACCGCCGTGTGCACGCTCTCCACGCAGAGCACGGAGCCGGAGCTGATGGCTGCCATGTAAGCCTCCAGCAGGCGCGCCAGCGCTGAGAGGTGACAGTCGCACGTCACCCCCACGCACAAACCCCCGCGTGCCACCCGTCCTCGCGCTACCACTGCTCACTTCTGCCTGTCACCGGGCTGCTGTTCAGCAGCACCTTCACTGGCGCCTCTTTCCAGATGTGCTGGCAGAAGGCCTCCTCCTGTTGTCTGAAGCGTGGCTGGAGCTGATCCTCCCGCAGCACCTCCAGCTGTGCCAGGTCCCTGTCGGCCGCCGGCCGCTCCAGCATGAACATCTTGTGGTGAGGGAAGAAGCTGCGTAGGCAGAGCTGCACCTTGCTTTTGTCCTTCAGTAGAAAGAACCCTACAGATTTGATGCGGAAATCTGGAAGTGGAAGAAGACAGTGAGAACAAAGGCTGTTTCTGGGGGCCATCGTGGGACGATGACCCGACTGGAGAAGCGCGAGTAGAAGCAACGCGCGGCTCTGAGCGGACGAGAATTTGTGTGGGCCGCTACTGCCTGGACGTGAGGGAGACTTCAGTGTTCAGGGCACGTTGTAGGGATGGAAAGTTACGGGAGGGAGCTTGGAGATGTATATAAGGGATGTTAGAATCTGCAATAAAGGATTTGGATTGTTCACATCTGAGTCTGCGCCTCAGACGCTGCATGTCAGCAGTGCTCTGCCCTTAGGGACACACGGTGACAGATGGAGACGCACAGTGACTGCCTTACTGTTCCATGGGCGCAGTATCTGATCCAGGTACTCATCCGCGCTGATGGGCCGCTCGCCCTCCTGCGGCTTGAAGTCACGCACGACCCAGACGAAGCCAGGGAAGACACGGGCGAACTCGTCTTCTGGCCCAGTGCCGTCCGCCTGCGCTCGCACATGCACGTAATTCTTCAGATCTGCCAGCAAACTGTTGGCACGTGTCACCGTGTCACCGCTCACACTGTCACACTGTCCCCGCTGTCCCCACCTCGCCGCCCTCCCAGCCGTCCCCGTACCTCAAGCTCTCCAGCATCGTGTGGCTGTCGGTGTGCATGCTGTTGTACACCAGGGTGCTGCAAAGCAGCAGCGCCAATGTGAAGATCCAGGTGTTGTTGCGGATGTCACCCTGAACCCGCAGCCATGTTAGAGGGGATCTGGAGGGGTGTGGGGGAGGTATGGAGCCGCCCCCCCCCCCCCCCCCCGCACTCACTCTGCAGGGGTTTCCCAGCCCCTCGGTGTCCAGCAGCACCAGCGTCACGCCAGGTTTGCACGGGTGCGGCAGACACCACATCCAGATGCCCTCTGTTTGCTTCTGCACCGCGCTGCCCAGTGGGGAGCCTGTGGGCACAGAGCCATCAGAAATCTCCCCAGATGCCCCCAGAATGAAGAGAACCACCCCCACAGCCCGGCTTACTGGTGCACTTCTGTGCCATCCGCTTCGTCAGGAAGGACTTCCCAGTTCTAGAAAGCCCAACGATGGCCACCACCACCACTGGCTGAGTGGCGCCGCGCAGAACTGCCAGCGCTGCGGGGTTGAGGGACAGCTTGCAGTCCTGGTTGTGCACCAGGCAGAGCGGAGCTGACATTGGGGGCACGGCGGCCTCCATGGTTTTCCTGCTGTCTGCAACAGAACAGGAAGCCCCCCGGCCCGCCCTCAGCCGCTGCTTCCTGTGCTTACCCAGAAAACCCTGCGCTGCCCCGAAGTGAAAACGCCTGGGCGTTTCACTATTAGCGAATGTACTGCATGAAGCACTGATAGGGGAAAGAGCCACAGCTGGGTGACAACACCCATTGCTCCTGGAGGGGCAAGGAGTAGCATTGGGACCACTGTGCTGCACCATGGGGCAGCTGGAGTACAGAGGTACCACAGCACAGCAGCTTCACAGAACAGCCACAGTGCAGCCACAGCAGCACAGCAGCTTCACAGAACAGCCACAGTGCAGCCACAGCAGCACAGCAGCTCCACAGAACAGCCACAGTGCAGCCACAACAGCACAGCAGCTTCACAGAACAGCCACAGTGCAGCCACAGCAGCACAGCAGCTCCACGAACAGCCACAGCAGCACCGTGACTCAGCACGCGGCTCCAGGCTGTGCGGCAGGGGGTCACTGCGTGTCGGGATGGCGACATTCCGCCGTGGGACGGCGGCGCTGCGTTGTGGGGCGGTGTCCCGGCGAGGTGCCGCTGTCGCGATGCTGTCGCTGCGCCTCGCGCCGCCCTCAAGGCCACGCTTTGGTTTTGCTTTCGGTTCCGCGGAGGTGGCCCCGCCCACTGCCCCGTGGCTCGCTGCTGATTGGCTCCGATGGGGACGGGGAGAGCAGAGTTGCCTCCCATTGGACGTACCGCGCGTCGCGGGTGAAAGACGCGCGGCGATTGGTCCGCGGCTGGCATCGACCTCCGACCGCTGCATCGCGGCTGAGCGGCGGTCCGGAGCACCGCAATCACGGCAGGGGCGGCCCGCAGCCGGCAGTGCGGGGAGCGCAGCGCCCATCCCGGCAGCGCTGCCCGGCCGGATGTGGAGCTGCCTGCCGTCCGCCTGCGTGGGCCAAAGAAAAGTGCGAAACGAAGGAATCGATTCGAAGAAGCGCACCAGCAGAAGCGTCACTACTTGATTAGGTTAGGAAGGCATTCTTATGGGCAGCTTTGGTTTAACCCTCCAGAAATTCCCCCCCAGCCGATCGTTCGTGAACAGACTGCGTTTCCTCGTGTATTACGCATTCGTTGCATTCCCCAAATCGCAACCCCATCGGCTCCCAGTGACTCACAACGTGTGCAGCCCCATCTGATGCTCTTCCACCCTGTTCTGACAGCGCTGTGACCGTCTGCTGTCAGTCCACTGTCGGCCCTCTGGGTTTGCCTCCAACACCTCCGTTATCTTTAACCCTGCTGAGAGCCTCACAACGACTCGTTTTGACCCAAAGGATGCTGTGGGCTGCCAGGACAGCCAGAGGCGTCTGCACACACAGATAAGGACAACACCAGGGAATGTCTCAATGCCCTCAATCAGATTTTAGGCCAATTCTGCCCGGTGTTCGGATCCTGGTTTAAGGGCTCCATAAAGCTAGCACCATTTTTTTGTTGTTGTGTTTCTTTTGCTTTGCTAAGGCAGGACAGTTGCGCAGTGTGCCTCCCCTCCTGCAGCGCTGCATCGCAACCACAACACGAGAGGCTCCTATGGTGCTGCAAGCAAGCATTAATCATGTCATACATGCTGATAAGGACATCGTATCGACTTTGCGTGGGCAGCACTGAGCAACGCTGCCATCAGTGCAGCTGCGGGACAGCCCTGCAGGCTCTGATCCACCGATGGGAACGCAGAGCTGCGCTGAAAAACGGCGTTCGGCCGCTGGGAATTTCTTCCGTCAGCTCACCGCGCCGTACTCTTTGCTGCAGCACCCGTGGAAACGAACGGGAGGTTTTCCTTTCGCTTTGTTTCGGGGAACTCGGCGCCCAGACCGGCACAGAAACGAACATCGCTGCATCTGTGTGACGCAGCGGGGCACGAATCCTCCCCCTGCGCCGCGCGGAGCAGCGATCGCTCGGGACTCGAACCGCTCTGATAAGAGCCCCGCTCCGCCTGCCGGCTCGCTGCTTGGGCTGCGCTGCTCTCGGTTTTCTCCCCAGGGCCGCAGCGCCGTGCTGCGGTCCGAGATAAGGCCGGTATCTCGCAGGTGTTCCGGCCGCTCCTCGCCAAGGACACCGCAGCGCGGGGGAGGAGCGCAGCGGCAGCGCTGCCCCACGGCGCCCAGCGCCCGGACCTTCCCGCACGTTTTCCTTTCCGATCCCGTTTAACGTTTCCGGGCCATAAAGAAGCGTTTTCCCGGTGCTCGCGCCCAGGCCGTTCCCGTTCCCCGTTTTCCGGCCCGGTTCCGCTGCGCGGGGCCGAGCTCAGGACTACAACTCCCGGCGTGCCCCGCGCGGGGCGCTGCGCGCTGATTGGCTGCGGGCGGGATTTGAACGGGGCGCGTGGCGGGGCCGGAACTCAGTTGGAGGCGGTGGCGGAGGGGCTGGGGTGAGTCCGGGGGGGGGGTCGGGGGGCTTTGGGAAAGGCTGAGGGGGGGCCCTGGAGGGCCTGCAGATGGAGAATGAGAGGAGATGGAGGCACCCTGCAGGCCTTGGGCTGAGGAGTTGGAGGGAGGGGTGTGGGGGGATTTAAGGGGGTCGTGGGAGGGGGGTGGGAATCTGAGAGGCTTCAGGGTCCCGGATGGTGTAGGATTGGGGCTGCAAATGGACTGAAGTCCTTGAAAGGGAGAGCTGAGGGGGGGTTCAGTCCTTAGGGAGGCTGAGGATTGGGGCTGGGGAGGGGGGAAACCCTGCAGGGAGGATTGCGGTGTGTTGGGAGGG
>NW_024884215.1:5262-17867 GCF_019232065.1 Centrocercus urophasianus
GGGAAGTCTGACGCCTGAGGGCCCTTTGGGGGGGATGGGCTGTGAGCATTTGAGGGGAGCGTGGAGCTTTGGGAGCTCTGGGGGGTGGGGAGTGGGGTTGTTGTGAGCTCTGGGGGGGGTGGGAGGGAGGGGACACCGGGGCTCAGGGAGACACTTAGCACTGAGGGTGTAGGGATTTTGGGGGGAAATGGGAGCTCAGGTTGGGCGGACTGCACACAGTGGGGCATCTGTGCCCCCCTTCCAGCCCACCTCACCCCACCTCTGCACCCCCAGTGCTGCCATGAAGCGCCTCAAAGGCGCCGACTTTGTGTCCCTCACCGCCAGCCCGGAGGGCACAGAGGAGCTGCTCACAGAGCTGTCGGTGAGCTGAGGGGGGATGGGGGGGTCCCACCTCTTTGCTGAGTGATCCCCAGTTGGACACCAATGCCCTTTTTCCATCCCCTCTGCAGCAATGCCTCTCCAGCATCACGGCTGTGCCGGGCAGCGTGCAGAGCGCGGTGTGCGACCGCATCCTGCGGGCCTGCGTGCAGCGCCTGGCAGAGCCCAGCTGCAGCCTCACACACACCAACAAAGTGCTGGCGTTGGCCCAAGCGGCTTGCAGGGGCTTCGTCACCGCCTCCACCGCCCCGCCGGCCCCTCTCTACCTGGAGAAGATCCTCTTCCACCTGCTGAAGAACGCGGCTGCCCGCGGACACCGTGATGCCCGCAGGCGGGCGGCGGAGCTCCTCCACGCTCAGCTCTGCGCTCACCGGCAGCGCCGTGCGCCGTCTGCCGACTTCGGTGCCGTTGCCCACAGCGCCTTCTGCACGCTGTGGAACGCGGCGGGGACGCTGGGGGACCGCCTGCAGGCCCTGCGCTTCCTGCTGCTCCTGGAGGACGAGGAGGGCGCCGTGCTGCCCTTGGAGCCGCCCTTCTTCACCTCGCAGACGGCCCGGCAGGCGCTGGCGGCTGCCGCTCTCTCCAAAGCCCACCACGCTCCATCCTCGGCTTGCTTTGCCCAGGAGCTGCGGGGTGTCCTGAACTCCCTGCGCGAGGATGCGACGCGGCCGCCCGCTCTGCCTCAGGCCCTTTGCTTCTTGGAGCTGACGTTGGAGCAGTGCCGGCAGCTCTGCAAGAACGGCTGCTACGGGGAGGCTGAGGCGGCGCTGAGGGACGCGCGAGGATTCCTGGGGGGCTCCGAGGTGTTCGGCCAGGCCCTGGCCCTGCTGGAGGGCGGCGTGCGGCTGAGCCGGGTGCTGGCCAAGAACGGGGGCTCAGCAGGGCCGGCCCTGGCACAGGCAGCGGCGGCGCTGGGTGGTGCAGCGAAGGCGTCAGGGCGCTTCCTCAGGGTGCTGGCCGAGGGCTGCCAGTTCGTCTCCGCGTCCCTCGCTGAGCGTGCCAGGAGCAGCCAGCAGCAGCCGCTGCCTCGGGAGGACGTGCTCCAGCTCTGCGCCTTTGTGCAGGGCCACTGCCGTGTCCTCAGCCTGCTGCTGGACGTGGTGAGGCTTTGGGGGGTTAATGAGGGCTGTCCTGTTAATTAGGACTGCTGGAGGCATTGCGAGCCTTGCACTCCTGGCAGCGGTGTTCCTGTCCCCACCGGTCCTGCTGCTGCTGTGGCCATGCAGTTGATTTTCTTCTTTCTCCCTCAGGTTCCTCCTGATGGCTTGAAGCAGCAACTTGTGCTGAAGCAGCTGCTGTACCACAGCCTCCAGCTCTTCACCACCATGGCCTGTGACACCTTCCGCTCCTGCCAGGTACTGCAGGTGATGGGGACAGCATCTAATGGGGCTCACAGGGGCTGCTGGAGCTCCCCAGGGATGTGCCTGCGGTCCCTGAGAGGCTCTCCATGGAACCTCACAGCTCTGACTGCATCCCTCGCAGGTGGCCGGGTGGTCAGGGCAGGAGCAGCTGACATCGGGCTGCCAGGACACCGTGATGCAGCTGCTGGAGGCTCTGGAGGGACTTCCCCAGGGGGAGCAAGCCAAGTACCTCGACATTACCGGTCAGCATCCTCATAGCACCAAGCCTGCTTCCCTGGCATCGGGTTGGGGCAAACGTGGTCGCACACAGCTTAGCATCTTCCTCCTGCTTGTGGTCTGGGGAGCACCAAGGGAGAAGGGTCCCTCTGCCTCCCAGAACATGTGGCCAAGGGGCTGGCCTGCTGCTGGGAGAGGAGCGAGTGGGGTAATCCCTTCCCAACACGTCTTCAGTATTCATTTTCTTTCCTCTCAACAGCATCGTGCACGTTTAAGCTGGCGTACATCTTCTACAGCCAGAACCTTCACGAGGAAGCCAGCTCCATCTCTGAGCTCTTCTGCAAGAGACTGAAGAAAATCGATGCCTTTGGATTTCCAGAGATACCCCCTGAAAAGGTGAGCAGCTTCACGTCGAAGGGTTTGAGCTGCAACCTGGTGGCACAGGAGCGGAGGAGAGGCTGCAGACCAACTGCTGTTCCCGGGAAGGGGGAGCAGCTGCAGGGCTTGGCGGGCACGCAGGGTGCTGAAGCATCTCTGTGCTCTCCCTGCAGCTGCACAGATGCTTCAGGCTGCAGGTGGAAAGCTACCGAAAGCTGGGCCGGCTGGAGAGTGCGCTGGCATCCTGCGTGCAGTGGCTGACGTCGCTGCAGGGCCGCATCGGGGAGCTGCTGGCGGAGCCCATCGGCCTCTGGGCCCGAGTGAAAACGGACAGCGTGAAGCAGGGAGCGGAGGATTTGCAGCTGAGGTGAGGAGCTGCGCTTCCCGTGCTTTTAAATGCTGAAGGAGCTGAGGCTGTGCAGCGTGGGGGAGGCTCCGAGGAGACCCGAAGGCTCCTTTCAGTGTTAAAACTGGGGCGGTAAGGAGGTCTGGCTTTGAGGTCCTTTCCAGCTCAAACCGTGCCGCGATTCTGTGGTTAAAATGATGCCGTGGAGCAATGCACCACGTCCCCACGCAGCCCTGTTTCCACCAGAACCCTGAAGGAAGAACTGTCTGCTCACCACCTGGACGCGGACACCTTGGTGGCCGTGCTCTTCGCCGAGCTGAGGGCTTACAAGAGCATCCGTGCTGACACGGGGCAGGAGCGCTACGGCGTGCTCTGCGACCTGCTGGAGATCTGCTCGGAGGACAGCGGGCGCCTGCACGAGCGCGCCGCCGCTTTGGTGGAGCTGGCCCAGGTCTTGTGCTACCACAACTACGCCCAGCAGACCGACTGGTGGGTGCCACGGGTGTGAGGGCTGGGCTCCGTCCTGCGTCCCTGCGAAACCCCTTGGGAGCTTCGGAGGGATTGAAGGGGTCGGAGTAGCAAGGGATTGGAGTAGTGCTGCCCCGGTGTTTGCCCTTTTGGGGGTGGTTTGGGTGTTGGGTGTCTTTTCTTTTTACAATGCATTGCGGGGGCAGAAGGCCGTGTTTCAGCTCCCATCTCTGGCAGCTCTGCGTTGGACTCCGTCCACGAAGCTCTGAGGCTGTTGGACTCGGTGCCCAGGAGTGCTGAGAACCAGCAGCAGCTCCTCGATGACCGGGCGCAGGCTCTGCTTTGGCTCTACATCTGCACACTGGAGTCCAAGCTGGAGGAGGTGAGTGGGGGCTCCTGTGGCTGCCCAAACGTGTCCCTGTGTTTTGCAGTGCCCTTTAACCTGCATCACTGCTGCCTGTAACCTGCTGCAGGGCATAGCGAGGGAGCAGAGAGTCAAAGCTCTGGGACAGAAGAACCTGGAAGACTTTGAACCCAACGACCTCAACTACGAAAGCAGGCTGCAGGAGGACGCGTTCCTGAACGCTGGCATCTCCTTCAACCTGGTGACTGAGCTGGGTGAGAGCGCAGCGGGTTTGGGTCGCTCACCCTGTAAGAAGGGGCTCCCCTGGGGTGCCTGGATTTGGGCTGGGAGTGAGGATAACCCCTGAGGAAGGGGAGGCGGTGGGGTAGATGTGGGCAGGGGAGGAGCGTGCCAGGCGGTGCTCCATGGCAGAGCAGGGAAGGGCCCTCGGGGAGGTGGTGGCACTGCTGGAAGCGCCTTCCTCCTGCATGCACTGATGGTGCTGGTGGAGGCTTTGTGCTGTGAGGAAGCTGCTCAGCCCCGTTCTGTGCCCGCAGCTCAGTCCAAGAGCCTGGACGATGCCTTGGCCCTGTGGAAGCAGCTGCTGGCATCTCAGAGCATCCCAGCCGTGCGCAGCCTGGAGCAGACCATTGCCTCTCTTCGTGTTACGGCAGCTCTCTACAGGCTGATGGACGAGGTAACGCTGCTGGGGCTGCGGAGGCAAAATGTCAGCAGCAGAACAGCATCGTCCCTGATCGTACTGTGGGTTTTTCTTGCCTCCAGCCCCTGCAAGCCATGGAGTGCTACCTGCTGGTGCGAGGCCTGTGCAGAGCACTTGGGGATGGCTTGGGCACAGCCAGCGCTCTCTGCCAGGTCACCAAACTGCTTCTCCAGCTGGAGTGCCCCAGCTATGCCCAGGCAAGCACCATGGGGAGGAGAGGGAGGGGAGGGCAGCTGGGGACCGGTCCTGCAGCCCCAGCCCTCATACTGACCCCCTGGCTTCCAGCTCTTCCTGGAAGAGACTGAGACCTGCTTGCAGAGAGCTGACAGGGACAGCGACTCCTACCTGCTGCTGCAGCAGACCTGCCTCGTGCTCCGCAGCCAGCTGTACTGCGCCAGCCACCGCGTGAGTCTCCCTGAAAGCCCTTTTATTTTGTCTGTGGTGCTGGGAGGCAGGAGGAGACCTCGGCAGTTCTGTCTGGCAGTCGATCCTCTTGCTTCTGACCGAAGCCCACCTGAGCCACGGAGGCTCCCTGGACCGCAAATAGTGACTTTCTCCCTCCGCTGTCTCCTGTAGATCGAAGATGGCACTGCCCTCTTGCTGGAGGTGCTGCAGAACCCAGCTCTGCAAAAGACTGCCAAGGTCTGGTACATGCTCCAAGCACAAGTGCTGCAGCTGACCGCCACTTACCTGAGCCTGCCGCCCACCCACCTCTCGCCAGAGTTCAGGCAGCACATCTTTGCACAGGGTGAGCCTCTGAGGTGCTGGAAACCTTCCCCGCGCCGTGGGCAAAACCCTGGGCAAGCACAGAGCTCAGAGGTTCCCCCAAACCCCTCCTGGGACTGGGAAGGGAGGGCTGGGTTTTGTGCCAGGTAATTGGTGCCAGTGCCCACAGCGGTTCTCGTGCAGGATGGAAGACGCCCGAGACAGCTCTGAGCGAAGCCCACAAGTTGTTACGCAGCATCATCCTCCTCCTGATGGGCAGCAACGTGCTGGGCTCCCACAAGTCGACAGCAGACATCCAGTTCATGGATTGCGGTGAGCGAAGGGGTGGCGTGGGCCACAGAGCAGCTGGAAGGACACCCGTGCTCCTTCTGCCTCCCTGGGAGGAGCAGCTTTGTCACCAGCGCGTCCTTCCTGTCAGGGGACAACGTGCTGCAGAAGTGGCAAGTGCTGGCTGACGTGCTGAGCTGCTCAGAGCGCCTGGTGCTCCTCCTCAGCAGGGTGGAGGTGATGTGCAAAGCCAAAGCCTTCTGCTTGGAGGCCATCAAGCTGGCTGTGAAACTGCAGGCAATCCGATGGTGAGTGACCGTGGATGCGGGCAGCCCCGTCCCTGGGGAGGGATATCCTTTGGTGTCCCCTGCTCAGTTGGATCTGGAGCAAGCAGCTCCTGTGATGTTTGTCCTAGGGCACGTAATCCCAGGAGTTCAGCTTGCCAGTTCAAACTGAACAGCACTGGGAGTTGAGCCGTGGCTTTTCAGGGCTCTGAGGGCTGTTTTTCTCCCCATAGGTGCGTTTCTTTCCTGGTGCTGAAGGCTCAGCTGGAGCTGCAGCAGAGCGAGCTGGAGCTGAGCCACTGGAACCTGCAGCAGGCTCTGTTCCTCCTGGAGTCTGGCACCGGTGAGTCCCTGTTCTGGGCTTGTGCAAAGAGAGGTGGGGGCTGCTTCTGGGGCTTAGGTGAATAGGGGGCTGCTGGAGGAGCTCTTCAAAGCACCCTCACCTCTGCAGAGTTCGAGGCTGATGAGAAGCAGCGAGGCCCCCTGAAGATCTTGCCCAGGAAGGGCAAACCAGAGAGCAGGAAGCAGCAGGATGAGGGCTCCGAGCTCCCTGGGGAAGATGAGGGCTTTCTGAAGGGCCCCGCGCTGGAGTTCGTGGCCATGGTGAGCGGCCTGGAGAAAGCAGACGACCTCAGCTCCTCGCCGCAGCTGAAACCCAAGAGGAAGAGGAGGCTTGCCTTCCTCGCCCACCCCGCTGCCTGCCCCTGCTGCCTCTGCTCCGACCTGACCCTGTCGTCCCTCTGCCTCCGCTGGCTGCTCTGCTGTGCGCGGGGCGAGCTGGCGGCCGGCAGCGCAGCCGAAGGGCTGGGGCTGATCCAGGCCACCCTGCAGCGCTGCGGCACCGTGGGCCCTCGCTTCGCCGTCCTGCTGCAGGACAAGCTGGGCAACGGTCACCAGGCGCCTGCACCGAAGCTGTTAGATGATTTGGTGGCCACCGGCTACGCCACGCTGGCCCTTCACAGCCTGGCTGGTCCCTGGCCCGAGGAGAAGCTGGAGGAACACCTGAAAGCCGGTCTGTCCTTCCTGGCATCCTGCAGCGCCCACCTGCCCAGCCTGGGGGTCTCTAGGGCCAGCCTGCTGCTTGCCAAAGCCACGGCTGCTGTTTGCCGCTTGGCTGCCGAGCACGGAGGCTCTGTGGATGCCGTCTTCGCCTCTGCTTGGGCTTGGCAGCCAGCCCTGCCCAGTCCCACCGAGCCCAAAGCAGCAGTGGCTGCGCCTAAGATGGACAAAGCTCAACTAAAGAGGCTTAAAAACAAAGCGGCGACCACGGCATCCCCTGCGCTCAAAGCCAAGACGACCCAAGGAGCGAAGCCCCCCTCGGTGGCAGATAGCAACGATGCCTTTCTCGTGAGCGACTCTGACGCGGAGCTGCCCGCTGCTGTTGGTCAGACTGTGCCAACGTCCTGCACCCCGCACCCCAACGCCCGGCCCCACAGCAAAGCACGGGGCTCTGTGGCATCCCCTGCACGTAAACCCAGAGGGAAGAAGAGCCAGAAAGCCAAGCACGCAGGCACCGATGATGTCTTCGCTTTGGGTGACTCGGACAGCGAGGTGCCTCCCATTGTGATCCGACCGGCGGCGGCGCCCTGCACCCCGCGCCAGAAGTCGTCCTGTCCTGCAGCCAAGACGTGCAGCCGGGGGGCTGCGATGCCCCTGCGCCCCAGGGCTCCCTTCACCGTGTTCAGCGAGGCCTCGCCGCCACTCAGCAAGTCACAGCTCCTAAAAGCACCCAAAGCCCGTGGGAAAACCAGATCCCGGCTGCCGGTAAGTGGGGCAGGAGGAGGCCGGGTAGCCTCAGGTGCAGCCCTGCCACCTCCTTGTCCCCCTCTTGCAGGTGACGTTCAGCGATGACATTGGTGACACTGAGGGTCTCAAATCGGTGCTGAGCCCCGTCGCCAGCAAAGCACCCGTTCCCAGCTGCAAGACGCCGCAGTCGGTGTGCTGCAAACAGAGAGCTCTGCTCCCCCAGCCCGTGGAGGTGGGGGGCTCCCAGCTGAGCTCCTCCGTGGGCAGAGGCTGTGGGAGCAGCGCTCGGTCCCGGCGGGGACGCAGAGTTGGGGGCACAGAGAAAAAGGAGCGGGCGGCACGCAGGGCTGCGAGCTGGAAAGGGGACGAGGAACGGGAGCTGCTGAGAGCCATTGAAGAGGAGGAAAAGGTGGAGGAACAGCTTGACGTCAGCTTGGAGCTGCTCCGAGCCTCTGAGGATGGAGCTGAGGGTGAGTTTGGGAAAGGGAATGGGATTCCTGGGAGCCTTCGCAGCACCCCAAGCTGCGCGTTGTCCCTGCTGGTCCCAGCAAGAGGAACAAGCGGCTCTGTTTTATCCCACAGACAGAATCCGATGCAGGCAGGAGGGCACAGAGCTCAAGGTGCTGCGGCAGGAGGTTGGTGGAGAGGTCCTGGCACGGCAGAGGCTGGGCAGCAATGAGCCCCTGTGCCTCAGCGCCCTGCACAAAGCGCTGCCAACCGTGGATGGTGAGCGAATGTGGGGCCGCTTTGGGAGCAGGGAGGTGTGGGTGAGCTGTGAGGGGGGCGGTGTGTCAGCAAAGCTGCCACACGGGAGGAAAACAGGAGAGGATTGTTGTGAGCTGCCTGGAAAAGTTGAGTCTCCATCCCTGCAGATTGATAAGATGTGCAGCTGGGGGTTCTTAGGGACGTGGTGCAGTGGTGGGCTTGTCAGCGTTGGGTTATCAGTCAGACTTAATGACTTCAGAGGTTTTTTCCAACTGAAATTCTATGCACACAGCACAGGGAATGCAGGGTCTCCACTGGGCTTGCTGCCTGATCCCAGATTTGCTGCTCTGTCCTTTGCAGACACCTCCTCGCTGGACGCAGCCTGCGGGTTCCTGAAATCTGCCTTCAGCTGCATCAGCCACTGCCCACCCGGCACGCTGTACAGCCAGCTCTGCCAGCTGCTGGCTCTGGCCACGGGTGATCAGGACCCCATCACCACCGCCTACCTGCTGGCTGAGTCTGTCTCGGTCACCACACGCCATCAGCTGCTCAGCATCGTCCACAGGAAGCTTCAGTAGGTCCCAAAACTCCCTGCCATCATCCCCAGAGCATCGCTGGGAAGAGGCTCAGCAAATGGGTGGTTTTGGGGTTGACGTTCCTCTCCGATTGCCTTTGCAGTAAGGAGAAGAAATCGGCAGCAGATGTGGCTGAGCAGCTCCAAGGGCTGACCCTGCAGGACAAGGATGCTGCTTCGCACCACCACCACCTCAGAGAGCTCCAGGACCTCTTCATCTTCAGCCCCACAGGTCTGGGGCCCCAAGAGCGCAGCGGCTTCAGCGAGCAGCTGCAGCAGATCCCAGCTGGTGAGGATTGAACCAAACGGAGCCCCAGAGGGTGCTGCCTGGTGCCTGAAACACTCAGGGCTGAGCTGAAGGTCTGTGGGTGACTTTTTCAGGGGTGACTGTGTGTGTGTTGACCCTGGTGAGCATCCAGCCCGCCTCCGTGGGGGACACACTGCTGCTGACGCGGTTGGAGAGGGGCAGCGCTCCCATCACTGTCCGCATCCCGACTGCACTCACCAAGGTGAGGGAAGGGCTGGGTGTGAAGCGGTGGGGATGAGCCCAGGGGTGACATCGCAGCTCCTGTCCTCTTCTAGACCCCACTGAGCTCAGTGCTGAGCGACTTCGACTCCATCCAGAAGGAGCAGAAGGATGCCAGCAGCTACACCGACAAGCGGGAATGGTGGCTGTGCCGTTTCAAGCTGGACCAGAGGATGAAGGCAGGCAGAATCATACAATCACAGTATGGTTGGGTTGGAGGAGACCTTAACGCCCACCCAGCCCCTGCAGAGGGCAGGTTGCCACCCATTGGGTCTGGTTGCCCAGGATCCCAGCCATGGCCCTGAGTACCACGCTGCCCTGGGCTGTAGTGCTGGGGCTTCACTGCCCTCTGGGTACAGAATTTCCTCCTCACATCCAACCTAAATCTCCACTCTTTCAGTTTAAAGAGACTCTCCCTTGTTCTACGGCCATTTACTTGTGATATAAGTTGTTCTCCAGTTTACAGTCTCCCATTTAAATACTGAAAGGTTGCAGCGAGGTTTCCCTGGAGCCTTCTCCAGGCTGAGCAAACCCATCTCCCTTAGCATTTCATTGTAGGAAGGCTGCTTCAGCCCTCTGAGCATCAAAAGGCAAAATGCACCCCATGCCCGCACCCCTGGGGGGCTCAGACTGCCCCTGACTCCTTGTGTTCTCTTGCAGAACCTCATTGAGACGCTGGAAATGCAGGTGCTGGGCTGCTGGAAGGCAGCGCTGCTCCCTGCAGCCCAGGATCCCCTGCTGGCTGAGGAAGCTGCCCGTTTATGTGCTCAGCTGCAGCAGTGTGGCTGGTGGGGCAAAGATCCGACCCTGCTGAAGGTACGGAGCTGCCTGGGTTCGGGGTTGGGATGGAAGATGGGCTTCCGTCCCCTCTCACGCCTGTGCCCTGCTGCAGGTGGTGCTGAACGCCGCTGCCCTCCTCAGCCCTGCTGATGTGCGAGCCCTGGCCGTGGGGCTGTGCCCAGCTCAGCCCAGCAGAGCCCAGCTCCTCTTGCAGGAGGCTCTGGACAAGCAGAAAAACGGCACAGGGGAGCCTGGCGGTTCCGTCATCCTGGTACTGGATAAGGTAAGATCCCAGTGCTGCTGCTGCTCACGTGGCTCTGCTGTTTGCTGCGTTGCTCTCACCTTCCTCTTCCTCCTCCTCGTCCTCCTGCAGCACCTGCAGAAGCTGCCCTGGGAGAGCATGGCGTGCCTGAGGGACCTGCCTGTCACCCGGCTCCCATCCCTGCGCTTCCTCCTCAGCTACGCCCTGACACAGAGGGTAAGGGGGGGGAAACCCAGTTCTGCGTGCGGCTCAGCACCCCCAGTTCTGGGCTGAGGCTGACTTCTCTTTCTTCTCTCTTTGTCGTCGCTCCTCTCCTTCCTTGGAGCAGCAGGCAGACTCTGTGCTGTGCCGCGGCATCGACCCCAGCAGGACCTTCTACATCCTCAACCCTCAGAACAACCTCTCGAGCACTGAGGAGCGTTTCCGCAGCTGGTTCGAGAGGTGAGAGGAACAGGTTGCAGGGAAAGGAGGGGGGGGGAAATGTCCACATTCCTACCTTTCTCACCTCCTGTCTCGCAGTGAACCAGGCTGGAGAGGGGTGACAGGATCAGTCCCCAGCCAGGAGCAGATGCAGGCAGCGCTGCTGGAGCACGATCTGTACATGTGAGTGCTGGGGGTGCCGGAGGGTGGGCTTGGGTGCCTCAAGTCTGCGTTGGGACGGAGTTGGGGGTTGGTTGGGCATCACTGCACCTCGCTCAGCCCGCTCTGTTCCCTCACAGCTACGCAGGGCACGGAGCAGGCGCCCGCCTGATGGACGGGCAGACCATCGCCCAGCTGCAGTGCCGCGCTGTCGCTCTGCTCTTCGGCTGCAGCAGCGCTGCTCTCGCCGTGCGCGGCAGCCTGGAGGGTGCAGGCATTGTGTTGAAGTACATCATGGCCGGCTGGTGAGTAGCAGGGAGCCCTGGTGGTCACAGCAGCTCCATCTGCCCCAGTGCCACTTAGTTTTGCTGTGATGCGAAGCCACCAGATCTCCCCGTTATCTCAACCCACGTGTTTCCAGTTCAGTGCCTCTCCTTATTTTAGGTCACAGGTAGAGGAAGGAGAGAGCTTTTTTAATTGGCAATAATCTTCCCCAATTCTTAATGCCCGAGGCATTAAGCACTAGGAGATCATCCTCGATCTTTACCCGTGAGCATTTTTTCTTTGCTGTTATCACGACTCACAGACGTTTTCTTCTCATCTCCTTCCCATTTTGTCTCGCAGAGAGATGGAGGAGGAATGGGCCCATTAGCAGTAGCTCGGTCTTTCCCAGTTCCTCGTTGTTTTGCCCATCCTATTGCTGGGAGATCTTATCACTGTCTCAATCCCTACTGTTTTCTTCCTGGTTTCTCCCCATCTTGGCTCACGAGCAGCCCAAGGAAGGGTGATTTTTAACTCAATCATCCCCTGTTACACCGTTTTGTGCATGGTGGTGCATGGCAGGAGATCTTGGGGTTAGCTCAACCCCCGGCTCTGTTTCGATCTCCTTTTCCCCTAGTTTTGTGTTCTGAGGGCTGGTTTATAATAGGCCATAACGCTCTTCTCCACCTCTGCTCTGCCTTGCCCGTGGCAGCAGCACCAAGCGCTCACGGCGCTGCGTTGAGGCGAGACGTTTTCAGCTCCTTTTCTCCCCTTTTTTGGGGTCGGAGCGGGGCAGGCACCCAGCTGCCTCCTGACCCCTGTGCTCCCCGCAGCCCCCTCGTCTTGGGCAACCTGTGGGACGTCACCGACCGCGACATCGACCGCTACGCCGAAGCCTTGCTGCGGGCCTGGCTGGGGGCTCCTGGCCCCGGGGTCCCCCTCCTCCGCTACGTGGCCGAGGCCCGCCGTGCCCCCCGCCTCCAGCACCTCATCGGGGCCGCCCCTGTGGCCTACGGCCTCCCCGTGGCCCTGCGGTGACGCGGAGGGGCTCAGACCCCCATTGCACATGTGGTCACGGGGCTGCTTTTGTCTCGTTATAATTTATTTTAATTGCTGCGTTCTTATTGTCAGAGGTAAATAAAGCCGTTCCTACTGAACGTGGCCTTCCTGTGCTTGCTGGGGGCAGGCTTGACTCGAAACCCCGAACCCCCCCCCCCCTTTTTTCCTTTCTTCTCCCCCACCTCCTGGGGGCTGCCAGGGCTGTGCTGCCTCCTTTTGGGCTGTGGCAGAATCAGTGAGAAACAACGGGGCTCCCGCTCCCCGCACTTTAATTTTACAGGCGAAGGCTCTGCGGCCTTTGGGGCTCCTTGAAGTTTTGGGGTTTTTTTTGGGGGGTGGGGGTAAGGGGAGAGCGGGGGGCGGCTGCGCGGTGGTGCCGCCGTCCTCCCGCCGCCAGGGGGCGCGACGCGGAGGCGCACCGAGAGCGGCGGCGCGGGGCCAGAGCGGCGCGGCGGCCCAAGATGGCGCAGGCCGTGAATGTGTCGGAGCTGTCGTTGCCGCAGCTGGAGGTGCTCAAGAACCAGCTGGACCAGGTGGGGGGGTTGCGGGGGGGGGGCTCGGGCGGCGAGCGGGGCGTAACGGGAGCGCGGGGCCGTGCTGGGCTGGGAAGAGTTAGGGGGAAGGC
>NW_024884215.1:17967-21559 GCF_019232065.1 Centrocercus urophasianus
GTTAGGGGGAAGGCTGGGAGGGGGTGTGGGGCTGTGGGGAGATGTGGGGCCTGGGGAGGTGAGATGGACGGGGCCTGGCTGTAGGGCGACGTGCAGGGGGGAGAGTTTGGGCCTCGTGGGGGTGGGGGGCGGCGAGCGGGGCTGTAGGACCCGGGAGGGAGATGGGGGTCCATAGGCTGTTCTGTGGCAGCCACAGAGCCCATCTCGGCCCGGCGCTCGGTGCCACCGCAGCTCCGCGCCTTCGCGCGGCTGTTCCCTGCTGTTCCCCCCACACCCTCAGCCTGCCCCTCGGTTCCTGCAGGATTCGCTTCCTGCTCTTTCTACGTAAGATCTGGGGCTGTTCCCCATCCCATCCTGCAGTCGGGTCTCCGCCCCACCAGGGTCCACTTGGTCCTGGGGTCTCCTCTACCCAATTCCCCCCCCCCGTGGCGGGGCTGCGCTCTCTCCCCAGGAGGTGGAATTCCTCTCGTCCTCCATCACCCAGCTCAAGGTGGTGCAGACCAAGTATGTGGAAGCCAAGGACTGCCTCAACGTGCTCAACAAAAGCAACGAAGGCAAGTGGGACCCCTGAGCGGCCGCAGGTTCTGCTCCTCTCCTTCCTGGCTTTGCTGCCTAAAATTACCTGGGGCTGAGGTGTGCCAACCCCGCTTTGGGAGAGTGACTGAGAGCTCTGCCTCCTGCCCCTCTCAATTCCTTGGGGCTCTGCTTCCCTTTCCCTGGGGAGGTTGGTCAGGTGCGATGCACAGCTGGGGGAACGGATGCGGCTGTAACACCCTCCCCAGATGCTTTGGGTTGTGTTTTGGCCCTGGGGGCTCCCCTTGCCCCAGCACTCACGCATCTCTTCTTGCTCTTCTGCAGGGAAGGACCTGCTGGTGCCTCTCACCAGCTCTGTATCCTTTGCAGTCCGCACAGCCCCATGTTGTTACCCTCTCCAGAGCCTGTAGGGTTGGCAGTTCCAGCCCTCAGTGCCTTTGATCCATCACAAACGCACACTGGCGTGGCGTGGCCTTGCTGGCACCAGGGCTCTGCCCCGGCTCCGCTGAGCTCAGCTCCCAGAGCTGCGTAACCATCGTGGTTCCCCACTTTCCCTGACCACCCCCGCCAGATGTACGTCCCTGGGAAGCTCTCAGATGTCGAGCGCGTGCTGATCGATGTCGGAACCGGATACTACGTGGAGAAGGTGAGGGGTGGAGAAGGTGAGGGGTGGAGAAGGTGAGGGGTGCGCGCCTGGATCGCCGCGGGGCAGCTTGGCAAAAGCGCTGTGTTCCCTTTGGAGCCGCTCCTCCTGCTGGTGCCGCAGGGCGCAGGCAAGCTGCTGCTGCTCCCGCCGCTGCTGCTCCCCGATGGCGCGCGCAGGGTGCGATTTCTGGGCCCCGGGAGGGGAATGCAGTTCCCAGCGCTGCTCGCTGCCTTTTCGCACCCCGGGGGCCGTGCTGCGGCGAGCGGGCGGTGTGAGCCGATCCCAGAACAGCCGCCTGTCGGCGCTGGCTGGCAAACAGGGCTGCCTCCGGAGGGGGGCCCTGCAGGGACTCAGCGCCTCGGCGCTGCTTTTGCCCTTTATGCACTCAGACTGCAGACGACGCCCGAGAGTTTTTCAAGCGGAAGATCGACTTCCTGACCAAGCAGATGGAGAAGATCCAGCCCCCGCTGCAGGAGAAGCACGCCATGAAGCAGGGTAAGGGCCGGCACCGCTGTTGCTCCGCGTTCGGGGCTGTCAGCGGCCCCTCACCACCCCGGTGCCTCTTCCCGCAGCTGTGGTGGAGATGATGAGCCAGAAGATCCAGCAGCTGACAGCCCTGGGGGCGGCACAGGGGGCCACCACCAAGGCGTGACCTTCAGCCTCAGCACCTGCCTTCCTCATCCCGCCAGGGAGCGGATTGGAGGCGCTGCGGGGACGCACGGCGTTCCGTGCCCATGTTGTCCCCACGCTCCTCGCGCCGCCGCTCCGATCCGAAGCTGTGCAGCGCTGCGAAGCGCGAGCCAAACCTTCCCTTATTGCGAAGCAGCGCTTTGCTGCCAGCACACGGAATAAACACGACCTGGGCACGGCCTCTTACTGCTTCTCAATCCACGCGACTCGTAATTTGAGACTCAACGGGGTCCTCAAAAAATGCCTTGATGTGGGGCAGCGTGACCCAAGGCATCGCTCCCAGCCTCTGCACCTCGCCTGTGCGACGGGGTGAGGTCACAGCAGAGCCCCCCCGTCCCAACACAACTCACCCGCATCCCCCAGACAGAAGTGCTTTATTCTACAGCCGTCCCGCCGCGCCCCACATCCCAGCCCCTCGCTTTGCTTCTACCCTACGACCCCCACCCCACGCTATGTACATCTACAGGGTCCAACCCTCCACGTTCACCGAGGGCCGGTGCTCCGGGCCTCGCATCCTGAGCCGCTCCATCCTCGGGCAGGGCGTCCCCCCCCAACCCCAGCTCAGTGCACGAAGACGGGTTTGTGGACGCGCTTGTGGCGTTTGAGCGTGGCGCTTTTGGCGAAGCTGTCCCCGCACTCCACGCAGATGTAAGGCTCGTGGCCGTGCGCCTGCGCCCGGTGCAGCTCCAGCTCGGCCCCGTCGCAGCAGCTCAGCCCGCACTCGGGGCAGGCGGGAGGCTGGCTGCAGGCCGCGTGCACCCGCTGGTGCTTCAGCAGGTTGGTGCTCTGCGCGAAGCCGCGGCCGCACTGCCCGCAGCGATGGGGCCGGGCCCCCGAGTGGGTGCGCTGGTGCTTGATGAGGTTTTTGCTCTGCGTGAAGCTCTTCCCGCACTGCCCGCAGCTGTAGGGCTTCTCCCCGGTGTGGATGCGTTGGTGCTGGATGAGGTTGGAGCTCCAGCTGAAGCTCTTCCCGCAGTCCCCGCAGCGGTACGGCTTCTCCCCGGTGTGCGTGCGGCGGTGCTGCACCAGGTGTGAGTTCTGGCTGAAGCTCTTCCCGCACTCCCCGCACGTGCTCGGCCGCTCCCCGGTGTGAGTCCGCTGGTGCCTCAGCAGTTTGGACCAGTGGCTGAAGCTCTTCCCGCACTCGTTGCAGATAAAAGGGCGCTGGCGGCCCCCCCGCAGCCGCCCCCCGCCGCCCTCCTGCTCCTCCTCGCCGTAGCCCCCCATGGCGGAGCCCCCGGCGCCGCGGCCCCCCGCTGCCCCTCGCTTCCTGCCTTTGGGGGTCAGGGGAAGCGGGGGGATGACGGTCTGGATGATCTCCTGCGGCAGCACCTCCTCCTTGCAGTCGCTCACGATGCCGTCGTCGACTGTGGGGCGGATGGAGAGAAGCTGGGGAGGGGGCTGGGACCCCCCAGGCTGTTTGTCTTTCCTTGGCGCTCTCTGGCCTCCCCCCCGCGGCTGTTAGCCCCCCACCCATCAAGACTCTCTCACCCACTTTTTGGGGCTGACTGCCCCCCTAATCGGATCTCTGCCCTTCTTCCCCCCCCCATCCACCTCCCCTTAGGGTTCATTGCCTCCCACGCCCCCCGTACCCCCTCCTCACCGATGCAGACCCTCCGCACCATGCCTGCCTCCTCCGGGTCGTGGAGTTCCACCACACAGGGCTCATCCTGCGCCATGGGGACAGCCGGGAGGGTCTGGGGGGCACCCAGACCTCAGTTG
>NW_024884216.1:0-5538 GCF_019232065.1 Centrocercus urophasianus
TCCTACTCTTTTTTTTTTTTTAATTGAGTGCAGCAGTGCATTTTTTTCCGCCCCCCCCCACCAGGGGGGGGGGGGGGGGTAGGAAAGAAAAGGGAAAAGCAGGTATCTTTGTTAAAGGGGACCATGCTGTTTTAATTATTGGCTTTGAAGGCTCCAGGCCTTTGTCAGCACATCAGAACTTGCACAAATCCAGGCTCCATTTTCTGGAGCGCCGCCGCTACTGAGCACCGTGTGCTTCTGGGTGCCTGACAGGCGATCCATAAAAGGAGCTTCAGCTGGGGGAGAGCGTCTGCTCAGCTGGGAGTTCAGCAGGGTAGCTCAGCATGCAGCCAGCCAGGGGATGGGGAAGAACATACATAAATAATCAGTTCAGCTCGCATGGCATTTTATAATCTGTGAATGGAAAGATTTAACGACACAAAACCTTAGCTTATTGCAGCAACTGTTTATTTTAGGCAATGACAGCACCGTGCTAAGTAGCTCTAAGATGAGCAGCCAAGGCTTACTAGACACTGTCAATTTGAGCAGCTCTGCTGAAAAACAAATCTGAATTTGTGCCAAGTGAAACAAGGAAGCAGAGTGCTGTGAGTAGTTCAGGAGGCCCGTTGCCCACAGAGAAGACAGGCTCACACACTGCTCTTCACAGAAAGGAGATGGTTCACAATTGATCCTGAATGTGTTTCTCTTCCATCACTGCACAGCTCTGAATAGCTGTGTGCTTCTGTTACCTTCTCACTCTGAACAGTGTCTGTATAAACAGTGTCGTGATGCAGTGCTGAGAAACTTAGCATCTCTGCTTCGTCTTAGATGGGAACGGGAAGTGATGAGATGGGATAACGTAATACAGTGCACAGAAGTGTGCAGTATCAGAGTCCACATCATTATGGTGGTACTCAACAAACATGGTTAGAATTTGTTGCGGTGATTGGCCATCAAAACCAAATCCTTCATAGTGAAAGATTCACTAAATCTGAGGTTATATGAATCCAAATTTCAAGTGTATCTGTCAGAGAGTGTTTTTGTTCGTGACTCCAGTTTTGACTTGAATACTGGTCTTCCATTTGCAGAGATATGATCATAATAAGAATGAGAAGATTCTCCCAATCAGCCTGGAGCCATCGTCCAGCACGGAGCCGCCCCAGTCCAACCTGAGGTAGGAGATGGAGTGGGTGAGAGGTGACCAAACTGTGGCAATGGTGGGGAACTGACACCTTACACTTCAATAGGATCAAGAACTGGTGTTTTCTTTGTACTAAAAACCTAACCTGCAGGTGGGCAGCCTGCTCTGAAGTGCCCCGCATGAAATGAGCTCCTTATGACTTGATGTTCATTTTCTAACATATTAAATCGCTAGGAAATGTGAAGGAGAAGAAATAAGGAGAGGAATTGGAGCGTGCAACGCTTGAGCTTGTTTGGCCAGAATGTGCTTTGTAGTCCTTCACATGAATCTCAGTGAGAGGTGCTGTGCTGTGCTAATTTCATTCAGCAATTCTTATGAGCAAGGATTTTCTTTATAACAGTGAGAGATTAAAACAAAATATTTCCATTAAATTAAAAAAAAAAAAAATACAAAATACAAAAGCAAACACAATCAAACCATGCTAGGAAGTACTGAACAGAGAGACTCCAATCATGCAGATTGTTAGTATGTCAGTGGTGCAGTGGGGTTGTTTTAGTGGGGATGGATGCTGCAGGAAACTGCAGTGGAGAAGGGAGCATTGCTCAGTCCATACCCAGTGAGAACAGTGGATAACAGAACTCCCAGGAATTTGGGGTGTAACCTAGGAGAGCATCTCCCTCTGGGATAAACTTTGGTAATGTTGAAATAATGTTTCTTCCTGACTCAATTAGAACCTGGGGCTTTCCCATCCCAAGTGGTCTTGTAGCTGTGAGGAAGTCTGGCTTTCATTTCTCTGCTGTTTCCAGCAGCCTTGCCTGGGCTGTGCTCTGCTGCACATGCTCAGACCGCTTTCAATGACATCATTGTATATGTTGCAGGAAGCCTTGCTGTGTGCTTGTCTAGCTTAGAATTCTAAGAAAGTGCTGAGTAGGTGCAAGGACGGTTACTTTGCAGTGCTGTGTTGTATCACGGAGGACCTTTCCTAAGCAAATCTGTACTGAGGATCTGAATGGCAGTAGTATGGGCCTTAAGCAGTGGATTCCTGCTTCCTAGTTCCACTCTGCTGGTGGAGGCAGTGATGGGGGCTGCCCAGCTGCTCCTGGGGTAAATAGAGATTCCAGTGTCAGCAGAATCTCTGGATTGCTGTTAGTGTGATTCTGTGCTAAGATTAAGCTCAATTTCTCTTCTGTTTTTCCTCTTTTCAGTGTCAGTGCAAAAATAAAGGCCATTGAAGCCAAGCTGAAAATGATGGCAGAAAATCCAGACGCAGAATATCCAGCAGCGCCTGTCTATTCTTACTTCAAACCACCAGAAAAGAAAAGGACTACTCCTTATTCCAGAGCAGCCTGGAAATCTAGAAGATGATGCTTATTGAATGGATGATGGTAGCAAGAAGCACTGCTTTGTATGCCTGGAATCTCCCAACGCTTTTGTACTTTGTAGGGTGAGAAGGATGCTCCCCCTGAGCACAGCACCGCTGTACTGGCGCAGTGTTTGTGACACTCGGGTTGGATGCTGGGTGCTCTTGTTGCCCGTGTAGCTTCACAGCTGAGAGCTGTTCAGAGGAGTAGGTTCCATTCAAAGCCTCTGATGAACATACAGACAGCCTCTGGATAGCTTGCACTCATTAGCAAGATTAGAGACAGTAACCAGTGTGTGGAGTAAAGCGCATCCAAACATACTCTATTTATGTGATTACTTTTTAAAGTCTTTTTGGACAAAAGATACTCCAATTCGTGTTTCTAATGGAGGGGGAAACACCTGGTTTTGATTAACATTCTGTAGTTACCATGGAAAACTTTTTCATCTCAATAAAACTCATTTTAAATAGACTTTGCAACACTTAGTAACTGTGCATGTGATATTTTCTAGCACCAATCCAAATTTATTTTGCATTTTTATTTGCTGGCTTTGGAAGTCGTGGCACAGCACAGGTATTCTCAGGGTCATTTGGGCTGTTGGCATGTGTGCCTCTGCATTGGAATTGGTGAGGTTACACACCAGTGGGGTCTTTTCTGTGCCATCAGCTTCAGAGTGCAGCAGTGGCATCTCTAACAGTTGTGTTCAGGAACCCCCCTTATTGGGAGCTCTTCATAAACCAGATGTGACAGCGTGAGAATAATGCTGCAGCCTCAGAGACATCTGTCAAGCACATGACCTCAGTGTTTGCCCGACAACTGGTCCTACCTTTATCTTTTTGACTGGCTGGTAGAGGTTTCTCAGTGTGATTGAAGTGGCACAAGTATCTGTGGCAATGCTGGTTCTGCTGCCTGCTGAGGCTCACCCATACAAGGCATCTGGTTTGGGGGTCTCGTGGAAGGCATTTTGCTGAAATCATTGCATCTGCAGCTCGTTCTTCTCCCTAAATGTTCATTGCAGAACTGAAAGATCTGAGGAAGGGCCGCCCTGGCAGCGTTTCCTCCTTTGTGATGTGGGACATTGGGAATGCGTGCACTCAGGTGCAGTTTGTACTGATTGCACTGCAGTCTGCTTTCTCACGTCCTTTCAGTGCTGAGCCTGTAGCTGGCCTGTCACTCTTGAGTTGCTTCTCCAAACTGGTAAGCAAGAAAGTGATTTTTGAACAGCCCACTTCTGAGCACAGGTGCTGCTCACTCGTACAGCAGTCGGGTTTGTGTTCCTGAAGCAGCTTTTTGAACACCTGCCTTCGAGTGCAGAACATGCTTCCTGCTCCCAAACAGCCCCCAGGATGAAGCTGTGCATGTGTATGGTGGATAGATCGAAAGCCTGAGTTGCTGAGAAGTAGGTCTTGTACTGTTAGATACTTGCTTGCTAATTTTCTTTGGGTACCTGAGTAAAAAGAAAGTATGGTTTGGAGTTTGTCCCCCTGTGAATGTCAGTAACACCCATTTGCATTCCTCTGTGAGCAGCCTGTGTTTTGTTCCTACGTGTGCTACCCCTTGTAGTCCTCAGGATGCGCATCTGCATTATTTCAAACCATTTCTGTTCCTAATAGGAATTTAGAAAATGCCTAAATTCAGAAGGTGAGGCGTGTGGTGTCATTCCCTTCAGACTCATATTTTGATATTTATTTGTATTTAAATTAAACTTGTTGAAATTCTTAAGGCTCTAAATAAACATTTAAAATGCATGTTTTCCTCCAGGGAAGTGAGGGTGGTACGCAGGAAGTGAGGGTGGTAAATGCTTGGCACCAACCGAAGCCCACTGATACCATTCTGTGTACAATAGCTGCAGTCAGTCTTTTTTTTTGCACTGCCCCGTCGGTAACAGAAGTGCGTTGTGCGGCGTTGGGCCGCGGCAGACCTGGGGGAGCGCGACTGCAGGGCCGTGCCTGCCGCCCGCCCGGGCAGCGCTCCCACTGCATGCACTGCCTGGGAATGGCACAGCAGCACAGCACAGCCGGGCCGTTCCTGACACCGCGTGCGGGAGCAGGTAAATGCTCGGCGACGCTTCTATACACAACGCTTGCGCTCTATCAGCCATCTTAACATCGCTCTGAGAAACACCTGAAGCGATTGCAGGGCAGAGCGGGGCTCACGGCTGCTGCCCAGCCCTCGCCTCCTGTCTGGCTTTCTTTGGTTCCGCTCTATTCCCAGCAAGGTGGGGAACCGAGGGGATCGTTCACCGTGCCCGTCGTGCAGGTTGTTCCTCGATATTTCAGTTTTCCTGCCCCATCGCTCAGGGCTGACGTGGAGTCGTGCCTTCACCTGAAGGAACGTTTCCACGCGGTTCGGTCGCTCGCGGATGGAGCTGCTCTGTCCCCGTGCCCTGCTTTGGTGGGAGGGAGCGCGTGCGGGGCAGCCGGGCCGCGTGCTTTCCCCGAGCAGCGCACGGTCACGGCCCTGATGCGGGCAGCGAAGAAACTCGGGCTGCAGCCTCCGCCGCTCCGACGGGGCAGCACGAGCCGGGCAGCGCTGCGCCTCAGCCCCTCCCGTCCGCGCTGCGCCCATCGCACACCGGCGTGGTTCTCGTAGCACGGAGGGCCGCCGGCCTTTCTACGTCCGCAGGAGCCGCTCCGCGTTCCCGGTGGAGCTGCGGGAGCGGTTTGAGCCGCGCGGTGGGGCGGGGGACGCTGCCGGGCCTCGGCTCGGCTTTCCGGGGCTCTGCTCGGGCTTTCTTAGAACCTCAGCGTTTCAACCTAATGTCTCGTATTTATTCTAAAATGGCTTTCATCTGATTTCCCCCTCGGTTAACAATTTAGCTGTCAGAATCAATAACCGCGAGGATCCATCCCCGGCCGCCATCAGCTCACGTTACCGTCCTACAATTACTTCATGGTGGAACCGCTGCTGGGGCTTTGCCGGGGAATTATCAGGTTACTAATGAAGCCCGGGCAGCGGCGGGCGGCGCGACACCGCGGCGGTGGGTGCGATCCCCCTGCCCCGCCGGGCTCCGTGCTCAGCGCGGGGCTCCCGGGGCCGCGCCCGGCGGCGCTGCCC
>NW_024884217.1:0-19646 GCF_019232065.1 Centrocercus urophasianus
GGGCCCTCCCCTGGAGGCAGGGGGGCGCCGGGGCCCTCCCCTGGAGGGCCCGGGAGGGAGGGGGTGCTGGGGAGCCTTGCTTACCTAGAAGGAAAGTTGCTGCTCTGCTCTCAACAACTTCTTTTCCAGTGTAGCTGGTGGAAAAGGTCAGTCTAATGGAAAAATAAAACAATGGAAGTGCCCTTAAAGCTTCCTTGTGAGAGGTCTGTGAGACCAAATCACTTTATGGTTCTGGAGAGTTTTTTGCCTTTGTGTGTCTCTTGTAGTTAAGTTTTAATCCTTATCTAAGATGATGCCTTTTGTGAAAAGTCCTCGGTTGTATCGGGGGGCAGGTAATGTAAAGGCTTAAAAAAGACTGTCTATTTAAGTAGCGGAGAATTGGGCCTCTGTTTTAAGAGAAATATTTTTACCTGTTCTTCTCCAGGTTTGCATCAAGAAGAACGTCTATGCGTGGCTCTGTTCTTCCCATTTCCGTGTGCTTCCCCCAAAAACTGGAAACGTCTGAGGTTGCTTCCGAGTGCTGGGAAGCAGGTGATGATGCATCTGTTTTCTTAGAAGATTTCTCAATATTGTTGTTATTATTGTTTTTGGAAACATTGCTTTTACCGAAGGCAAGAATGCTCTGTTAGGAATTTACATTACTAACGTGGACTACAATGGAATGGCTGAATGCGGTTACCTTAAGTTTTTGTGGAGGCCTATTTGACTTCAACTTAACAAAACTAAAACTTCTGACTTTATCCGGGGGAAAAAGAGAGGATGTGCTGGTTATTTGTGTACTTAAGACTCATTCCTTAGCTATGAGCCTAGCTTAGTTATCTGAGGGGACGAGAAAGGGGACGAAAACTCCTCCTCTTGCAATCATCAAATGAGCTTTCTATGTTCTCTAAAAAAAAAAACCCACCGAACTAACAAAACCAGGAAGACATAAATCCGTATTGAACGTTTTAACAAGTTATCTACTTCAAAACTATAATGTATAAAACTTGCATTACTCACTGAGCTGAATTGTGTGGTGTGCTTCCTGGGTGTGCCGCGTTGCGGTTGAATTTCAGAATCGTGTTCCTTCTTGAATTTGGTAGAGCTTCCTGAAGTTGAAGGTGACGGACCTGTTGGGAGAGCGGAGCGATGACAACTCTTTCAAAAAACTTAATCTTTTTAAGTAAAGTACACTGATAATTCCCTGCTTTCTAGCTAGATAATGCAAACTAGAGCTTCTCAAATAAACCCTTTACCTTAGCCTTTATGAAGTTAGTTTCCCTGCGCTTTCACCCCCCGCTGTAATGCCAACGACTCAAAGCTGTCCTCCTTTGCGTTTGCCTTGCCCGTAAAATGAAGTGAACTGCGTTTGGTTTCTGCCTTTGTGTGAGATCTTTGTGTGTAGTGGGTTGCGTCTCAATAGAAGAGTTGGCAATTATTCATTTGCTTTGCTGTAAATTGTTTTGCAGAGTAAGATATTAACAAATTCAGGATAGAAACTGCAGCTAGTTTACTGAGCTGTAATGCTGCCCTAACGTAATTGCAACTCTGTTTAAGTGACGAGGTGACTTTGTTCATGAGGAGAAAATGGCTGCGGGCCGTGAGCGTGTCATTTCCTGCGGACAAGAAGAACGCGAAATAGAAAAACTCTCCGCAGGAACTTGAACTACTGAGTTTTGGGAGGAAAGTAATCAATAAACTTAACATTGCAATGAAGTGTGTGTATAGGTGGTGTTTGTTCACAGAATCAAAAAGTGGGGGGTTGGAAGAGACCTTACCCTCCTAGCCCTGTGCGAGACCAAGACAGCCTCCAATTCCATCTCCACGAGTGTTGTCCAAATGCTACCTGAACTCACAACTGGGGAAGGGACTGCTGCCACCCCTGCCTGGTACGGTGTGTGCATCCCTAGGGGGAGGGCGCTCCGTCTCCCGCCTGTCTGTCACCTGACACAGCTCTATGCTGTCCCGTCAGGGCTGCTTGCTGCCGCTGCTCGGCGGCTGCCTCCTGGGTGAGGAGCTGTAGCCTGCTGTGAAACCTCCCCTCGGCCTCCTCTGGGCTGAACTAAGTGTAAGAGCGGGGCAGCTTGTCACAAACCTTTACCCCCTGGCTCTCTCTGTCTTATATCACAGAAGCAAAAAGGTGGGTGGAAAAGATTGCTAAGATCATCTAGTCTAACCCTCGACTCCTCCCTGCCCCATGCTTAACGTGTGAAACTCAATGCAACAGCAGCCCTTTCCTCAGTACCTCAACAAACAGAGACTCCTCCTGCTCCTTAGGTATTCTTGTGGAAAAGAATTTCTTCTACTTTTCAACCGGAACCTCCACTAGTGTAACTTAGGGCTGTTCCCTAGCACTAAGCTATGTGGGAATAAAAGCGGATCTTTCCTTCGCTACAGCCTTCTTTGTTGTAGTTGTGGAGAGTGAGCTTTAGCCCTCCACTGGACACTCTAATAAAATAAATTTTTTTTAAGCTGTGGTCATAACTGCAGGCAGCACTCAACTTAAGGGTGCGCCACTGCAGAGCAGGTGGGGTACGACCAGGCCCCGTGTGCTGCAGGTATGGTTGGGCCTCTTGCCGGCTGGGGCCTCCCGCTGGCTTGCATTTAACTGATCCTGGAATGCAGCTCTCGTTCCTTCCCAGGGGGTGGCTCGCCAGCCTCTCGTCCTCTAGTCTGTACATATAACCAGCATGGACCCATCCCTGGTGTAGAAACTCATCAAACTTGATGCTACTGGGACCGTACAGCATACTGCTGCATTGAGATCTCTGTCCAAAGCCTTTTACCCACAAGGGCTCAAAAGATCCTCCTCGTTTAGTGTCGTCCACAAACTTACTTGATCCACACTCAAGTCCCCTGTCCTGAAACTGAGAAGAAAGCTGGCTCCGAAAACAAGCCCTGTGCACCTTGTCTAGCCGCTGTCCACCAAGCTCTAGCCATCCTGTTTAACGCTGCGAGCCTCTTCTTATGGGGCCAATTAATAGGTCACTGTTTTGTTGGTTTAAACAATTGTGATTGGAAATGCTGCTTTCTGAGGCAGAGTTCAGTTTTTGGACATGCTTGCCTGACAGGGATTTCCCTTACTTACTCAAACAAGTAATACACGCCTAGAACTGAACTACATGTGAAGAAATTTCTGTAATCCGGGCATTCTCTTAAGCGGCTGAATACTGCTGAGCAGTGATTAGCTCGGACAAACAGTTAAAAAACAAGGAGATGGCAAGTAATAACCACAACAGACAGCTGAAGTTAATGGACACATCCCTCTAATATAGGAACATAACACGAGAAGCCTTAATTGGTAATAAATTAACAGCTAATGACTGAAGATCTCCTCCTGCTAACCGTTGGCTGTTTGTAACCCCTACGATCCAAGTTATTTCAATATTCCAATTTTATGCATAGTGATGCTATTACTACACGTTCCACTCTTAATACCCTGAATGACTGAGTGACAAGTACAATTTGCAGGTATAAGGCCTAAAACCACCAAAAAACCCCTTCCGTATTTCCTGGGCGCGCACATTCTGAAAAGAGCTTCCGCAATAACTGCCTTTATAATGTATTTTTCCTTATAGATGGAAGACCCTCTTTAGTGTCTCTTTATCCAGAGGCCCAGGCTGGCTCTAAATGTATTCTTCCATCACTGAATAAAAGAAATGATTTGCTTTTCCTTTTTTTTTTTTTCTTAAATGTTATGGTAAAACAGAAATCAAAGCTCTAATCTTTAACTCATGCGGGCTTTGCGACCGTGAACAGCATTTGACTGTTTCCAAAATCTGACCCTTGATCCTTCCTTGCTTGTGTTGAACATCGGTCCCTAATAGCGCAGGACATGAGGAAGCTCTAACTTTCTCCCGTATCTATACTCACGTGTGATAATAACGTGCACAGTAATTTGACTAACGCATCGCATTGGGTTACCCAGTAAGAACATGAATTCCCCCCCAAAAATGTACACAATGAATTTCAAACTACAGGCATTTTTAAAAACAAAAAACAACGACCAACCAACCAACCATCCAAGAACAATAGTAGGTCTTTTAAACTTCTTTACCTGATTTAACGGTTCGTAGGTTCCTAAGTATCAGACGCGCCAAAAACCAGTGGTAGAAGCAGGAAAAATAAGGAAAGAGGAAAGCTACAGACGTGGTCTTACACATCTCATTGCTCATAGCATAAGCCATTTAAGTTACCTACACACAGCAGCCTTGGAGAAGCCAGGCAGAACTGCTTCCCAGAGAAAAGTGGAATGATGAGAAGAACTTGAAAAGGAATAATCGCATGGAAAAAGAAAAATCGAAAGGTAACCGAAAAGAAAATCCAGCACCTGGCAGCTGAGGGATTAACCACCGTGGAGAACTTTCTGCTCCTCCTTCTCCCAGTCACTCCCGACAAATATTTGAGCTTTTAGTTTTTTAGCTTCAGTAACCCTATACTGAAATGCTGAGGTTCTCTACGTGGTATAAAACAGCCCTCAGATTGCCTTCTTATTTTCCTCTTCAGACCGCTGGAAGTGTGATTCCACACGAATATCCTACGTGGTCGGAATTTCTGAGCGTGCTCACACCATCCTCTCGACAGATCGCAGATAACTTCATGAATGAGTAACCGGCCAATTAGGGGAAGTTGGGAGCTAATTTAATTAATTAATTAACAATCAGATAACAAAATTAAAATTAAATGTTCTTTTCTAAAGAAAAAATGGAAATAAAGCTGTTTCAGTGGGGCGCTGAAACAAGTCTCGGTTCTCTGGCTCAGAAGCGCCTCTCTGTGTCAGCCTTACAGTTTTGCTAAAGACGGGGAAACAGAAGAGAGTGCTTTGAACTTGGGCTTCCAAACACTGAATTACTGTATTAGCTATTATTAGCTAATATTAGCTATTTTCTCCCTTGAGCTAAAGACAGTCAGACCTAAAAACTCCCTGTCAAGAAAAATCCCTCGTCCACTTTGCTAGTAACTTTGAGAAATTTCAGCCAAGAGGCAAAAGCATTTCACCTTGGGAGAGGAGTTCCCACGCTTTGGAGTCTCTGTGATCTTAAAGAGGCGCTAAGTACGCGCAGAACCCCTACAAAGCGCATAGCGTGTTGGAAGCCTCTGTCTCCACAAAGGGAGGAGGCGACGCCGTACCTAATCGTCAGGACTCAGCAGTGAATGAAATGGGTTTGCAGTAAGGTGCCCCTCAGCCAGCACAAGGCCCCGTCTAGAGTCCTGTGCCCTCAAAGTGAGAAATACTGGGAGCTGTGCGAGTGGGTGCAGAAAAAGCCCTACGGGTGACCTAATGGCTGCAGCATGTCTCCTACGAAGAAAAGTTCATGGAATTGGGTTTGTTTAACTTGGAGAAGAAAAAGCCTCGTCGTGGCCTTCCTAGCACTCGAAGGAAGCTTTACAACAAGAAGGGGATCAACTTCTTACATGATCTGTGTAACAATACAATGTGATAGAGATCACAACAACAACAACAGCAGCAGCAGAGTAGCATAGCCTCCGGCTGCAGCAAATGACAATGAGCCTAAAAGCAGCAGCTGAAAAATGAAGGGGAAAAAAAGCTGCTTACCCTCAGAAGACCACAAACTCACCAGACAAATGGCTCCTGCTTCCTCTGCCGGCCCTTAAATGAGGTCTGGGAAGGGGTGGATCCTGGTTCCACCCCTAGCAATAGCTCAGGTACATTGGATGCACCTGAGTTTGCCTGGGTGGGCCCTGACTTCTCACCAGGTGCTCAATCGCTGCTTCAGGCTGTGACTCGGCATTTCTGCTACAAACTGACAGTGATAGGACGAGGCGGGATGGCTTTAAACCCTCAGTTTAAACACTGCCCTGAGGCAGTGGCTCGGCGTTCTTAAAAAGGTTGTGACTGCTCCGCCTCTGAGGGCCGTCGAGGCCGGGTCAAATGGGGCCCTGGGCGTCCTGATCCAGTGCTGGCAGCCCTGCCTGTGGCAGAGGTGATTGCACTAAGTGATCTTTAAGGTCCTTTACGACACCAGCTTTTCTACGATGCAAATGGATCGATGGAGGCAGAACCAATTATTTTCTTTTTTACACATATTCACGGTATATGATTAGATTAGTATTATTAGATTAGATTATGAGGTATACGATTAGGTATATGATTAGCCCATTCCAGTGCCTGACCACCCTTTCTGAAAAGTAATACTTCCTAATGTCCAGCCTGAATGTCCAACCATTCCCTCTGGTCCTATCACCAATGACACGAGAGAAGAGGCGGACCCCCAGCTCACTACAACCTCCCTTCAGGAAGTTACAGAGAGCAATGAGGTCTCCCCTGAGCCTCCTCTTCTCCAGGCTGAACGTTCCCAGCTCCTTCAGCCTCTCCTCGTACGGCCTGTGTTCCAGACCCCTCACCGGCTTTGTTGCCCTCCTTTGAACACGTTCCAGGGCCTCAATATCTTTCTTGCAGTGAGGGGCCCAAAACTGGACGCCGTACTGGAGGCGCGGCCTCGCTAGTGCTGAATACAGGGGAACAATCACCTCTCTGCTCCTGCTTGCAACACTGTTTCTGATGCAAGCCAGGATGCCGTTGGCCTTCTCGGCCACCTGGGCACACTGTCGGCTCACGTTCAGCCGAGCATCAATCAATACCCCCAGGTCCATTTCCTCTATGCGGTCCTCCAGCCGCACACGTGAGTATCTACATGGTGCACCCTTACAGGCATATTCTTCAGCTGGGCAACAATGTATTTCCACAGTTCAGCGGCCCAAACAGGTTAACCCCTCTGCTGCCGGTTGTTTTTTTCCCAGTGCTGCGACCACCCCCATGAGGCATTTGCCACCATCCATGAATCAGTATGAAGATAAAGCACTGGCCGCCTCTCATGTTCGGCAACATCTAAGGCTGGCTGGACAGCCTTTACGTCTGCGAACTGCAAACTGACATGAGTCTCCTTTTCCTTCGGTGGCCTTTGCCACGTAAGGCTCCACACAGCAGCTTTTCATCTGCGATGCTTTCCCACAGTACAACATGATTAGTCTGTGAACAGGGTAAATTTCTTTCCAATTTTTGGTAATTCACTGTATGCTTCTTTAGCACGCGATACTTCCCCTGATTATGTTCCACATTTCTTGCTTTCAGGCCAGTGCATAATCACCTCTAAGATTCCCAGCTGACTAAGATTCCCCATCCGTGCTCACTGTGTAATCAGCGTGCTCCGGTAACTCCAAGTGGCATCTGTGGCATGATGGGCAGAGGGAACCTTTCCCTTGAACATCCGGTTCAGCACTGGCAGTCGAGGTTGCTAGAAGGAGCTGCGTTTCAGTACCGACTGCTTCGGAAGCGGCCCGAACCCCCTCATTCGCAGCAAAGATCTTCTTTTCAGCACTCTTCAGCCCCCTTGTACGCTCGACTCCGGAAACCCAGGGGTCGGCCTCGGGTCTCTCCTGAGGCTCTTTGCCACAGACTCCATGTGGGACTTTTCTCTCCGGCAGCAGTATAGAAAATGTTCTTTACGACCTGTCCTGTCCATCCTGGCCCCAGGGCCGCAGCATGGGCTATCTCCTGTATAGCCCATATATCTCATAAATATATAGATATATATGTATAGCTCATATATCTCCTCCTGTAAGCCTACTGCTGCTCAGGGCTCCACGTCAAATTATGCTTCTTCCATGTCTTACAATGAGGCTGTAGTTTGGAACACGTGTTCTCCAAAAGCCCGCTGTGGCCAGAAAAGATGGTGTCTCTGTCTTGCTACAGGGTGGAGACGTAGCAGCGATTTAGGCGGTCGCATGTCCTGGGATGTGACGACGCCCATCGTGCCATTTTAATCCTAGGAACTGCTTTCCCTAGGCGGGCCCTTTCACTTCGCGTCACTTCATAGCGAAACGAGTTAGCAGAAGAATTTGGATTATTCACTGCGCTTTCCTGAAAACTTCTGCTGTACCCCCCACACAACATCGTCAATAGACTGCAGATGCCTGGGAGCGCCTCCCTGTTCCAATGCGGTTTGTATCGACCCACAGCAAATGGTTAGGCTGTGTTTCCACCTCTGAGGCAAACAGTTGCAGTTGTACCGAGCGCCCCTGGAGATGAAAGCAAACTGGCCTGCGTTCTGTGGCCAAAGAAAGGGAAAACAAGGCATTAACAATGCCAGTGTTGGCATACCACAAGGCTGCTTGTGACTCCAGTTCGTACAGGAGTTCTAACGTGTCCGGCACAACGACCCTCAGTGGGGTGTGACTTCATTCGGGCCGCGGTAGACTACCGCCAACCTCCACGGGCTTGGCACACTTGCCATTTTGGGGACGTCAAAAGTTGAGTGAGGTGGGCTTATTGCTCCCTGACTCTTTAGCTGACGAATCACCTTACGAACGGGAAGCGAGGAATCCGTGCGGGTGCGGTACTGCTATCTGTGCTATGCTTTTGTAGCAACTGGTACCTGTTGTTTTCCACTTGCACTTTTGAAAGAATCCGAAAAGATGTTTAGCAGACAGAGTTTTAAATGTCGGACCGACTCAGCTCCGTTAGGGAACGATAAATGAACTTCTTTTATGGAACAAACCTTACGCACTTTTGCACTGTGCAGAACTTCGTAAACTGCAGTTCCTCACCGGAAGCGCAGCAGCAAATCGAATCGAGCACGACTTCTAAAGTGAAGACTCACATCACGGACACTGGAAATACCAGCAAAGCTTCTACACGAAGCACATACTTACTATATTAACTTATAGTTTTATTTAACTTATAGTTTATAGTTATATGAAACTTATAGTTTCCTAGGAGGTTTCTGGAATGTACGGAGGATAACTTTCTGATGCGGGTGATGAGAGAGCCGTCAAGAGGATCTGCCTCACTAGACCTGCTGTTCACAGAGGTCTGGTGGGAGATGTGGAGGTCAGGGGCTGTCTTGGACATAGTGATCGTGAAATGGTGGAGCCAGGAGGGGGAACGGCGTAACTGCTACCTTGGAATTCTGGAGGGTGGACTTTGAATTATTCCTAAGAGAAGCAGGGTAAATCTCCTGGGTTTCAGTCTTATAGAGTAAAGGGGTCGAAGATGGCTGGTCACTTCTCAAGAAGAAATCTTAAAGGCACAGGAGCTGGCTGTCCTTCGGAGATGCTAAATGAGCCAGCAGGGAAGAAGACTAGCGTGATGAATAGGGAGCTATTCTTGAGACTCCGGGAGCAAAAGAGAATCTATCTCCTGTGGAAGAAGGGATGGGTGACTCAGAAAGAGAACGGAGCAGTTGTTAAGATGTGTAGAGAGAAAATCAGAAAGGCAAAAGCCCGGCTTGAACTCAACCTGGCCGCTGGGGTAAAAAGGAACAAGAAACTCTTTTACCAATACAGTAACAGTAAGAGGAAGACTAAGGAGAATCTCCATTCTTTACTGGATGAGGCTGGGAATGTGACCGCTGAGGAAAGGAAAAAGGCAGATGTTCTGAATGCCTTCTTCATGGCTGTCTTTAAAGGTCAGACCAGTTATCCTCAGAGAACTCCGCTCTCTGACCTGGTAGTCTCAGCTGCGGTGCGGACTGAACCCCCCCCGATTCAGGAGGACGCCGTTAGAGACCTACTACTCCAGCTGGACTGTCGTAACTCCATGGAGCCGGATGAGATTCACCCGAGAGCGTTGAGGGAACTGGCGGAGGCCGAGCCACTTGCCCTTATCTGTCAGCGCTCCTTGTTGACTGCTGAGGTCCCAGGAGACCGGAAGCTTGCCGACATGATTCCCATCTACAATAACAGTTTTAAGGAGGGTCCGGGGAACTGCAGGCCCGTTAGCCTGACCTTGGTGCCAGGGAAGTGTACGGAGTGGACTGTCTTGGTGGAGATCACGCGGCATGTACGAGACGACCGGGGGATCGGGTCTAGCCGGCACGGGTTCGTGCAAGGCAGGTCCTGCTAGACCAACCTGATCTTGTACGATCTAGTGACCCATCTGGGAGATGAGGGAAAGGCTGCTGATGTAGTCTACCTAGACTTCAGCAAAGCCTTTGACACTGTCTCCCACAGTATTGTCCTGCAGAAGCGGGCAGCCTGTGGCGGGTACGCTCTTGACTGCATAAGAAACTGGCTGGAAGGCTGGGCCCGGAGGGTGGTAGTGAGAGCTAAATCCAGCTGGCGACCTGTCAGGAGTAGCGTCCCCCAGGGGTCGGTGCTGGGGCCTGTCCTCTTCAATATCTTTATTGATGACCTGGATGAGGGCATTGAGTGCCCCCTCGGTAAGTTTGCAGATGACACCGAGTTGGGTGGAAGTCTCGATCTGCCTGGGGGTAGTGAGGCCCTACAGAGGGATCTGGACAGGCTGAAAAGCTGGGCTGAAGCCAATGGGATGAGTTTCAACAAGGCCAAATGCCCGGTCCTGCACTTTGGCCGCAACAACCCCAGGCGACATACAGGCTTGGGGCAGAGTGGCTGGAAGACTGTGTAAAGGAAATGGACCTGGGGGTATTGATTGATGCTCGGCTGAACGTGAGCCGACAGTGTGACCAGGTGGCCAAGAAGGCCAATGGCTTCCTGGCTTGCCTCAGGAACCGTGTGGCCAGCAGGAACAGGGAAGTGACTGTCCCCTGTCCTCGGCTCTGGTCAGGCTGCGCCTCCAGTACTGCATCCGGTTTGGGGCCCTCGCTGCAAGAAAGACAGTGAGGCCCCGGAGCGGGTTCGAAGAAGGGCGACAAAGCTGGAGAGGGGTCTGGAGCACAGGGCTTATGAGGAGTGGCTGAAGGAGCTGGGATTGTTCAGTCTGAAGAAGAGGCGGCTCAGGGGAGACCTCATTGCTCTCTGTAACTTCCTGAAGAGAGGTTGCAGTGAGCTGGGGGTCCGTCTCTTCTGTCATGTAACTGGTGATAGAACTAAAGGGAAGGCTTCGAGCTGCGCCAGGAGAGATTTAGGCTGGACGTTAGGAAATACTACTTTTCTGAAAGAGTGGTCAGGCACTGGAATGGGCTGCCCGGGGAGGTGGTGGAGTCACCGACCCCGGAGGTGTTCAAAGAACATTTGGATTTTGTGAGGAGGGACGTGGTTTAGGGAGAAGTATTGGTGATAGGTGGATGGTTGGACTGGTGATCTTGAAGGTCTTTTCCAGTGTTGGTGTTTTGGTGATTCTGTGATTATGATTCCTTGTCGATGAGCAGATGCCCAAAAGGTAAGTGGTTTCATGTCCTATTTTGAAAATCTCTTCTTACTTTCCGTGTGACGTGAATATCTTATATGCTACGGTTTCCCTTTCCCAAAGTTATCTGTTACCTCTCTTAACCTCGGCAAAGTTATATTCCTCCATCTGAACACAAATCAGAACATATGAGTTTGGAGACTCAGTAATTAGAAAATCACAATATTATGAATAGGCAGAGGAATCATAATTAATTACTGCTCTGTATATCTTTAAAGGTGTTTCGAACTTTTTGGTGAAGAATGAGATCTCGGGCTTGTTCCACTGTTACACTGGGATGGAATCCGCTCCCCACGCCCTCACCTAGAGGTTCAGGGGCCTTGCAGACGCTTGTATTTCCAAGTATTTTAAGTTAAGTTAAAATAAATTAATAAAAACCAACAAACAAATACAGTTAAACTAAAATAAAATAAATACAATTTCATGAGTTTAGAGAAAGTGAAAGCATTCTGTCAGCCCCCGGCTCCACAATCTTTGAAAGACTTCTACACGGTTCTATCGGTATTTCCTTTCCCTTGCTTAACAGTTCCATACACTTATATTGGAAACCTAATTTGCCTGCGCTGGGATTTCAAAGGAGTTGAAAGATGTTAATTTCGAAGTGAGAAAATGCAGCGTACTAGAGAGGAAGTGAATGATCCAACCGCAGCTCCTTCTTTGCCAAATAAACTCCTGAGTACTTTACAAAACATGCTGGCAGATAGCACGTGCCTTCAGGCTCAAAATAATCCCGACAAACTAAACTTCGCCATGTCTAGATCTGTTTAGGCACAATATTTCATCACTCTAAAACTGCATATTCATTATTTTATGCAGATGACTAAGTTATAGTTTTGCTGTAGTAATGTAATACCTTGTCCACTGAATTAGAACGCCCAGACCTCTTCAGTTTGTTTAATGCTCCCATTTTCCTCAGGGAAATCTGGAGGATCGCTGTGTTTATATAAGCTGTCCAAATCCAAGTTTCGAATTAATGATTCCGTTATCGGACAAAGGCAGACCCAACGCGTTTTCCAGATGGCTTCAAGCACCAATTATCTGAGATTTTCCAGGAAACCCGAACTTCAGGGTGAAATTGCCAGAGAAAAAAATACTAACCTGAGTTTGGGACATCCCCCAGCTGCACTGTCACCTTGGTCCAGGTAAGGCCTGACTTCCCAAACGCCGTGCGTACTGCTGGATGTAGCGGAACTCAGACAGCATTCACATGTGCCGTCGGGCCGTGCACACTGCTTGTCTCAAAATCACGATTCCACTGATCTCCTGCTAGAAAATAATTTACAGAAAGAAGGCAGATATCTCACTCACCTCACACAATAAAGGCATTCAAACATACGTATTATCCAGAAGCTCTCATTAGCATCGCTGGCCAATTCTGGTTCGGTTTTTGTATGAGCAGAAGCGTGGGCTTCCTGGGAAAGAGCTTCTGATGATCGTACCACAATAGCTGGTCGCAGAACTGGTAGCCGGGTAACAAATCCGTCGCCCTCAAAAGGAACGGTCTGCGGCTGGAACAGGAGGCAGATTCTCTCGTACCACGTCCTCAGTTCCTGAATACTTAGTCACCGTGCTTTTGCCACAGTTTTGTTACACACAGACAAATGGACATTTGTGCAATCCTTTTGGCCTGACGAACATTTGACGGCAGGGTGATTAATGCCTTCTCCTTGGTATATTACTTGTTACCTTATAATTTTTTGTTCTTACTCAAATCTGTCCATCTGCCTGACAGTCTGCCCAGAACGCCTTATGAAAATAGTCAAATAAAATTAAAACAGCACGGGGAGGGAAAGGGTACAGAGAAGAACGCTTAGCAGGGGAGCTAAGCGTCAGGTAATAGCTTGACTCGTTCTTCACAAAAGCTGAGCAGAATATGGCAGCCTTAACGTCAGCTGCCAACTTCAAAAAACCTCACACCTGTGACAAGAAACTCTCCCTCCTAATTATACCTCGACACTGTCCTCTGTAACAGAGTCAGTATTTTGCCAGGAATAAACATCGCTATTTCTTTCCTAGGCAAGCTGCTTGGCTGTTTCAATTGTCTTTTAAACATTAAGGAGCTGGAAACATTCGTCACATCCTGTGCTGTTTACACAGCATCACGCAGTCCCCTTTGAAACCAAGACGCTTTACGGCAAGCTCGACACGCGGTTCCATCCAAACATTTGCCTCTGTATTTGCCAACCACAAACAAATTTCTGCAAACGCTGAGCAAAGCTTTAAAGGTTCTGACAGCCACCCAAAGTTGTGCTAGCACGACGGCCGAGGAAAGGTGGTATCAGGACACTCGGCCTCCACCGCTACTACCCGGATGTGGGAAGAGACGTGAACGCAAAGCGCTCACTGCTCCGCACAGCACAGCTCCGGGCAAAGACTTGCTGCCCGGCCTCTACAACCCTGCTCTTCCAAAGCACTGGAGAGCGCAAAGAGCACAAGGACGGTTAGAGAAAAGTGTGAAAGGGTAACTTACGTTGTATAGAGAAACACTGGGAAAGGACTGCTGTGGTTTCTTCAGTATTTTACACTGACGTTGGAAGAGAAGGCAGTCAAAATAGGACACCTACAGAAATCTCTCTTCAATTCTCTCTCTCTGTTCGTTTACTCTCCAGTCGCTGCGCCTGAAGAAATGCAACAGTCAAAAGTTTATCCCCTGCTATTTCCGAGCGATGCGGCCTACTCTCCTTGACCATGTACCGATCATGTAAAATCAGACAAAAGCAGGGAAGGTGAGAAGCAATCTAGCTTGAGCCTGAAACTTCTGAACTGGGCGTTTTCTGTAAAAGCTGCTTTAGTGTCAGAAGCTCCCATCGCCACGCCAACTTGCAGAGCGTGGACTCATCCATCTGGTTTTCGTAAACTGCAAATTACAAGCGAAGCAGGGAACGAACACAGCCCGGTTTTCTCTGAACTCCCCAGGCACCAGCCTTGCAAGTAACCTGAGGTACAAAGGCTTTGTGAACAGCGGGCCAGCCCACGCCGCTCTGCTCTCCGTCACGCGTGTGGCTGGGCTGGTGGGCTGGCTAACTCCCCAGGCATCCCCCTGCTCTGCGAGCGGCGCGCTGCCCAGGGATGTGCCGAGCGGCGCGCCCCCCCCCGGCGGAAAAAAATGAGCCTGCAGCATCCTTCCCAGCATGAACAGCCTTTTCGGAAAGGGAATTTAAAATAAACACGAGGTTAAATAAATAAAAAAGACAAACTGTGCGTTACTTAAAACAGTTCAACAGTTTAGGAAGTCAATTAGAACAACCTGATGTTTATTAATAGCGAACAGAACGCAGGCGCCCGTACTTCAAACATTTCCAGGTGGGAAGGAAATACACTGTGGGTTTTTTTGATTTGCTGTTGTATTTTCCTCTCAGAATTAGTGGAGAGCTGCCTGACGGAAAACCTCTGAGATGATCCTGCCCATTGATTACCACAACGAGCATTTTAATCAAAAGCATCATAAAGTCTCTAAAAGCACCCATTCAAAGCTGGTGACTCCAAGCTCCTAAAGCCATGTTCAATCTCTATTTTCAGCTACTTCAAGGTCCTGATTAAATTGAAGTGCCAGAGGCTTGAGGGCTCACACACCTTTTTTTTTTAGACAGTTCAAGGTCAGTAGTAAACTGCATTGTTTTTCTAACACAAACACAGAGGAAACTATTTCCCCCTTGTCTATACCAGATAAAGAAGTTTTGTGTTACTTGAAATCAGAAAATGTTATTTTTGTGTTCTTTTTCTTTAAAATATCATCTTGTATTTAGCCTTTCGTTTCACCTGAGGACTTCTGCAAGCTTTTCTACTGGGAACGATCTCACTCCGTTTAACACTGAGAACCTCCAAGGGAGGCAGCTTTCCTTAAAGCGTGAATCGGTGAGTCGTTAACAAAATAAAAACACCGCTGTAAACGGTCTGGGCTCGAAATTCCAAGGCTTGTCACTTGCTCCATTTCTCTCTTTGCTTGATTATGCTCCTCTATCTGGATCTAGAACTGATATGACTAGATTGGATTGATACTTAAAAAAAATAAAAAATAAAATAACTAATTAGTATATGCAAAGGAGAAAACTATGAACTAATTTTATTCATGTGTATTTTTGCCCGTGCTGTTACAATTCCTTGCGATAACTGTAGAAGTCATAGAATAATTTCAATCGAATCTGATAGACTGCCAGAGTTCTCAAAGATATTATATTCCTACAGCTTTTGTGAAGACAGGCAGCCCTCCAAGATGAGTGAAATACAGTCCTGTGATCCAATATAAAAGGCTACACATAAGCTCAGTCGTATTATTAGACACACAAACAAGAAGTACTTGAGAATAGATTTCATGGGTCCTACTACTCAAATGCTACCACAGTTGTACACCTTCAGCCTGCATTCTAGCTTTTTTTTTTTTCTCTCTGTCCATGCAGAAACATCAGAAGATATCTTTTTGATACAGCAGTAAACGCGGCTTGTTAACAGTTGTGTTATTTTTCCTCTCACTTAGTGATCAAGTAAAGTGAACTCACTCTTTCGGGTGTTACGAGCAGCGGCTGTAGGATTGGCCTGAGTGGCTGGAGTGGCTTCCCGGCACCGCCGAACGGCTGAAATCCACTGAGTCATCGCACGTAGCAAACTACTTCCCCCGTGCTCTCATTTGGCAACACTAGAGGCTAAATAAAAATTTGGATGGGAATTTCTTTGTTCTGTAAAAAGCTTTCAGCTTTCAAGAGGAACGTGCTTTAAAATTAAGCCTTCTATAATTTGTAGCTTCTTTGAGGCAGAACGGGGGTTTTTATATCACAGAATAATCACGTTATCACAACGAGCTCACTACAGAGAGACTACTGTAAGCCTCTCACTACAAACATTGAAGTCCTTTCTTTAATCCACTCCCCCACAGCACTCTAAATTACCTCCCTCCATCCCCAACTAATGATGCGTCTTGAAACATGGAACAAGGAGAGCAATTCCCAGACTAGATCGTGTGTAAAACCTGTATCGTGTCGTATATTTTCAAGTTATTAATCATCCTCCATTTGCAACGTTGGTTTCACGGCAAGTAGATTAGTTTATTAACTTCTGTACTTCGATAATCCTGGATGCAGCTCTTTTGACTTACCTTTTTTGGAGGCTATTTATTTATCTTATTCAAACAACCACTCACAGGTTATGCAGTGAGAAGCTCTGGTTTAGAGAATATCATATTGTAATATATATACGCTTAATTTCTTTCTACTTGGTTGGCCATAAAAGTATTATAAAGTTTACATAAAAGTATGCAAGTCGTGGCATTTTCTCACTAAGTTCTCCCACATTTCCTGTTTTCTGAACTTCCTCGAAATTGAATGCGTTTCTCATTATTCCAATGATCCGCATGCTGTGCTGCCGGTACCTGTGCCTGCCGTTACCAAACCGCGCAAAGATCGCCTTCCTCCTTCTGTCAGTTACTCTCGTATGCATCCCAGCTTTGTCATAATCACAGGCCCTTTTGGGGGGGGGAAGTTCCTATTCCCTATAGTTCTTGTCTGTTTTTATAGGCGTTTTTAACCAAATAAAAAACCTAAAAAAAAAAACCAAAACCCGCAATACATAACGCTTTGTTGACTTCAAAATGGAGTCTGGACAGAAGCCATTCCTTGGATCCGTTCTCATTCATTCATTAATTTACATTCTATAGAAATCGGGCGAAGAAAAGAGGGACTCACATTTACAAGGAAACCAACAGCATTCCTCCTGTTATTCGGCAGTAAGTCATCTTCCCTGACAATTAGGAGCAGATTCCCACTGTCCTAGTGTAGGTGTCCACTCAACTTCTCCAGTTGAACAATTGACGTCCTGGAAAAGATACAGGTCTTTTGCTAGGCGTGGACATAAGAAAGGGAATTCAGATCGCAGAATCAAAACACACAGATAAGCTTCATTCAGTAAAAAGGTTCAGTCGGGTAACTCAGCAGACTGTTTTAAACAGTTTACTCATTTGCAACGGCTGCAAGCACCCGCTAGATCAGCACAAATGCCAGACCCTGACTCTCGGCCAGTCCCCCGTTGCCTGCCTTGAATACAGTTCTGTTGTGGAGGCAGCGTGTGCCTGCTGGCCCATGTCAAGACTGTCTTTCTCAACTCCCGGAAAATCAGAAACCCCTTTCCTCCTTTTTCACTTTCCCAGAGAAAACATCTCAAAAGCTGATGCGCAATAGACCCCACTGTTAGATCTACGTGTGGGCGCTGTCAGTGCTTTGCTTTATACAGCATCCAGATTTAAAAGGATCAGTGTGATTTACAGAGGTAAGGAGAACCAGCGAACAAATTTACGTAGCGTTATCCAGTTACCTAAAAGACTCTGTGGGCAGTGAGGCCTAAAATCATTGGACTAATCTTTTCTCTTTGACATGCTTTCTTTATGGGAGCAGTACCTAATCCCTTGTTTTCAAAGACTTCTCGGAAATCCAACTTCTTCAGCTTCACTGTTGACTTACTTTGTTACATCTGAAATGTGTGGTTTTAACAAATCCCACTTGTGTCTAATCCTTCCTTCTCAGACAATCCATAGGTCCGGTTACAACAATAACTTGAAAAACTCCGAAAAACAGGAACACAAGCCATGCTTCTCCCCGCTGAAGTCTCGTCATTCGTTTTGTAGCCGTTCATTTGTCTCCTAGCTTTAATACAGAACTCTAATCCTGGACCGTGGCACTCAAAAAGGAGAACGTACAATGCTTAATTATAACAAAGGAACCGATGTCAAGTTATTTTATATCAAGCTTAACTTTTCAAACTGCTACGGGAGAAAGTCTCACTTAGTTCCAAACACAATGCCGCAGCTCACAGAGGTTGGTGCGTCTCGCTGTCCAGGCGAGGCTCCTTTCTCCCAGCGCTACCTACCTGACTGACTCAACTCTGCTTACCCACGCTCCCGAAACAATTATGCTGGGGAGTTAATAGCGTAAGGAACTAACAGAGCCTTCTGGAAGTAACCTTCCGCTTAAAACTGATATGCCTGCTTTCTCAAACAGATGAGGGTAATTAAAGAAAAAAGGGTATGAGTTCTGCGGCCGCTGACTGGGCAAACGCGAGGCAGAAGAGAAGAGATTCTGCTGAATGAGTCAGTGTTTCTAGCCTTCCGAGTTTAGGTGCTTGTTACAAAATGGAATAGTTCTGAGTAGCAAAGATGGTCTTTGAAATTGTAGCTGGCTCCTCTTGGGACAATGCCTCCAAATGCAAAATTATCATACAAATTTGCACGCTAAGGCAGATCTGTAACAAATGCAGTAAAACAAAACTAAGAATGTTTATATAAAAGGGCATTTTCATTTATTCTGATCATTAACAAATGTTCTTCTCAGGTTTCAATCTGGAAAGTTTTACGTAAGCGAAGAGCAATTTGCAAATGATGTTTTAAACCTGTACTGTTTGTCACAACTAGGTTCCACTCAGTCACTTCCTGACTGCGTTAAACGTAATGGCAAAACGTGCCTCTGATTAAATAACTAAGCCCTTGGCAACCGCAATATGCAGCTTATCTGACAACTCCCCATAAACCTGGAAAACTTTTATCCTCTTTTTTTACTTTCTTCTCTTTCAACCAAGGAATTGTTTTCAACAATGCAATTAGAGAGAATACAAGAAATGAGGAACAAAAATTTTGAAGCAATAGAAAAAAAATGTACTTTATATAACTATGTTAGCAACTCAGATATTTGTATATTCAGCATCCCAATCGTTTGTAATTAACTGTGGTCCTCCCATAGTTGTAATTTACCACAGATGAAAATAGCCACGAGTAGGAGAGAATTGCTCTTCAGCTATTGTAAATGAATGCAACTCTTACACTAAGAAACATTTCCCCCAAACATACTATGAGCTCAAATGACAACAGGATATCAAATGCTATCAAACAGGGTATTTTTTCTGGGCCTGTACCTAGCCATACTCGGAACACATTTTTGGTGGCTTAGATAAAATTAAATCCAAGTCCTAATAGTTACTTCTGTGAAATAAAAGGCACTGCAAGTTTTTGTGAAGCAGAGACTTGTTTACCTTGGCCCATCTCGACAACCAAGTGATGAAACACTGCTGCTTCACAAGCAGTTTATCAATTGCATCACACAGTTCGTCACGCTTGGATTTTAAGGTGTATTTTTTCCTTTGTCTGCCCCCTGCCTCCCGTATCCTTCAGGAGTCTCGAAATAAGAATCGTGACTGTGCAGGTCAGAATGACAATGCACTGCTTTCCATAAATGTAATTTCCTGACGACAGCTTACAGCTTCTTGTAAGCGTGGATTGACCGCAATCCACGTAAGGATTCCTCTGCTGCCATCTGCTTCTCAGTCAGGTTTACCTGAACTGATACTCCCAAAGGGCAGATGAGGATCTGAAGTTATGCCCTGTTAGTCTCTTACTATTTAGTGGCGAGGCGCTTCGTACCTGAAGAAAATGCTTGCATCTATTTTCTCAGTTTAAAGCATTTTACTTCTTCCCTTCCCTTTGCCTCCATTTCCCCCTTCCTGGTGATGTAGGCTTTTAATAGTCTTGCTATCTCACACGTGACCTAGTTCCAGGTTCTGC
>NW_024884218.1:0-13215 GCF_019232065.1 Centrocercus urophasianus
GAGGGAGGGAGGGAGGGAGGACTCAACAACCTCTCTGGACAACCTGTTCCAGTGCTTTGTCACCCCTACTGTAAAGAAATTCTTCCACATGTTTGTGTGCAACTTCCTGGGAACTTCCTAAGTTTTAGGCCACTGCTCCTTGTCCTATCACTATACACCACTGGGAAAAGCTTGGACTCACTCATTTACCTCCCACCTCCGTTTAGACTTTTATAAACGTTAATCAGATCCCCTCATAGCCTTCCTTTCTCCATGCAGAATAGACACAGGTTCCTCATCTTTTCCACATAAGGAAGACAGTCCAGGCCCTTAACCATCTTTGTAGTCCTCTGGTGGACCTCATCTAGGGGATCCCTGCCTTTTTTGAACTGGGAAGCACAGAACTGTATAAAGTACTTCAGATGAGGCCTCGTCAGGGTAGAGTAGAGGGGAAGGATCACCTCCCTTGACTTGCTGGCCATGCTCTTTTTAATGCATCCCAGGATACCATCAGACTTCCTGGTCACATGGACACAGTGCTGGCTCATGAACAACCTGTTGTCCCCTGAAGTACCCCAGCCCTTCTTCACAGAGCTCATTTCCAGCAGGTTTGGTGGCTGCTCTGGGTAAGGGTAAACATGATAAACATGGACTTGGTGTTTTAAGGCCCTGAAAATGAGGGCAGTTTGGCACTATAAGTCTGAGCTTTAAAAGGCTGACTCAGTCACAGAAACCTTCTATTGATTGATTGATTGATTGATTGATTTTGACAAGCAGCACTTAATTAGTTATAAGCATGCCAGTGGAAAAAAAAAAACAGCTGGCAACACTTAGATTTGCTGAATATTACTATGACCGACTAAGTTTTATCTCTTTAAGCCAAGTTTGCATTTGGCTTATAGCTTCTATATTGCTCTCCTCAATAAGATATTAAGTATTTGTGTTTACTAATTGCATTATTTTACACTTAGATGGCATATAGAATTATTGTGACAACAATCTGTGCGTAACATCCTTCGGCTGTCAAGAAATATGAATAACAAAAACATTTCCCCTAAAAAAATCCTCATTTTAGTACTTTTTTCTTCCTTCATGTGAATTGCTTGGGTGCAATTCAGAAACTAATTTTCTTCCTAATCTTGTTCACCACCAGAGCTTATCCAAATATTGCCTTATCTGCACAGTGCCATCAGCATGCATAGCTGAGAATCCTGCCCAGATTCAGATGAAGTGTTCAGGCTTTGAACTGCGGAAGCTGGTCTCACTCAAACCAAGTGAGGAGCTACTTCTAGAGGAAGAGCCTGATAACAAGATAATAAGCCCACAATTTTTCTTTCCTTCTTTCTTCCTTTTAAGGCTTAGCAGATAGAAGCCAAGTAGGCTCATGTCACACACACAGCTGTAAAAAAAGGCTGTAGCTTTTTCACTTTCACGACAGGATTAGACGAATAATATCATACTTTGATATAGTCAAGGACTATTCATGGCTATTTTTTTTTCAAGTCACAAGGAAGTCAGAGTTAATAGCTAATTCATCTCCTCAGTCATGCACAGAATGGAACAAAAATGACTGCCAGAACAATACTGCACATCCAAGAGACCAGACTGCCCTGCTCAGCAGCTCTGATCTGCTTTCAGCTCAGTGTTTGTCTGAGTGACTCAAAAAATTGGGTACCCAAAGGCTGGGGCTGATCCCTTGTGCTGAATGACAGACACAAACAGGAGCAATCAGGGTGAGAATATCATCAGTTAGCTCCACCAAACTGCATGAAGCCTGGTGGCATGTCCATGGAGTAAATCACTGAGAATGTGTCCCTGCTGTCAAGTTTGGATTATGTGTTTGGTCTGGACCCACTACAGGCAGTCACACTGCAGATCTGAAGTAAATTTTTATACTTGCATGATCGCAGTTCAAATTAACAGTTAACTAAGGATGTTGCTTCACATGCCTTTGCAGGACTGGATGGTGTCTATGTGTGTATGGCTTTGCAGAGAGAAACAATAAATTTACTGTGAGGAGTTTGCAAGGAAGATCAGAGAGCCATGTATCTGGGAAGTCTGCTTTGAAAGGGCAGAGACCATATGAAGTCCATTAAGAACTAGTGAACTACATAAATACAACGGAACGTCCTTTCCTGTGACTCCTCGGAATATAAGAGCTTGCACAGGGCTTCAAGGGCGCTTCAACAATAACAAGACTGGGGGCTCACAGTCAGGCACTTAAGCCCATGTAGGGCAGTGGGAAGAGCGAAATGTGTTCTCTCTTTGTAAAAGCTCCCTTGCGTCTTATCTTATTTTCTCTCTTTCAGAGTTTACTCAGCGTTTATCCTTAGTGAGGCTGGGTTGGTAGTACATGAATGAATGCAGACGTCTTTGAAGCTGCTGTAGTGAGCAAAATAGTTGAAGTTTTTCTTTGATAAGTTCACATGAATAGAGCCATTTGCTGTTAACACATCCTTAACTGATGCAGCTATTATGCTCTGGGAGAATTAGGAGCCCTTTTAGGAAGCATGTTTGCAGCTCCCATTAAGCCTAATTGTTCTACGCATTCGAAGATGTGCATTAATGGTAATTATGACATATTTGTATGCACGTCTTGCTTTTACTCCAGAAAGTGCTCAACATGCTTTACAAACTTCAGCGACACACTTACACATGTTGTAAATGTAGAATCACTTTGTCAACAGCTGCTGTACAGCCACCTCGAGGTTAAATGCAGCAACTGTGTAACAACACAGCAACACCACAGAAAGTGGCAAAGAAAAGGAGAAAAAAAAACCAAAAACAATCAACGTAAATTGCCTTATCTGCTTGAAGTCATCAGGAGAATTCTAGGTAAGTTGCACGTAAATTACTCAAATTAAATGTTGGCTTGATGACTGAAACTAACATTTCCACTAACATTCCTACCATTGCAGCAGAAGTGCCGTGGCATTTTTAATGATGGCATTTTGCCTGAACCTCTGTTTTATGTCTCAGCTGAAAGGTAGCACCTCCAACTGCCTTGCAGTGACTGATTGGGAACTTTGACAGAGCGGGATCAAGGAGTGCAACCTACAACACTCACAACTTGTGCAAAGCTTTGGGCTCTGCTGGGTGAGATCCCAACATACCATCCTGAACACACCATGGGAGAAAGGGAGACCAGGTGGGACCTCACTGAAAGCAAGCATAGATCTGATGTAGAGAGAAAGATGAGAAAAATTTATAAACGTGAAAGCAAAACAAGAGACAGACCTCAACGTGATGCAAGAGATTGGAACCTTGATGATGAGTCTGTGCCTTCCCCATGAGATGCACTACTTTACAAATAACAAGAAGTAAACAAGTGGTAACACCAACACCACATCATCAGTCAATTACTGTAACTATAGTGAGAGCAGAGAAATTCCACTGTCTGAGTTTATTACTATCTTTCCCTGGTTCAAAATTACCTTTCACCATGAATATGGGGAGTCTTCTGTATCTGGAGGAGTCAGTATGATCGAAACAGGCTGATCCTTACTTCATGAAAATACTTGCTTTCTGAATCATGGAAACATAATAGCTCTTTACTGAAGCTTTGAGACTCTGCAAAATTTTGGCACATTTCCTGTCAGTATTACCTCCTTGAGGAAGAGGTGGATTTCATGCCATCCATCATTGTCCATGTATGCTGTGTGCCTGACCCACATGCCTCATCCCCAGCCCATGCCTGGTAATGAGACTTCCTACTATCTCCACACAGTGCTCTGGGCCCATCCTCTTCCTGCAGCAGGACTGTAACCTTCCTGTTGGTAGCAACATCCCAGCTCACGGCAACTTCTGTCGTTGTCATCTTCCCCACATGGTGTTTTTATCATTGCAGGGCAGCTGCCCATGCAACTCCCAGGTGTTCTGACCAGTGAGGCATTTATGGAGGTATAGGAATGGGACCCTGGGTGATAGGTGTTACATCCACCCTTCTGAAGGCTCTTTGCTATGCCTAGAAACCACTTCTGCAGAATGCCACAAAAAGAGCATTTTACACAAGAAAGGATCCATCCTATAGATAGATGCACCTCCTTCCAACTTCAGCATGGAGAAGGAAGCTCCAGAGGAAAAAACAGGAAACCTGGGGAGGGGGGAAGACTATTAGGCACCTGTGTGTGCAGGGCATCAGGGAGGACCACAGCCCTCACCCACTGCAGGACTATGGCTATGGGTGGCCAGAGCAGGCCCGAGAGTCATGTTGGCAAAAACAAAGTGGAAGCACTGAAGGAAAGAGACTGGTGAGCATGTGTTGTTGAGCTTGCTGCTTCCGACAGCTCCAGATGGGGACCACATGGAGGCCAAAGTAAAAGTGCAGCAAATGAACCTAATCCTCTAATTCTCTGCCTGCAGTGAAATGGGCTCTCACTGTTGATCTCCTAATGAAAAAGCAAGTAGGCAGTCATCTGTCTAGGTCACTCTAATTGCTTCTTATAACTGAATTTTACCATGACTGGCTAGAGTAGCAGAGAGGAACAAATTACAGTCTATTTTCTGAGCCTGTTTCGCAACAGAAATAAGAAACATATTTTTTATTTGGGAGGACAGCAACACACAGCCTTATTATTATTATTATTATTTTGTACTGGCTTTGTTTTATAAGAAGCAACTGCCTCAACTTTTCTAATTACCCACCATAGCCCTTTGATCTCCTTTTAGACATGCTATTAATTACTGTTCTACATACAGCAGCAACAGCTTTTCATAAGTCTTCTATTTTTCTTAGGACCTGATGCAACAGCCATCAAAGCAAGTAAAAGCCTTTTAGCTCACTTCAGACAAAAGACCTTGCATCAGGCACTTTGTGAAAATGCATAATCCACCACTAAAATTAAGGCAGGTCACACCTCCATGCTTCTCTTTCTGTTGTTCTTAGTAAAAAAGAATCAGCACAAACTTAGAAATTGTAATACCAGTAGAAAATATTCATGTTCCCAATAAGTACCATGCAACATGCAAATGAACAGCTGCCTGTTTCTCATGCTAAATGTCATGTAAAGCATTGCTTTACTCACTAGATTGTCTAAGAACTTTTTTTAAATGACATGTCTTGGAAAATAACAAAAGGCAGGATTTCCACTTGCAATTGTTTACTGCTATCTAGAATATACTGTAAAATGCCATGGTTGCTCTTTGGGGGTGAGATCTTTTTTTTTCCTATCTGTACAGCTGAAAATCATGTTCTGAGTATCCTGGATGTTCATGGACAAGTATAGACTTAATTAATACAATGTAATTTTAATTTTCTGATGAAATTACAACACACAGCATACTTCTGTTACGTTATAAATACTATTACACGTACATACCTGATATAAGGAGGGTACAAGTTAGTCTTCTGTCAGTGTGCTTGCATAGCTTTCATGAGTAGTATGCTGCTTAACTGAGTGTTTAATACAAATAACAGACATAGAAAAAATACTATTGCACAAGGTTTGGAGATAATGACCTCTTGTTTGGTTATTGAATTCTTAAAAAACCCAGTTACTCATGAATATTTCACACAATGTGTTTTAAGTTGTGAATTTATGAGCTGTCCTCATCCACATAGACTGTTCTCCCGCCTAGACAATTCTAGACTATTTTCACTAAAACATATGGAACATGTAGATGAAATCTGAGCTTAGACAAAAGGATGTATAGCATACTTTGGAAGGAAAAATGGCACGTAGATAGGATGAGAGTTGCAACCGAGAGACTGAGAAGTCAGGTCAGGTTATGTAGTATCCTTAGGATTAGAAGATGATTGACAATGGAGGGGACCTCAGGAGATCTACCTCCTGCCCAGTGCAGGTGCAGCTGTGATATCAGATGAGTATTATCAGAGATTTTTTTCAGCCAGTTCTTGAACTTGTGAGACTGGAAACTGCATCATCTTTTGGAAACCTTTTCTGTTCCTTGTACTCAGGAGACAGTTCTCTCCTTGTGTCCAGAATGAACCTGTCTTATTATTTGTTCCCCTCCTTCCCCACACACTTCTCTAAAGGATACATCTTGGTCTCCTTGACACCCTTCCTGCAGGCACTGAGACTGCTGCTGAACTCCCAAAGCCACCTCCTCCACAGATTGAACAAGCTCCAATCCTGCAGCCTCCCCTTGAAGGGCAGGGTCTCCAGTCTTGACCATATTCTGGTTTATCCAGGTCTTCCCTGAGCTGGGGATCCCAAACAGGACACCTTACAGCAGCTCTCCCTCCGCAGAGCAGAACTTTGCATTTGTTCCTTTCTATGACTCCTGCTAGCCTATTTGCTCAGTTTGGCCTTTCTAAGTGGCAGTTCTGGTCAACCCAGTCTGGTGACACCTGCAGATTTGATGGCAGAGCACTCTGACTCCTTCTTCAGTCCATTAATAACATTTCTTCATCATTCAGATCTTTATTTTTTTATGGTGCACTGAACAGTTGAAAGAGACTTTCTCAGGAGATTTCATCTTCCACACCCTGGGGGATTTATTCTTAGAGGCAAATATCTATTTGTCTTCAGTTGGTCTCAACCAAGGAAATTAATTCCCTCCAAGGCTTCCTCTCTAAGAGAGGAAGATTCCTTCTGTGTTCACCCATTACGCATCATTCCTGTGCAGCATTTGTATCATCTGAGCATCTCTCCTTTTCCTTCTCCCTGAAACTTTCAAATTTCTTCCCCTTTCCACTTTTGCTGGCATCCTTCTTTCCTCTGTTTCATTGTTTTTGTCTCATATTTGCCCGCCTTTTTGTTTCTCCCCAGTTCTCTCCTATTTCTCATGGCTCCTATTTGTCATTCTAGTCCTTTTCCTCCTCATTAGCAACAGCTTTCCTGTGCTACTTCTCTGAACATGTAGTCTTAGAAGGTACTTTGATTATATCAAGTCACAGTATTCCCATGTGTTACTACATAGTGTTATCAGTGCAGCCATCAAATGGAAGCAAGCAGCCAAGACAAGATTGTATTTCATCAGAGTACACACTCCCAAAGGCATTATCAAGGGAAGGTATTGCCTCAGATTGCGCATTTGTCTTCCTTATTTCAAAGCTCTTCAATTCCAAGTTCAAGACCTAGCAATAGGCAAGAATCTCTGAATTTTTCAATTCCAAGTTCCAGACCTAGCAATAGGCAAGAATCTCTGAATTTTCTCTACGGGCTCTCTGAGTCTTTACTTCAGGACTACTTTCTCCTTCCAATAGGACTTGCTGTTCTGAAAGATACACTCTTTCTGAAAGATATACTCTTGAATAAGCCACACATTTCTATGAGAAAGAAAGAGAGAGATACCTTCAAAAACTCACATATCTCCCAACTTTTGATCTTGATTCCATGAAATTTAGTCCAAGTTATGCCTTACATGAATTTGTTAATTGCACTTATGGATATTTTCCATACCCATAATACGTGAAGCTTGAGAAAAATAAGTAAATATTTACAGTACATTTAGCCTAAAATAAAAGGAACAAAGTTATGAAAAATTTTCATAATGTAAGGCAGATGAAATAATAATTTAATCCAAATCCTGAAAAAAAAAATGAAGTCATAATTATACAATTTATATTATAGATGACTAACTTAGCTTAACAGAATGGAAGTGGCAAACTGGGGTTGTTCTTGTAAGAGCAGAACATTTAAAAGTGGCACTTCAAAGATAACTATTTTCCAAAGGACAAGAACACACCAAACTTACTGAAGGTGGTCTCATACAATTGTCAAAAAATCCTGCTGGTAGAAGAAAAAATGAATTCATAAACTATAAAAGACAGAAACATTTATCACAGAATTGAAGGTGTTGGAAGTGACTTGTACAGATCAGTCCAATCCACCTGCTAAAGCAGATTCTTTTCATACAACATCAATGTGATTTTATTTTCACATTAGAGTCATAATAGACGACAAATTTAAGTCTGTGAGGTTTAACAAGTACTTGAAATCTGAAAGTATCCAACCAATGCTTGGTTTATCTGAAAAAGAGAGAGAGAGAGGGAAAGAGAGAAAAAGAAAATAAATCCATAGACAAATCCAAGTAATAACATTATTTTTGTTTCCCTCCTCACCCCCCCCCTCTCTCCCGGCCCGCCGTTTTATCATTAAAATGTATAGAAGTTATAGAATATATCTCTTTCATGGCATTTTTTAATCACATTTGTGGTGGTGGTGGATTCAGTTGAGGTTTACACTTTTTCATGTTTGTAAGGGTATATATACATTTACATACATGTGAACTCTTAAGTTTGCATTGTACGTGCTTCATACTCAGTACACTATATTCGTTTTGGCTCAAAATTTACTTCCAGGAGCAGATCCAAACAAGCTCAGCCTTTTTTGTTGTTTTGCTTTTTCTCTTCTGCAGAGCTCATTGCTAAATCTCACCATTTTTGTGGTTATTCTCAACTCTTCAACAGATTGCCTTCTGGTTTTGGCCTGAAGGAATATTTTCTGTCCTTTTAAAACAAAGATGTTTAGCCTCAGCATCACCAAAGGTTCCCTGAAGGTTCTCCTGGTGTGCTTACCAGCTTTTCTAAATCCACAGAGGATGTGATTTTTATGGTATTTCATCCCCACAGCTTTTGTCTCACTCGTACTAAGAGGTTCCAGGGGACTTGAGCAAGTCTGTGCCATAGGCACTGCAGCGTGTGTACCTTGGAGTCTCCCCAGCCCTAATAATTGCACCACAAGCTTCAACCAGCTGTAATGAATTCTTTCAAAATTCAAAATAGAATTTTAGCCTATTATAACTTAGATGTATTAAAATCTTTCTTTTGACGATCTTTTTGCTTTGGCAATGCAGAATAGAAGAATCTCGTTTCCTAGTTGATTCTAGGTGTGAGTGTTGCAAGGCCCAAACTTAGTTTCTCTCATTGCTCCTCTAGAGCAATATTTCAAAATGTCCTCAATGGCTTGAATAGACTTATTTTAACAGTATAAGTTATGTTCACTACATATATCTAAATTCTACACACAGTGACATTCAGTACTGATTCAAAGTAATCTACATGAGAACAAGATATTCAACCAACACAAAAAATACATTTGTGCATTTTGAGGCATGTAGCAAATATGTAAAACTGGTAGATTTGCTATTTTATGGACAAAGCAGATTTATGAGTGATTATTGAAACATTCCCTCCTCTGTGGTAATCCTAGAGTAACTTTGGCTCAGATACGAGGCAAAGGAGCTCTATGGTTGCAGTCAGTTATGCCAAATGGAGAGGCACACTAAAAGTCCCTCCCCTGAACTCTTTGCAGAGGACTGCAAAGAATGTGCAGCTTTGTTACCGAAGGATATAACAGAATGACAGATGAGCTTTTGGTCACCAAAGCCTGCTATCAGACTTGAAGAAGCGTTTGGCAGTTTGTTCTGGGTGACAGGTCCATGACTAATTCCCAGCACTATGCTGTACCACCAAATGGCAGGAATGGAAATGTACATCCAATATCTATTGTAACTGGAGCACACTAGTTATTCATTAGAAGTTATGCTGGATAAAAATTATGTGGGTTTTGTTATTATTTTTTTTTAAATAATAAACTAATATCAATTCATTCAGTATGTTCTAATGATAGAGAAGTCCTTTTGCTGACAGAAAATAATAGACCATAGGTTCACCAATCTGAACACAAATCAATGTTTCAAAAGAGCATTTTGGAATTTGGTGTTTATTGTGTTAATATCTTTTACTGTCCTGCCACTTCCTGGAAGCAGTTCTGCACCGTTTATGTTAACTACAGGGGGAAAGTCAGAGTGACCCAACGAGCTGCAGTTTGCTGATCACCATTTAACTGACCAGCAGTCATTACTGAGAAAACATCCAACAAGAACGCTATTCACAAACATGGGATTTGTTGAATGCACCTTGTGAAGTACGTGGTATAACTCTGTGTAATGGTAGATCCTGTTTGTGAGGAAACTGCTCTGCAGAACCAAGAGCATGAGGGGCAGTGCAACAGTGATAGAAGAGGGGATGAGCAGTGAGTCTAACAGGGACATAACCCCTTTCACAAATGGCAAAACTCTAGTGATGCACAGCAATGAACAAACTCCAAAAGAGTTTTCAAAGCAACCACTGAAAATTTATCTTCGTCTTCCTCTTTCATACGGAGCGTGGCAGAAAGGAGGCATGAATGGTGTGGATGCAACATCCCAAGAAGAGAACAGGGTCAACATATCCTTCAGTGAATGGGACCACTGCAAGAGGGGCACTGAGGGGACATCTGAGTGAGCGTCATGGCTCATGAACCCTCAAGTTTACTTTGTCTTCTGTTCTCTGCTGATGGATCTTCTTGCTACAGCCTCATGTTGCATAAAGATCATATTATTTCTGCAAACTCAATGCCAGCTACTGAGGTACTGTGGCTCTTGCAAATATCTCAGAGGAGCTTGCAGACAACACAGCTTATAGCTCGACAAGGGTTTTGCACTTTCAGCCCATCCCGATATGTTTATTAATGAAGAAAGGCAACGTTTTTTTTGCACTGGGGAGCAGAATAGTGTTTTCCCAAATGTCTTTTCCATCTATCCTTGACAATACTTGGGGATGAGGATTCAGATTTGTTGACAGAATCTTCCCTTGGCCCACAGGATCACCTTTCCATCACACTTTGATTTCTGCAGAGGGATCTCCAGGATCATGCTCTGTGCTAACTCATTCAACAGATCTTTTTGGACCAGGAAATGCCAGATGGGATACTCGCAGTGTTACAATTTATTTTTTTACTTTATTCAAGGAAGATCTTTGTGTCTCCTTTGTGTCAGAGGAACAATGTCCTTCATCACTGTTCCTTCAGGGAAAGCACCACTTATCATCAAGGGGATACTCTGCCCTTGTAATTGCAGTCAGCTCTTGGAACAAATGCTTGCTTATCAAAGCAAAATGTTTCTTGAAGGGAGGCAGGAGTATGTAGATATTCCATCATTTCACCTCCAGGGCTGCTCCGTATGTCTCTAAGAACAGCTTGCACATGAAGACATGAGGCTGCATAACTTCACTCCCCCTTGGAAGAGGATGCAATTAATTTAAAAGGTATGGATTTCATATGGAAAACTATACAATGATTATTTCTTATGAAACATTATGTGCAAGTCTCAGTATTGCAGAAACATTCGCTGACTCAAATACCTTGCTGCTAGATTATAGTGCTGAGACGACATTAAAGCTGTAAGCTAGAAAAATCTTGGAAACCATTCATTACTTCATTAAGCCATTAATTAAAGGTTCTCTGATGATTATGTTTATAAACAGTGCAAAAGAATAAAGGCTGCTCCTAGAAAAGAAAATTTTCTCAGGAATCAGTGATTCAGAGAAGAGGTTAGGGAACACCACAGATAATTGCCTGAAGATGTGCTCTGAGAGTCAATTTATGGAAACTGAAGTAGTACGATCTTTGGATAACAAAAGGGTTGGAGAACAAACACAATAGTAATGCCACCTAGCTGCCACGAGGGGGTTTCACAAAAGGTTTCAAACCACGAAGGGAGTGAGAATTAGGATGAAGCAAATACTAAATATGGAATTTTTATTCTTTCTAAATCAAATGATGATAAAGAAAAAAAAATGAATTCAGAATAAATTGCTAAAATGAAGGATGTAATTGAATTATTTTTTTATTTTATTTTAGGATCATTATGTTTATTTTATTTTGTAGTTGGATTTGAATGAAAATGCCATTTCCAAACTCTGAGTTTAATTTGGTAACTCTACGAGACAATTTCTAAAATATTTACATTTCGCTCTTGAGTTTTTTGAAAGTATTTTGGTCCTTTTCTCACTGAGCATCAGGTTGTATCAGGTTGCTTTGCCTTGTTCCCACAGGCATATCTGCATTTCTTTTCCCAGTGCCCTAGGGAATTAGGAATTATTTTCTCTCTGTACAGCTTTATTGCTATTTTCCTTCTGCCTCTGGCAGCTGAAAAAGGACAGAGCAGTGCAACCCGTTCTTGAAAACACAGAGCTGGATTAAGTGATGCTGTATTTGTGGACTAAAAGGAGTTTCTAAGTCCAAACACCAGGGACAAGTGAAAGCTTTTATATCCCTCTCCAATGTAAAGGCCAATCAATACATCAGTTCCCTCATTTGGAGCATGTTTGGAATCCCAGTTGGCACTTACTCCCCACCCATGATGCACAACAAGTTAGTACTTTGTTAGTAATCAGGTTGAAAATCTCCAGCCTAAGTTAACAGATTAGTTAAGTTAATAAGTTAAGAGATGCTGGATGAAATTTAAAACCTGTGAGGTCAGATGGCATGGTCTGACTTGCTGGTCCTTGCTGGTCTTGAGATCCCACTGCATAGCCAGGATTAACAGGAATATTCCCCACTTGCTAGCACATAAATTACTGTCACATGATATCCATGGTTTTCAACAGAATATATCTTCCTAATGACTGTAATTGGAAACAACAAGAATATGGACTTTCAGTATAAAGACTCTCATGTGCTAGTAATATATCTTAAAAAAGCCAAAACTGATTAGTTACTCGGTGGCCAGATCTTAGGACAGATCACAGCGCTCCAGGAACTGGCAAACTGCGCAATGTACTCATGGCTGTTCAGCACTCACAATATGAAGAAAACCATCCATATGTGGCACTTATTTTAGATTTTTCAGAAAAACAAACAAACAAACAAATCAGATTATATGCCTGTGCATCTCAAGTATAATTCTGGAGTTATGAGGAACTCTCTCAAGTTTAAAAGGTACCAAAGGTCAGGCACGACAACACCACAAAGAATACTTCCTATAACAATAGGAAGGAATTCCTACACTTTTAATCTGGTAAGAAACCATTTTGCGCTAACAAGGAAAGAACTGACACACATTTTTCTGTTGCCTGCATATCTGCCAGTAATGCGGCGTACATAGTAGACATGTTACTGGTTTTGACTGTGATAAAGCATGTCTTGTCTCCCTGCGTATTTTGTAAGTTATGTTTCTCCTGAATGCAAAAAAAGTTCCCCTATTTTCTCCCAGTTTCTCATTTGCAAGACTAGAGTTTGTCTATCTTTGGCTCATTGTATTTTGATGAGTTAGACATCAGAAACAAAAGGTGTGATTTAGATCTGATTCACCAGTTCAACTCTATAATAAATTCCCTGGCATCTGTGGATCCAACAAAAAGAATAAGATGTGTTAATCAACAATTTGATAATTGACAAATGTTAATCAAATGTGTACAGATGTACACATTTCCAACCATTGTATGCAGTTGTGTTTGAAAGAGAAGAGAAGGGAAAAGGAGTGGAGGGGAATGGAGGAGAGGAGAGG
>NW_024884219.1:0-10431 GCF_019232065.1 Centrocercus urophasianus
AGGGCCTCACGTAGACCACCAGGACGGGGCCGTGCTGGGGCTGGGGGATGTGAGGTCCTGAGGGAGACCCTGGTGTCCCAGCATGGTTTGGGGGAACTGTGGGCTGGGGATGTGTGGCTCTGAAGGGTCCCAGAGGGGTATGGGGTGGGATGAAGGCCTGGGGGGCACAATATGGTTTGGGGAGGGGGGTTGTGTAGGCTCTGTGAGTGTGGGGCGGGCTATGGGTGGACTGTGGTGGTGCCCCTGGCCTGGGCTAAGCTGGGTCTGGGGGATACGAGGCTCTGAGGGAGTCCCAGCTGAGTGGGGGGGGACAGGCAGGGCCTGTGGGGCACAGCCTGCTTTTGGAGTGGGGTGTTCACACCACCCTATGGGATGGGGTTGGATTCAATCCCATTTGGTAGGAGGAGGGGTCACCCCCTTGCACCCCCTAGCTGTCCCTGTTGTCCCCAAGCTGTCTGCATCCCTCCAGACCACCCTCTCCCCCCAAACCACTCCTTTACCTCTGAATTAATTGTTCCTTACCCCTCAGAACTCCCCCTTCACCCCCAAAACTGCTCTGGGGGGGGCTTTGTAGAGACCCCCCAACCCATAGGCAAGGATCAGGGCAGCTCACCCTGCAGTTGTCTGCCAGGAGCAGCATTCCTGATGGGTGCAGAGGATTGATGAGAGCAGCCATGGGAGAAATTGGGGTTTAAAAGCAGCCAGAGCTGAACATCTGGAGAAACAAACCTGTGGTTCTGAAGGAGGACGTTCCCTGGGCAGGGGGTGACCTGTCTGGTAGCATTAATGCTGGGAAGAGGGGATTGTCCCCCACTGCACGATGCTGATGGCTGTGCAGCTGCTTCTCAGGGCAGCTCCTTTCAGTTCTAACCAGGAATTGATGCATATCACTGCCCAGCGCTGCGGGAAGCGCCTCACGCTTTGCTCAGGTGTGCAAACACTTTTGCTTTGAGGGCAGGATCTGTCCTTTGGGGGCTGGGGAAGGCTCTCAGGCCGCCCCTTTCCTCATATGTGCTCGTGCACCTAGAATTTTCTCCTTCAGGTTTCCCTTTTTCCTCCCTGGCTGTGCAAAGCATGTTTGTTCTGGGCCAGCTGGAGCGTTGAGGGCGTCAGCTCTGCACTTCTCTAATTTGGAGCTTAATTAGTGTCTGAATCTGCTCACTCCTGCCCTGAGAACCAGGCTCAGTAGGTGGGCAGGGGCCCACCTGGGTAAGTGGAAAATAAGTGAAGCTGAAGGAGAGGAGGGGGGAAAAAAAAGAAACAACCCCAAAGCGAAACGCTGCTTAATTGCTGTGTGATCCCTCTGAGTGGTGAAGGTAGAATAGAGCCGTGGCATCCCACTCAGGGATTGCACAGAGCTCAGTGACACGTGTGTCACTCTGTTCCTGTGTCAGCTCTTCAGAAATGGATATTTTGGGATTTCTCTGCAGCAGTGGGTCGTCGTGGCTCTGAGTTCTGCTGTCGGTGTTACCGTGGTGCTGAGGGAGGGAGCAGGGCTGTGGGCACGGAGCTGAGGTGGGTGCTCGTCCCTGGCAAGGTGAAAGAGATGCTCTGAATAGAGGGCTTTTCTTACCTTGTGTCCCTCTCATGCTTCAAGGAAGCTGAAAGATCTCTGCTCTTGCAGAGTTTGGAGCTCTGTGTGTCTTTCTGGCACCGACCCATTCGGGTTCAGCAGCGTGAAACAGATTGGACTGACCTGTCCAGGAGTGGAATGGGAGCAGAGATTGGAGAGCTTCTTTCATACAAGCTCCCCTTTCAGATCGCTGCTGACAGCTCTCTGCTGCCTATGAGAATGACAAACTTAGAGTGCAATTAGTTTCTGTTAATTGTTAGTAGAAAGTCATGCCTGCAACTGTCTCACCGCCGTCGCTGCTTCTGCACAAAGGATTTCTGTTTCATCTGGCACTCCGGGCGTTGTGAGCAAGGTTCTTTTGCTTGTTCTGGCCCTTTTCCTTCAGAACTGCAGGACACAAATCCACACGTGCCTGTTGTGCTTTTCTACCCGCCACGCTTTGTCCCCAGCTCTCCTTCCCAACAGAAGCCATGCCGCCTGGCACCCGCACAGCGCTGCCACTGTGGGAGCCCTCTGCATGGGGGGGAGAGCAGAAAGGGACCAGACGAGAAATCGGGTGTAAATTGAGGAGGGAAAAAAGCTGCTGTGTCACTTCCTACCGCAGTAAACTCCAACCACAGCTCCCTGGTGGCAATGGGCTTCCTGGGAGCCGGGACCGGAGCGCCGTGCCTCGTGCCTTCTGTCACGTACCGCCTGCTGCCCGCAGTCGTTGATACCTCTCTCCATCGAAGCGTGCACCCAGCTCTGCTGCTGTGCTTGCCCTCTGCTTTTTCCTTTCCCTCATGGGTCAGAGAAGCAGTTGGAGTCTGTTTTCCCACGGCTGGTGGCCGGGCAGGGGCTGCTCAAGGGCTTGGCTTCGTGGACAGGCTTCAGGGCACGGCCACCAGGACCCGGGTGCTTCCCTGGAGATGCCCATCTCTGGGTTTCCAGCAGTGGAAGCTCTCGGAAGTGCTTGGCAGTGGTTTAAATAACCACAGCCAGCCCTGAGCAGCCCAGCTGTGTGCCTGCCCCTGCAGCAGGAGCTGGCAGTCGTTGGTGAGGGATGGCACTGTGTTCACACCGGGTTCTTTTCAGCACCAAACCTGGTTTGTGGGAACGCTTGCTTCCGACTTTCAGGGCTGTGCAGAGCAGCTGCACGTGTTCTGCTCCACGGTGCACAAAACCTTGTGGACCTTTGGATGCTGTGTGCAGGGCTCAGGCTGAGGTCGTTTGCGACCTTGGTGTTTTCTCCTTAAATGAAAGAAAACCGTTCTCCCTTCTCTTGCAAAGCACCTGATGCTGTGAGCAGCTCTCCTCCCTGGGGAGCCCCTGGGGACCAGCAGCCGGCCGGGATTTCTGTGCAGATGGGCCTGGTTTAACATCAGCTTTTTGGTTTGTTTGGTGGTTTTAGGTTTGTGCTGGCCGTGGGCAGCGCCGTCTTCGATGCCATGTTCAATGGTGGGATGGCCACGACTTCCACAGAGATCGAGCTGCCCGACGTGGAGCCTGCTGCCTTCCTGGCTCTGCTGAAGTAAGCTGCTAACGCACCGGGATGAGCCGATGGACTGTAGAGAGGAGAGCTTCCAATGAAAGCAGTGAGCCATTCTGTGAAGTGGAGGTCGTACGTTCCAAATAAACCTCTCTGCCAATCCATCTGAGGGCTTGAAACGCTGCTGCTAAATCCCTCTTTTTCTGGGTGACATCTGGTCTAGCTGATGCCCAGAAATATCTGCCTGGCTTCATCTGGAGGTGTAGCAGCCATTAAATAAGCACGCCTTCCTGCTCTTTCACCTTCCCAGCATGTGTTGTTGGTCTGTGTGCTGGGAGGAGGAGGAGGAAGGAGCTGTGACATCCCATTCACAGTGGCTTTGAGCTCGGCTGGTGCTGTGTGCAGTGCAGCAGCCCTGGATGTGTGCTGGGATGTCACTGCATCATCTCTGTAGGGTTTCTGTCACCGAGTTCTGGCTTTCAATCTGATGCTCCTGACACGTTCCCTGCTTGCTCCCCATTAGGAACAATACCTATATCTAGCTTTGGCACACGTCCCACTTTACCTTCAAAAAGTGCTTTGGTCAGGACTGTGCTGTCCTAGAAGGTTTGAGAATCGATCTCCATAGAATGAAAGGCCAGAAATAACAGCCCTGCAGCCCCCTGCCTTGGGCTCACATCAGTTCAGACACGTGGGGAATCCCCTCAGCTGGCACATGGCTCCACAGCAGCACGTTGTGTCTCTGGAGCACAGAGTTACCATCTGCCTTTAAGGCTTGGTGAGGCTAGAATATCAAAAGAGAGGCAAAATCAGGCTGTTCCCTGCCAGGACTGATCAGTTCAACCCCATCAAATCAATGATCAGTGATCAATTCAACCCCAATGACCATTTTCCTTGTCTGGGGTCACCCTCTCCATCTTCCCTCTGCTTCTGCATCCTGTCCTTCCCCACATCCATCAACGAAAGGGGAGCTCCAGGATGGTAGGCAGAGACACAGAATGGCTTGAATGAATTGCAGGGCTGCTCTGATACCTCGCTGAGTGATGCTTGTCTGCCTGCTTCCAGGTTTCTTTACTCAGATGAAGTTCAGATCGGACCAGAGACTGTTATGACGACCCTTTACACAGCTAAGAAGTACGCAGTGCCAGCCCTGGAAGCTCACTGTGTGGAGTTCCTGAAGAAGAACCTCCGAGCAGACAACGCCTTCATGCTGCTGACACAGGTGAGGTTGCCACTGTTGGCACGAATCCGTTGGAACAGGAGAACGAGTTCAGTGAGTGTTACCATCCCAAAGAGAGCTGTTCTGTGCTGGTGTGCTTTGCAGCCTTCCTCACAGCAGCACGGTGCTGAGCAGGTTTGTGTAAGGAGCAGCACAGGACAGCAGGCTGTTCAGGGCAGAGGCCTTAGGGTCCTTGCAGGGGTGATGGCAGCCAAGGCTGCTTTCCCATCTGTGTCACAGCAGCGTGCTTGTACCTCCCTGGCTGTAGTGGTTGTGCTCCTCAGGTTCAGCAGCCCAGAATCTGAGAGATCAGGAGCTGTTATCCAAAAGCAGAGATCTTCCCTGCAGACCCCGGCTGTGGAGAGACATCGTGTGCTGTCCCTCAGCTTGTGGAAGCTGGAAGTGGGAACTTCTGGTGGCCTGGGGAGTATCTGCCACCCTGCAGCTTTGGCAAGGCAGCACGTCGGGCTGCAGCGACTTCTTTCCAAGTCTCAAAGGTCCTTCAGCTAAAGGAGGTGTCCTGGGTTTTCAGACACTGCTGGTGCTGGATGCAGACAGGCTTCCCTGCTTCCTGTTGTGCTCTGGGGTTAGTTCACAGCACAGCCATTACAATTATCACTGTGATTCCTGCGTGGTTTGCTTGCTGTGGCAGCACACCAAGTTTCCAAAAAGCTGAAGGGTGGGATTGTTGGAGATGCCCCCATCTCTGTGTTAGGCTGCACGAGGGCTGGAGCCAGTTACCAGGAGACAGCCAGATCTGCTCCTTGGTGTGGGAAGCCACCTTTAGTTCCTGCTTCTACTGCCACCAATCTGTCAATTAAAGACCTGAGATCTGAGCGCACAGCGATTCCCAGCACACGTAGGGCTGCAGGCAGCTGGTGGAGCCTGAGAGCCCACAGCTCTGTGTTGTGTCCCTGCTGAGTGCTGCTGCTCTGACGCAGCATTTCAGGCAGCATCCGATCCCTGCCAGAAGTGCATGGCAGACAGCTTTTCCTGGTGCTCACAGTGAGTGAGCGGCGGTGCTCTCTTGTGCCAAAAGTGCATGCAGGTGTGATGTGCAATCAGCAAGGAAGGTACGGGGCAGAGCTCTGGATGCAGTGCGTGTCCTTCCTCTCAGATATCAGCACCCCACTGCTGGCACTTCCCTGATCCATGAGAGCAGTGAGCACAGCGTTGGCTCTTTGCACACGCAGTCCCTGTGCTCTCCTGAGCCCTGCAGCCGCACGTGGGGCGGGCAGGTGGACCTCAGTGTTGGCATTGAGGTGGAATCGCAGCACTCTGTGGCACCAGGTGTGAGGTGGAGCAGTTTCCCCTTTAGCAGGATGGAGCACTGCACACCTTGGGGTGTTCTGCTGCTGCACGGTGTCGGCCTGGCTGCGTTGCTGCACCAGGAGCCACCTGTGTGCATCCTTACAGCAAGTGGAGCCGTCGTGCAGAGCCACGTCCAAAGAACAAAAACCATGTGAGAAAATCAGCCTCGTTCAGCTGGGTGCTCAGCATGGTGCTGTGTGTAGGAGGAAATGTGTGCCTGGGGTCGTGCACAGCTGGAGCAGAGCCGTGCCCCGTGCAGATCTGTGTTCTGGCCTTTGCCTTGCTGCGTTCAACGCCTGACAGACTGCTGTGGTCAGGCACAGCAGCGCCAATGAGGATGGGGTGTGGGGAGGGGGGCAGCGCCAGCGCTTGGCATCAACTTGTAAAGAGCCCTGTGTGTTCATGAGTGCTTCTTCACGACCAGGCGAGGCTGTTTGATGAGCCTCAGCTGGCCAGCCTGTGCCTGGAGAACATCGACAAGAACACGTCCGATGCCATCAACGCAGAGGGCTTCACTGACATCGACCTCGGTGAGCATGATCCCTCCCCTGCGGGCTGCCCGTGCGCCGTGCTCCTGCCCATGGGCACCTGGGCTTCCATCTGCTCCGGGTCGATCTGAGGGAGGCTGCACAAAGCGGCTGCAGAGCAGAAATGCATTGGAGCTGCTGGCTTCGTGCAGCTGAATTTCTGTGGGCACCACACAGCGGCTGCGTGCTGTGCTGCCGCCGGCAGGTTTGGGCTGGGCCTAGCATGCCTTCCCCTGCTGAGCTGGCAGCATTCCCCAGCCTTCCTCAGGCTCTGGAGTTACAGAGGTGTTGTTGTAGAAGCAAGAACTGGTTCTCTTAATTATCCTACCCAGCAGCCCAGCTCGCTGCTCGTAGGCGCTGACGCTCGGTCGTCAACCTTCCTTCTGAGGGGACGGCACACAGGGTGTGAGGCAGGGGGCTTTTATGCCACCCGAGTTACACTGCAGCTCCTCCTGCAGCCAGCACACAGAACGGAGGGGCAGTGCTGGCTGTGCCCTGTGTCCCTGCAGACACGCTGGTGGCCGTGCTGGAGCGCGACACGCTGGGCATCCGGGAGGTTCGTTTGTTCGGAGCCGTGGTTCGCTGGTCGGAGGCTGAGTGTCAGAGGCAGCAGCTGCAGGTGGTGCCTGAGAACAAGAGGAAGGTGCTGGGCAAAGCGCTGGCGCTCATCCGCTTCCCACTGATGACGATTGAGGAGTTTGCAGCAGGTAACCGTCCCGGCTGTCACACCAAATTGCACTCCTTGTGAATTTCAGCCGGAGGCTGCTCTGTTATCTTTGGCTTCAGAAATTACTGCGTTTGTCCTCTTCCTCCCCCCGTCCCCCCACCCCGTGCTCCTGTGCTCTGGTGGAGGTGTCAGCGCTCTGCCAGGTGAGCTGGGTGCCTGCCTGTCCCACGCTGCGCTCCAGGCTCCCTTCTGTTCACTGCTGGCCTCATCCAGCCGGTGCCACACAGAGCCCAGCCCCCAGGAGGGCCGTCAGCATTCCTCCAGCTGGTGGTGCTGAGTTCTGTCCCAGAGCATTTCTCCTTTCTGAGCAACCCCACGAGCTTTTTCCATCCTCTTTAACCCAAAAGATGAGCAAAAAAAACTCCAGAACACTGAACCCAAGTGGAGGTGCAGTGAGTTACCCCTGCCCCCCCCCCCCCAGCCATGCCTGCAGCACCCCAGTGGCTCCGGCTCTTCCAGGCAGAGCGCAGCAGAGCTCAGGGGGGGGAACCCCCAGCTCTCCTCCCAGCAGTGCTGTGTCAGCAGCTGTGGGGCCCAGAGCTGTGTGTTGCACGGGGTCATTTCAGCTGTGATTAACGATGGTTCATTCTTGCTAAGCAAAATCCCCTCGCGCTCATTGCTCCGTCAGCTCTGTGCCTCCGGCCGTTCCTCTGCTCCACGCAGCTCCTGCATCCCACATCTCCAACCCTCTGCTCTGTGAGAGCCTCTCTGCACACAGAGAAGCAGAGCAGCTTCTGCTGGAGGAGCTGCAGCACTGATTTCTGCCCATTTCCCGTGTGAAGGCACGGGGAGCCGCTGCCACAGCTGCTCTTCTCCAGGCGCGGCGCAGAGGTGCTGCTGTTCCCTGGGAGCTCACAGCCCTGCAGCAGTGATGCTGTGTTTCCCAGCGCCGTGTGCTGGCAGCCCTGGGCTCACCGTGCTGCTCCCTGCAGGGCCGGCCCAGTCGGGGATCCTGACGGACCGGGAGGTGGTCAGCCTGTTCCTGCACTTCACCGTGAACCCCAAACCGCGCGTGGAGTTCATCGACCGGCCGCGCTGCTGCCTGCGGGGGAAGGAGTGCAGCATCAGCCGATTCCAGCAGGTGGAGAGCCGCTGGGGGTACAGTGGGACTAGTGACAGGATAAGGTCAGCTTCTCTGCTCGTTCTGCTGCCGATAGATTCGTGTTTCCCGAGCTTTCTTCCCCGTGCCGCAGGGCAGCGTGCCAGGCCCTGCTGCCGGCCGCGGGGGAGAGCGGCCGCGTTCTGCTGTGCGCGCAGCTGCAGGCTGCTGCTTGCTCCTGAGTGCCAGCGCTGCGTCCAGTGCGCCGCTGGGGCGGCTCTCGTAGCCGCGGGGCAGCGAGGCGGTCGGGGCTCAGCGGTGCCGCTGATTGCTGAGGGCCGGATGAGGGGCTTTGCCGCCCGCTTTGCTGCTGACGGCGCAGGGCCGGGCCGGGGGAGGAGCAGCCGCGTGCAGCCGGGCCGGGCTGCGGCTGGAGCGGGCGGGAGGCGGCCGGGAAGCCGCGGTGCTGTGGGGTGGCGCTGGGTGCAGGGCAGGGAAGTGGCGCTGGCGCAGTCCTGCAGGCACGGCGCCTTTTCACCGCTGCCTCCGTGCAGCCGTGTGAGCCGTGCGTGGCGCTGCTGTGAGCCGTGGCTGTATGGAGCCGGGCTGGGGCACAGCAGCGGGGCAGGCGTGCGTCCTTCCAGCCCAGCTTTGCCCCCGTGTCCTTCCAGCACTGTGCTGGGCCGGGGGAAGCCTGCCGTGCTGCACTGTGGAGCAATTTGCCCCGATTCCCCTTTCCTGTGTGCAGTGGGTTCTCAGAGCAGCTCTGTGAGAGCAGCACTGGGAGCTGCTGCTGGCGCCTGGTCGTCCTGCAGCCCCCCAACTCGGTGCGCTGTGGGGCTCAGCGATGGGGCGGCGCAGCTCTGCTTCCCCCACGTGAAACCAAACGAGAGCGGGGCCGTAGCACAGCCAGCTTTACGGGTCAGGATCTCAGCAGAGGATTCCAGCTGTGGGTGCTGGGCGGCAGCAGGGGTGGCGTTGGCGACGTGTCGGCGCTGCAGCGGCGCTCTGAGCACGGCTGTCTGCCCCTGCAGGTTCTCGGTGAACAAACGCATCTTCGTGGTTGGCTTTGGGTTGTACGGCTCCATTCACGGCCCCACAGACTACCAGGTGAACATCCAGGTACGTGGCTGGGATGTGGGGGGGGAGCGCGGTGGGGAGCGGATCCCTGGGGGTGGGGATCCGTGCCCGCGGCTGTCAGACGGGTGGAAAGCCGTTGCGTCTCTTGCAGATCATCCACACGGACAGTAACACGGTGCTGGGGCAGAACGACACGGGCTTCAGCTGCGACGGCTCCTCCAACACGTTCCGTGTGATGTTCAAGGAGCCCGTGGAGGTTCTGCCCAACGTCAACTACACGGCGTGCGCTACTCTGAAGGTACGTGGGGGGGCGGTGGGGCTGAGGGGCCGCACGCAGGGCAGAGGGGGAGGGAGGGAGCACGGAGCCACGCGCTGTGCCTGAGCCGCCCCGCGTCCCCGCAGGGCCCCGATTCTCACTACGGCACCAAAGGGCTGCGCAAGGTGATTCACGAATCGCCCACCAGCGGCGCCAAGACCTGCTTCACCTTCTGCTACGCGGCCGGGAACAACAACGGCACTTCGGTGGAGGACGGACAGATCCCAGAGATCATCTTCTACACATAGTGCCGCCGCGGGGCCACGGCGCTGCACCGCGCCCGCCTTCGGCTCGGAGCCCGACGGAGCCCAGAAGCGCCGCACCGAACCCCACCGCCGCAGGGCTGCGGCCGCCCCTTCGTCCCCCACCCGCGGCCGTGCTGAGCGTCGGCGCTTCTCCGCCTGCAGGGAGCGCGGAGGTGAGCGGCGCCGCTGGGGGGGGCTGAGCGCCGCGGGACGGACGATGGCGGTGGGGTCGGAGCGGAGCCGCGGAGCTCCGGTTCGGCGCTACGGGGACGTCGCGGGAGCCCGCGGGGTGGGATGTTCCGCTGCGGTGATGCCCGGCAGCCGCAGCGCGGGCCGCAGTCGGGATCTCCACGCGGGGCGGCTCAGTACGGCCAGTACCGAAATAACGCAACGAAAACCACGGCGGAAAAAGCGAGAAAAGGCGGAAAAAGCGAGCCCGATGGGTCCGCGCGTTATTCGGCGTGCGGGGCTGCGGCGCCCGGCCCCAGCGCGGCTTCACGGCGCCTCTCCCCGCCGCTGCTCTGCGGTTTCTCTCCCCGTCGGCAGCCGTGAGCCGTTCCGCACGGAGAGGAGCCCCGCGTGGCTCAGCGCCGGGCGGCTGCTGTACGTACAGGAATGGCGCTCGCTGTCGGACTTCGCCCCTTTCCAAAAGTGTGAGGCGCTGCACCGCGCCACCCCCGAGCGGAGCTGGGGCCGCCCCCCCTCCTCCCCCCGGCGCCGCACTGAATGTATCCGCTGCTCTGTCCCGTGTTCGCGCTCTGCTTTGGGCCGCGGCGCTGCGATTTGTACATAGGAGATGAATAAAGACCTTCGGTTGTCTTTAGGCAGCTCCTGGGGAGATGCTGCGAGCCCCAAACCCGGCGCCTCCCTCCCTCCCCCCGTGACCACGCAGACACGCAGCAAAACGTTTTAAAGATTTTTTTTTT
>NW_024884220.1:0-10829 GCF_019232065.1 Centrocercus urophasianus
CTCTGAAATTCACTATTGCCTAAGAATGTGTTTTTCTTATATCATCTTTCTGAGCCTGCAAGGTAATGGTATTGATGGGAACTGAGCTGGTTGTGTGTATGCTGCCTGCAGATAGCTGCTCCAGGCATCTATAATTTGTTTAAAATGACTGGGTGGGGAAATTCTGAAGCAATCTTGAGAGAATGCATGTTGCCTTGGAGGTAATGTACTAGTGCACTAGAGTAGTGGGTTTATTGTTCCTGGGGCTGATAGTAATTTGACTATCAGTAAACTGACTCATATGCCTGTCTGAGAAGAAAATGCTTTGCCATAAGCTCAGAAATAAAGTTATCCACTCAGTAGGAAAGCATTCTACTGCAGAAAGATGAGCAAAGTGTAGAAGAAGGCATTAGCAAATGAGCAACGTGCATTAACTGGGGCAGTGAATGCATTCTGTAAAATGTCATACTAAAATGAAAGGAGGTAAAAACAATTTGGTTTTTTGCCCCCTGGAAATTAGCTGTGATGAAATTTTGAAGGAATTGTAGTCTATCTTAATTTAGAATCATTATTGAGTTTTGACTGAGTTTAAAAAAAAAAAAAAAAAAAGGAGGAAAAGCAATACCTGTATTTTAATGTTATTTAGATAACACTTTCTTTGTTATCATTACTTTGTACTGTGAAAAAAAATAGTTAAAAATCAGATATTTGATCCTAATTCAAAGTGATCAAAATGTAGGTCATGATCACATTGTGTATGATCCCTGAAACATGATTGTCCTTTTGTAGCTTTTCTCCTCATGGAGTTGTTAGTAATAGTGGTGAGTATTTACTCTGAAATAATAGAAATGCCAACAGAATTGTATTAAGGAAGATATTCTTGATACATTATGAAGAAAGCATTGCTATCCTTGGGTAGAAAGTTAGTAAGTCTTAGTGGTTATCTGGAGATGCTTGAGAATCCCAAACGGCTTCAGTAAACGTTATTTAGAGTTTCAACAGTTCTAATTCTGTCAGTTATTTGCAACTGATTTATTTATAACTGATAGATGCTTTTGCTTCTGCTACTCAAATATTTCATAAACAAAGGTAACTTGAGGATAAGCATTAGGTACAGCCCATGTATTTAAACTCACATTACCATAACAACAGGTACACATTGCTGATTGTCAGTTACTGTTAAGTGACAAAAAGTGGATAAGGTGTTTCAATATTCAGAGAAGCCAAAGTATGATTTGGATACCAATTTGTAAAGCTTGTTGGTTGATGCACTCAATTATTAAATATAGATTTATTAATCTGTTTACCAGTATTATTTTTATGTGGTGAAGGATCTCAACGTGTGACGTCTTGATGACTAATTATAAATGTTTTTGGAAGGAAAACCAATAGTGTTGGAAGCTAATCCTCGGTGGCTGAAGTCATATACAATTAAATGCTAGAGTGAGAGTTATGGAAAGACCAGCTGCTTCAGTCTCATTAAAAATCATTGGAAGTTTTGTCTATGTGAACACATGAATAATTTCATGTCAGAAAAAAAAACCGAGACTTTTTTTCCTAACCATTCTCTAACATTGTGAAATAATTGCTGGTGTTAGATAATACAATTTAAATTTTCTGGTTCTTCAGTATGTTTCCCTTAGTCATTAGCAGAAGATCTTACAGAGGCAGTCAGTTTTACAGATGTTTAGTTTCTAGCAGACACTGTGCTTGTACACTGGTGGCCAAGCCGATAGATCCAATTAAGCAGACCAGTCTTGTGCTCCCTTTACAGTTCAGTGCCATTTTGCAAGTTTAACCATGAGTTACATTGATCTATTTGTAGTACTCAAGTTAGTTTGGCCAGAAGCCACAGTGAATCAATGGTAGGTGGGGAATTTAACTTTACCTCTCCTGGTTTCTGTAGCAATGGCGAGTAAATCTACTACAGACAAAACTTTCAAAGGAAATGTGGCAAAATAATATAATTCAGTGGTATGAATGTGTTGCTTTATCTTATTTTCTTAGCCCTCACTTAGTATATCAGTGAGTAGATATGAATGGGCAATTGAAAGTAGTCAAGTTTTTTTTAAGTTTCCTGCTTACCTGAACACCTCATTTAGCCTAGCTTGCATTGAAAACTGGTTTAAATTGTAGTTCTTCAACTATTGTCTGTGTTAGACCTTTAGGTAAGGGCTAAATTACAGTTAAATCGTTCAATAGCCGTAGTCTGCCCTTTAAATAGGTAATCTCAAACTATCTGTGAAGCAAGTGATCTAGGGAAAGAATCCTACTGTGTGTTCTCATTCTGAAACATATTTGTTCTAAAGATTTCCTTTCCTTTTCTTGCTGAAAATATACAACCATAGAGTGATTTGCTCACTGCTAGAATAGCTACAGATCTGAAAGGGTGTACGAATCGAACAGTCCTATATCACAGAGAAAGCAACACTGCAAGCAAATTAGTCTTGATAGAAGGATAAAATGACATTAAAGTTCTTCTGATTACATTTTGTCTTTTGACAGAACTGTTTCAGAATAGTAGTTCCACAGAATGCCTTTAATATGTCTGATTAACAGATACACTGATGCAGTGTTGAGCAAATATTCTAAACTTATAAAAAAATAGATGTGTTTTCAGCAAAATGATGTGTGTTCTGTTTTAAATTTGAGCTATATGACACAATTTAATTTGGCAGTTAGCAGGTTTGAGATTAGTTGATGAAAGCTAACATAAATTCAAGTACTTCAAAGTAGATTTTGAAAAGAGTTTGCATGGTATGGATAGATGTCCAGTTGTACTTTTACTGTTTTTACTGTTTTGTACTGTTTATTTGGTCAGATAATCAGCACAAAACCCACGCTTGTGTTGCAGAGTGACAATGCTGAGTATGAATAAATGAAACTTTTTTTTTTTAGGTGAGGCTTTTGACTTTGGATATGTTAGGTCTGGTATTTCAGTTGTACAGTGTACATATAGAGAATTCCATATCTTGAAAGGAGAGCTTTTTTTCCCTTCATTTGTATGAGGACATCTCTATCTTCACTTGTCTTAAAACATTTTAATAACAGAGACTACCAATTATGCTTTATAGGATTCGATTTTTTTTATAAGTCCTTATCAAAAGCTTTTAATAAGGTGCTTTCTGCTGAGCTAATAATATGTTTTAGGTGGCATTTCTTATACCTATCTTCAATAGACACGTTCAGACTGTATGATTGTAATAATCAAGTTTCAGTCAAACCATACTTAGTATGACAGATATTCTGTGAGATTGTAATGCAGGTATTTGTGCCCTTGATAAAGGGCTTAATTTGGCTCCTGGCAGAGATGGAGAACCTCTATTGGTTTTTTGTATTGGAATGCAAATTAGCTCTTATTTGTCGTGTACAAGGGAAAAAGATAAATCGCTTCTTAATTAAAACTAGGCAAAACACTCCAAAGTTTTATGCGGTAATACACAAAGTATCACACTGGATAGCAAATGTGTTCTTATGCAAGTCTGTAAAAGCTCAGTTAGTAACTATTCTCAACAAAACACTTCTTAAACAGCTCCTTAAAACTTAATTTGTTTCCTGGAATGTTTGTATTTACCCCAAACCTCACTTCTTGTTTTTTCCCTTCCTTAAAGCAAATGTCAAAGAAGTGTTTGAACAAACTACTATTCATCATCAAATCCCCTTCAACTGGGACTGTGAATTCATTCGGCTGCATTTTGGACACAACAGAAAGAAGCATCTAAACTATACAGAGTTCACTCAGTTTCTTCAGGTTAGTTATTAACCTTGTTTCAGACTACAGCTGAAATCAATTTTAATCTCCAGAAGTAAATTTATATCACTATAAATTTTGGTCTTAGTCTGGTAATGAACACAATTATCTGATACTAATCCTAGCAACAATGAACTATTACTTTTCTATACGGGTTCATGAAGGAGTGCTTACTCATTGTCCTTTAGCTTGCATATCATCCTATAAACATGTGGGATTAAATATTCTGTTTATGAAATAAACAATTTGACTGATCGTTGTAATCTTGTGCAGTTAGAACATTGACTGAGCAGACTCCTTTTTCTGTTGTAGGAATTTAATAAAAAAAACTAACCTCAACCAGAGATTATGTCCTTAATATAACCAGATGTTGTTAACCATGTAACCCCAATCATATTTAGTCTCGAACTCTGAATCTTTAAGATCAATATCAGGGGAATAAGGGAATGTGTAGCAGCAAGAACATAAGTATGCAAATATTGCTTCTCAAATATATCACTAAATATATCACTATTATATTTCACTAAATATAGGGAAAGTGAATATTTCTTTATGATTGAATAGGGGATGTTCTATGCCAGAGGAATGAATCTGTGCATGGAATGAATAAATATGCAGAATTCTTATTTTATTTGGACTAACCTTCAAGTTTAAATTGCAATTGTCTGTGATCTGCATGCACAAATGTATTTCGGCGTGCTGTAAGATTATAAACTAAATCAAAATGTTGTGAACAGTGGGTTATAGAATTTGCTAATACACAATTTCTGAATGTTAATCTTAGGAGCTGCAGTCAGAACATGCAAGACAAGCCTTTGCATTGAAGGACAAAAATAAAAGTGGCATGATTACTGGGCTGGACTTCAGTGATGTCATGGTTACCCTTCACTCCCATATGCTGACACCATTTGTGGAAGAAAATTTAGTTTCAGTAAGTGTGAAGAAAAACATCTTGAGTTCAGGGTTTAATAGCTGTGATGTTTTAAAATGTTAGTGCTTCTCTCCCACTTTTTCTTCTCCTATATGTTTATCACTTTCTCACTGCTAGAAATTATTACCTTCATAGTAGAGTTGGCAGGACAAAACATGGCAACGCTTCTCGGTTATGTGGTAGAAAAGTTTGCAGTCTGGTTTAAATGCTTAAAGTGCCATTGGATGCAGTTTGAGTTATCTACTGTGCTTTTGCCTAAAGCAGAGCAAACTATTTTACACAGGAAGAATACCAATTTTGGGCTAAAGCTTCTGATTTTTAGATTTCGATATAGAACGGATCAGAATGGGTGTAGACTACTTACAGTTTTGCCCTTTTATGTGTTCTTATATTGTTTTCAGTTTGATGTTTGGAAAATAAGCATGTAGAGTTAGAATGGTTACTGTTATGACTGGCAAGATCTGCAGGTACAGTTTATGAGGTAAAGGATAACTTTATTACAGTTTATGTCAAAAAATATGCCATTATTTGTTCTACTGTTGTATTTCTATTAAAACTAGCTTAAAATTACAGAGGTAGAAAGGTATCTTAAATTCTTTCCTTACTTGCCCAAATGAATGTTTCTGTAATTTGTAATAAGACATTGGAAAAAAGGGGCTCAAGGCATTTAACTGTGTAATTTAATTTTTACAGGTAGCTGGTGGAACTGTTTCACATCAGGTCAGCTTCTCCTACTTCAATGCATTTAATGCCCTTTTGAATAACATGGATCTCATTAGGAAGATATACAGTAATATAGCAGGTACAAGAAAAGATATTGAAGTCACAAAAGGTAAAGTATATTTCCTACTTTTTATTAATATTTTAGTTCTGTCCAATTTGTAAGCTGTTGTTGCATACAGGGTAAGACAAGTCAGAGGCTGCATAGCATACAACGTTAGCGCTACTGTAGAAATATTTTAAGGGTCATTTTCATCCTCATGGGCTAGTAATGATTTTCAGGAAGCTCACTAAGAAGAAGAATTGGGACTGTGGTTTGTATGGATATCTGCAAAATGGTACTTCATTGGGGATTTTACCACTCCTTGAAAAAGGTATATTATTGCTTAGAGATAGGAGGTGCCAAGGAAATAAGATAGAAGGAGTTACGTTTGAAAATCCATTATCAGTGATCTCCATATTGCTTTAGCTCATTTTATCTGCAACTAAATCCTTCTTAGAAAAAAGGTAATAATTCATAACTTCTTTTGCTGGCCTGAGTGGTTTTACATAGTTTATGTTGACATACAGGACATAGTTAATCCCTGTACCACTGAAAGGTAGACATGAATCAGACTTGCTGCAGGCATCAGTGGATTTATTTTGTAGACATTTTATGACATATTTTATCTCTGACTTTATTACCTGCATGGACAGGACCAGCCAAGTCTATGTGTGGTAAAAAGCATGCAGAGTTTTTCTTTTTTTTTTTCTTTTATGTTTGTTTTATGTTCAGATGCTCAGCATACTTTACATCCCTAGAGAAAAGTGTGAAATAACTGTCCTTGTCCTCCAAATAGTGCTAACAAATTACCTGGCTTTTTTTTTTTCCTTGATGTAAATGCATAGACACGTCTTGCCTGGATTTGTGTAGTGAATAAAAGCTACTGAACTGTCATCACTAAAACTTGCTTATTGTAGCTTGCCAATCACGTAATGAATGTGCAATGTTATTTGGATAGGTGAACATATAGCTGTGGGGTCACTGAGAGCTAACAGAGAAAAGAAACACAGAATGATGGTGGTAAATGAGTTAGTTGCCCTTAAAGCTATGGATAATGGATAATTATTCTGTTCATTTTGCAAAACTTCAGAAAAAAAATCATAAATTTTGTGTGTGATGTTATCAGTGTTGCTGATGTGAGGATGTATTGAATCATACTTGCTCTATGTTTCAAAGATCTCTTTCAAGATAAGTCTTCCTGAAGTTATCTTTCCTTCTGCATTATGGATTTTGCTTCTTGATGATAGTTTTCATTGTTTTATGATATTTCAGTTATTTGTTAGATTTGTCCATAAAGATGAAATTTGACAAATAACACAATTGCTTTATTTCTCCTTCCCTTTTAAATCTAGAGGAATTTACCCAGTCTGCAATACGATTTGGACAAGTTACACCGTTGGAAATAGATATTCTTTACCAACTTACAGGTTTATACAGCGTCACTGGGTAACTTATGATAATTAATTTTATCATTTTACAACCGTATTGCTGTTTTCTATGCACAATCTACTCAATTTTAAAATTTGTGTGTTCTGTTCATTACAGTTTATTCATTGTAAAATGGCTGGTATATGCAGATATTTTCTAAGTGAACCCTGTATATCAAGCACAATTATTGATTGTTGTATTGTAGATTTAAATATAAAAAGCAAAATTGCATTATGGTAATCCCAGAAAGCTATAACTCTCCGTTATTCTTAACTCTACTGATGTTTCCCATAGTTGTTAGCATGTGAACTCTTGGGGAGGGATACCTATAAATGGTTTAAGTTGTGAATTACATCTTTTATTATTAGTAATCAAGAACTCCCTTCTGAATAACCTGAGATCCCTTGACAGCTACAAGAAGGGAATGTTCTTCTAACTCCAAGAATTCTTTATTGCAGAATAGCAGAACTCTTAGACATGCATTTAAATATGACAAGTGTTTTGTTTTGTTTTTTTTTAAACTCAAGATGTATTCTGTGAGATGCTGCTGAGAATACTGTATTGAATATGTTTGATATTTTAACTAACACTAATTTACTTCCCTCTGCCTTGTGTTAAGGCGATTAACTTTGGCAGATATTGAGAGAGTAGCACCACTAGCTGAGGGTGCATTACCTTACAACTTGGCAGAACTCCAGAGGCAGGTAGGTAAAAGTGGTATATACAGGCAGAATTGCTGAAATAAAGCGACTCTTTAAGTGTGCATGCATATGAAAAGTAAAAAAACCCAACACTTTAAACAGATTCCTAACAAATGGGTCATGTTGTATGTGTATTGCTATATAGAATTAGGGTAGTATTCACTAAGCAATTCACCTCGGCAACCCTGGATTTACTAACCTCATTTAAGGGTTGGCAGCCAAAAGTGTAGCATCTCTACTTGGAGATTGCCTCTTTTTGGAATTTCCAACAAGCCCTGATCCTTGGAAACGGGTAAGCTATTCCTTTTTTGTACTGGATTGTGACCACTACCTTTCTTGGGTGATCAGAAACTAGTTAAAGCCAACTATATCTACTGCCCCCTATTGTTACAATAAGTTTGTTCTTTTCCACTTCACTTATACACGTTACAATGAAGTTCCTTTAAGTGATTGTGTCCACTGGAATATCTAGAATCTGCATCAATGATAAGAAAATCGTAAGTTAGTTCAACTGTTATGGTTGAAAAATTCTCCTAAATGGAATATAGCAAATATTCAACACATGAATGTCACTCTGTTTATTCTTGTGTCAGGTGGATTTGGTCATTCAGTTGTGTTTCAAGCAAATTGGTCTGAAACTATGTCTGATCCATTTGTAATGTTGCTACTCTGTTGTCCTTGGGGAATTAGATAAGGTGAAATAAGCACTCAAAAACCTGCTTGATGTTATTAATCTTCCTAGACCAGTAACAGGACAAGGGGCAAAAGAGGATAGATTTAGATTAGTTGTAAGAAGAAACTTATTTATTCAGAGGGCAGTGAGGCCCTGGCACAGCTGCCCAGAGGAGCTGTGGGTGCCCCATCCCTGAAGGTGCTCAAGGCCAGGTTGGATGGGGCCATGGGCAGCCTGAATGGGTGGGGGCAAGCAGCCTGCAGCAGGGGGTAGGACTGGGTGGGCTGCAAGGTCCCTTCCAACCCCAGCCATTCTGTGTACTCCTAAAGCAAGAATGGTGGAATGAGTTGATTCAGAAACGCGTATGCAATGTTTGTCCAGGCTAACGAGAAGTATTTTTGCTGGTTTCATAATTGCATTTGTAACAGTCATCTTTGGTTTTAATTAATGTTTTCTGTAGCACTCAGCTTTCTGAGTAAACCATTATGAAACAAAATACTTAGCTTATTTTACTTTATACCTCAGAATTACCTTTGCAGCTTAACACTGTTACAAAATGAGCTCACTGAAAAAAGCTTCACTCATCACTAGAACATACTCTTTTAATGTGCTTGGAGTAATACTGCATGCTTTAACCCTGCTCTACATTCTGTATTAAGAGAGCTCAGCAAAAAGGAAGCAATTTTGTTTTCTCTCTTTTGTAAGGAATAGTCTTTTACTGGACCATATGCTAAGTGAACCTATTATTGCCTAATTAAACATTACTGATAGATAGAATGAAAAAGGTTTGTTGGTAGTAGAGATAATATAATTCCTGTGAGGTCCATCTGTTCCTGGAAAATGAAAACACTTCTCTAGTAGCATTTATAGCATTTATACGGCTTTAAAATCCCTTCAAAAGGAGAACTTAATTTTTTACATAAGCTTACTCTGTCTTTGTGGGTTTAGTGGAAATGGAAGGTAGCTGGCTTTCAACCATGTTTACTTTATTGTCAGTTTTTTTCGTTGTGTAAGATTTTCTTAAAGCCTGCAGGTGAATATCCTTTAGGGATGACAGATACAGTAATTTTCTGTTTATAAATGTTAATGATTTGAAAGCTATAGCATTAATTACATTCATTTGCATATCCATCTGAACACACAAGTGAACTACAAACTTTGCTTATTAAATAATATAAAAAGTGGTGATTCACAAATAATTTGATTTTTAACATCTAGTGATGTATTCATTAGGATTTATGCTAGAATGTAGTGATTGGATTTTGATAAGAACTCTGTAGAGCTTTGAGTAAAAGGAATAACCTTAAAAAAGCTAAGAGGAACTAAGTGTGATAATATAGAACAAAAACTGTGGAATGAAGAACCTGTGCTGTTTCAGAGTCTTTCAGTGTGTTCTTGTTGCATGTGTCTTTTATTTAAATGGATCAAAAGATCTTTCTGTATTTTGCAGGGGTTTTTTTTCTTTTCTTGTGACTATCCTCTTTTTATTGTTATTAAAATCGGGAAAGCTTGAAGTTTTCAGAATAGTGACGGAACTCTTCAGATTTGTTGCTTCTCTTTGCTTGTAGAGGCAAATCATTTGATCTTTGCTTATTTTTTTTTTTTTAATAAACTGTTCCACACATACAGTTTATACTTCTTGTGACCCAGAATTTTTCTGTTCAGCTGTATTTTTGAAGAAGAAAATGCCTTATGGAGGGAAATGATACCTGCTTTTTTTTGTAGAAAATTCGTACAAAATACCGTTGTTATTTTTTTTCTTTTTTACAAACAAGGATCCCATCTCATAGACCTTTGTTCTTCCTTGTGTGCATACTGTGTAACATCACATGATAAATGCAGGGTTTTGCACATCCAGTGTAATGCTAGGATAAGCAGGGTTGCTTACACTGAGGTATGTTGTGTCCTGCTGTGGATGTTCCACGATTCAGAGCTTTGGTAAGCCCAGTGTAAATGTTAGCAGTGAAACATCCTTGTGATGTTCTTTGTAGAGAATTAATAACGTGCATCAGAGCAGAGCGCTCCGTAGTGTTCTGAGGTCTGTGTAAATCCCAGCTCTGCATTCACAAGTGCATCTGCAAATGATACAGGTTGTCTGTAAGTAACAAAGGAGGCTACTGTTGGGAGATGTGATTTGGTATCTGCTTTACTGTGGATTTTAACTTCTAGTATTTTGGTCACCTATTACCTACATAGTATAAATTCTTGTCTAATGACTTTAGTGATGTTGGGAAATAAACTTGGCGTACTTTACTGTGCAAGTTTATGAATCTTTACATCTTGTGTATCAGCTTATCTTTATTGCCTTATATGTAATAAACATCTAATAAGTTGATTTTGAATCTCTGCAAATATTTTGTGTAGACTTGGTTTTTATTTAAAACCCTAACGTTTATTATCATATATATGATTGAAGTGAGTGAGGTCATCGTTGTGTCTGCAAATCATCAACTGCCTGTGAAAGCTTTGTGGGGAATACTGTGGGGAATAATTGACACTTTTTGCTTGTTTTTGAAGGTAGTAAATGCCATGTTTATGCTATGTAGTAATGTGTATGTATAATCTTAGCATCTATCATCAGAGCAGACATTTTATCTGTGAGA
>NW_024884220.1:10839-20881 GCF_019232065.1 Centrocercus urophasianus
AGATTTACAGCATCTTTGTTCTCCCAGCAAGGTTAAAGGCTAGGTAGATGCTGACTACATCTGTCGTGTAAATGTAGGTAAAAACAAATAATGTTTTCATTGAGATTGAGAACTCTAATTCAGTGGATCTCCAAGCAAGCTGTAAATGATTGGAATTGGTATTAATGATAGGTTTTTTGGTTGGTTTTTTTTTTTTTAATACATTGGCTAATTTCATTTGTGAGATTCACCAAGAGCTGTTAACCCTACAAAATGTTTAAATCTTCAGTTAGTTTCCTTTTGTAGAAGGGAACACTAATAACTTCCAGTTGAGTAGGCTGACAAGCTGGTAAAAAACCTCCTCAGCTTACAACAAACCTGGGGCAGAAAGGTTGTTGACCTCTGCAAACTTTTAATTCAAAGAAGCAGCCCTGAAGGGAGGCTGCTTATAGTTCTGCCTGATTGAATTTGGCAGCCTGGTACATGCTTGAGTCTTCACCTGTCAGTGTACAAAGTTTATTTTCTGAGAAATGTGAGAAAGCAGCTGTGATGTATAGCTAGCAAAAGACTAACCTTTCTGCTGGAAAACACATACAGATCATTTATAACAGAAGCAAATACAATTCATTAGTATTCTTCTCTCTGTTATGGTTAAATCCACTGTTTAAATCAAACATCTCATACTCAGTTACTATTTTTACATTATTTTATACTGAAATTATAATACTAAACATTATAGACTTTACAGGCTTTTCTGCTTCTTGATAGGTACTCCTTTTTCAAAATACATTTTTATTGTCTTACTGTAGTGAACGTACAAAAATCAGGGAGAAATTTTAGTTTCAGATAAGCTGTCCAGACACAACCCTTTCTACAAGCTGATTGTTGTAGCTGGTATTGTCTTCCAAAATTATCACAGAATTGCAGGGGTTGGAAGGGGAACTCAAGAGATTGAGTCCAACCCCTGCTACAGCAAATGCCCTACAGTAGGCCACACAGGTAGGCTTCCAGACCGGTCTTGAGTATCTCCACAAGTGGAGACTCCACATCCTCCCTGGGCAGCCGGTTCCAGTGCTCCATCACCCTTACCATAAAGAAATTCATCTGCAGTTTGTATGGAACTTTCTGTGTTCAAATTTTAGGCCACTGCTCCTTGCCCTATTATTGTGCATCACCAAGAAGAGCCTGGCCTCATCTATTTGCCTCCCACCTCCCTTTAGATATTTATTAACATTGATCAGATCTCTCACTCAGTCTTTTCCCCAGGCTGAACACACACAGGTTACTCAGCCTTTTCTCATACGGGAGATGATCCAGGCCCTTTATCATCTTTGTGACCCTCTGCTAGACTCAGAATAGATGGGAATACTTTTTTTGTTCTAGCTGGGAGTATTTTAGATAAAGTTGGCTTCTGTAGGGCAGATGCTGGGCACAGTTTAGCAACCTCACGGTTGTTTTAATTTCTTTGCAGCCTTGTTTGGATTATCCAATAATCTTACCAGCTGATGACTTTCCTGTTTGCACTGATTTTTTTTTTTTAAATGTCATTTTAGCTATTTCACTTCTTCCTAAATACTGGAATCATTAATATGAAGCACATAAGGCTTATTCTAAATGTCTGAAAGGATTAATTAACTGAAACAGTAGCAACATAATTGTTTCTGTCCTCTTTCTCCTCAGTTTTTTCATCCTCAGTTTGACAGCTTTTTTTTCATATTGACTTGCTTGGAAATAGTGTTGATCTTCTCATTTACTGTGTTCATTGTGTTCTGCTTTTTTTACAAAATATTATGAGATAATCAACAGTTACATGCAAGGAACTGCCACTAGCAACCTTAATCCCTTTCTACGTGCTGGGGCGGACAAGCTTTCTCTTCTGGAGATACTACTTTTCTTCCTCATCTTTCCACAATTCTATTCCTTCTCTCTCTGTTAGCCCAAAATTATGAGTTACCATGACATTGTTTGGCTTTTATCTATCCAAAATTGTTTCTACCATCTGGATTTAGGTAGCTTGTGGCTTCTTAAAAATGTCTTGACAAATGTTAATAAATCAGCAAACTCTCAAGTAGGTAGAAAGATGGGATATGTTGTTATGCTGATAGTATATTATAAAAAGAATGCGTTCAAAAAGTGCTTTTCACCTCCTCATAACCTCAGAAAAAACAGGTTATTATACCTATGTGTAGCTCTCAGAGATGTTCTTACTACCTTTGACCCTCACTTGTCTGTGTTTAGCATTGATTCTTCTCCTGATTAACAGCAGTAATGTTCCTTTTCACCATTTCTACGTGTAATGGATGAGCAAGCTGTTTTTTAGGTGTTTTATATGAGCAGAAACCTTCCACACCTACCTTCTTGCAAGCAGTGCAGAAGCACATTGTGTGCAACACTGTCCACAGTCAGGAATCAACAAAATTGTGGTGAGGAGGCAGAAGCAGCAATGAAAGTAGTGCAGCAGACCTAGCAAATTCTCCTCTCTGGATGGCACTGCTGTATCAAAGCCTACTTATGGTATTACAGTCCTGTAAGACCCACAAATGGGGACAGCTAAAACCTTTGATGTTAGGATGGCAGTGCTTCCAGGCAACCTGTGAATGGCGCTCAGCATCCTCAGCTCTGCAAGAAGTACTGTATCATCCCACAAAGGGGCAACCAACAGAATCAGCATCTGCATTAGGAAGATATTATTTTTTTCTCAACTGCTGTAAGATTTTGGAATAAACTCCTATCCTCAGTAAAAGGGAAAATCATAAATCTCATAGCTGTTACCAGAGACATCCACCCAAGCACTGGCCTATTTATTATGGTCAGCTGCCTGCCAGTCTTCCTTCCTTACTGCAGGGCAGGGACCCCCCGCAGTCAGCCAGTGCCCTGTGTTTCTTGAAATGTACCTGCTAGCCTCTGGGCAATGTAAATGCCATTGGGGAGTGCAGGATCTGCTCTGTCAAAGCCCAAATATTCCCAGCTGCTTTCAAGTTGTGTCTGTATTGGAAGTCTGCAAAACAACTGCGTGGGGCAGCTCAGTTACACCAGTCAGGTCATACCTGTCAAGGAAAGGGTTTTGGTCACTGATGGATGAAACTGATATCCTATCTTCCTACCTTCCTGAGAGTTTGCTGGTTTCTTAATCAGTAGCAGCACTATCCACACTTCCACATATATAGATAAAACAATTTCTTTCCCTACTGTTACTGTAATTAATTGAACTTCAGTGTAATTTAGTGATTAGCATTTCTGCCTCTGGAGTTTTCAACTACTGTTAGGTAGCAGGGAGACTGAGTTGGGCTTTGGTGATGCTTTCCTGTATCCTGACAAGAGCTGGGGAAACAGAAAACTCATACCTAATATGGATAGTGCTACTCAAAGAAACCCACCTGCGTGATCCATGTTAGGCTAGGTGCTGTAGGGCAACTGTTCATCCTCAGTTGAGCCATATAAGTTGACATCTGATGTTGTATAAGTGATTCGTAAGTACTGCCGCAGTAGATGAAAATGCTGTAATTTTGAGCTGCAGTTCCTATGATTTACATTGGAAAAAATAGATTTTTCCATCAATGGGAGTGTGTGTGGAACTTAACATTTCAAGTGGATGAATTCCATTTAATGTGAAAGACGTTTCCGATTTGTGCTGCAGGATGTGAGGTGAGGTGCCAGAAGGAAATGGGCTAAGAACTCTTCTTGAAGGTGTAGGCAGTGCATCTGTTGGTGATTAGGAGTGGGAGATGTGTGTGTGCTTGCCTATACATATAGAAAGAGGTCCCAGAATTTACTTGTCAGGATGCTGCTCTTCAAAGTCTTGAAGATAGATACTGTACATCCTTTCATATGCTTTAGGCAGGTAAAGTTAGGAGAAGAATTAAATGTTGCTGCTTTGCCTTCTGTTGCAGACATTTAAACTTACAGAGAAATGTACTGTTTAGTAAAAGAGACGGTGAGTTTACTGTGGGTACATGAGCTATGGAAGTTTGTCCTTGAGAAAGAAGTGCAAGTTCTTTGGATGTGTTTGAAGTAGTCTGTTTTAAGCAGTGTCTTATTTTAATTGCTTCTATGGGGTATGGTTGTGGTCCAGGATGTGGCAGTTTCAGAAAGGAAGGAAGGAAGGGCTCAAAATAGGCCTCTCCCCCTTTGTAGCATATGCCTCTGGGTGGAATTGGAAAGGGCAAGAGGTCTCATGTTGCAGGGTCATTTGTGTATTTCCTTCAGCCTTTGGCATGTCATGAGGCGTTTGCTGTGGGATCTCAAACTACATCTTTTCTCTCATAACCTTTGCTGTCAGATTTAGTTCCTTTATTTGCTCCTTGCAGAGTTATTTTACATGACATTAAGGTTAAGTAGAAGCTTTTATTACTGGTATTTTTGATGTGTATGAATAACCTCCATTCAGAAACAAATTTGTCAACCTTTTTTTAAGTGTCTGTTGTAATTTAAAAGTGAAAGAAGATTTTCTTGAGGAAGAAATCTAGATTTAGTTCACCTTCTGTGAAAGAAATTCAAGGACCGTAGTGTGTGTATATGTCTGCACGTGTATTTAAAAAACATAGCTGACAGCTGAAATAAGGTACTTTGAGAATGAATGATGGTGATTGCCAATGATTTGCACATAAGCAGGGAGATTTGTATTGCAACTCTGCACACCGCCAGTTTGTTTTTGGTTTGAGAGCCTTTGTGTCTTTCTCTTCTGCATCCCCTTCTGAGGCACTTCCTGTGCTGCTGGGGAACCCAGGCAATGCCTTTCCTCCACCTCATTCTTCATCAGACACAGAAACATTTTCTTAAAAACAAAACACAATCAACAGCCCTCCCATTCACTTCTTAAAAAGCACACAATAAAAAAGTGGTTTTTCTTGTGCTGTATGTTATCTGTACGTATGATGTGATAGGGATCTCATTCGTTCCCAAAGCTGAATTTGGTGTAGACCTTTATGTGAATTGAGTTGTTCCTGTGCAGAAAAGTTTGCTCCAGACATAACCGTATGAAAGGGTGAGGCTTGGGCAGGAGCCTGTATTGCTGACAGGCAGCGTTTCAATGTGTGTCTTGATGGTTACTGCTCTTTAAGAAAGCTGGATGTGAGAAGTTTGTCAGCGCCGAATGCACAATGTTCAAAACAATTGAAGAGCTTTCTAAGAGGTTTTCTACTGAAAAGCTAGGGTTTTTCTTATTTTTTTTATTTTTTTTTTTTTACTCAGTCATCTGCTTATCAAGTCATTTAATATTGTTATATGTAATTCTCTATTGACAGCATGAAATTGGTAACACTTCAGTACTACTACTAAAATATGAAAAAAGTTCTGTTTAGAGTCTTATCTGTTCATTCGTGCATCAGAATGGGCTGAGAACAGAAGAGGGAGGCAGTTGTGCACCAAGGGAGGAGGAGGCTAAATTGCAGGAAGCTTGAATTCTGGGCAGAAATAGAGATGTTTACCAATTGGCCTATTGTGTTTCTTTGGTGGCTGTTAAGCAAATAGAAAGAGTTATTTTGGCTAATTTGCAACAGATTAAAAATAAAAAATAATTGAATTTCATGTATTTAAACAAAGAATGCATATTAAATAGGCAGGTAGCAAATAAACTTTTATGATGTACTGTATTATGTAGTAAGAGTATTCTGATTTATGTTTTCTCCAAAGTATAAAAAAGAATGTAAGGAAAGTATGAACAGTGGAAATTGTTTTTCTGTTTAATGTAATGTGGAAAAAAAACATTGGTTATTGTTAAACAGAACTTGCCAGATGAGAATTACGTGTTTATTTGTATTGAAACTTTTCCAAGTGGGATGGCCATTTCTTCTTACACACATAGATCTGTACTAACTGGAAATGAAAAGGTAACATGGGAAGTAAATAAGGTTTGAAGAACAGTTTTGGATATGAGTGGTGTCAGGGAACTGAGAAAAGATTATGCATTAAGTCCAGGAAACAGAGAAGATGGGGTCAGTTTGTCCAGTCTGGGAATTTCCAACAGTCTTCCAGACAGTTGCAGTAAAGATAGTTAATCAAAAGCAGAGGTTGATCTGCCACTCTTTGGGTCAAGGATTTCGAATGTCCGTACTGACTGAGGTATCTTACACTTGATGAGTGCAGACCTCCATCGCACATCCAGTACCAGAGTGCTCAGAGTGTTCCTCGTTCTCTGTAAGAGCCATTGAGGTCCTTTTCTCAAATCTAAAAGAAGTTTCCAGCTTCTAAGATGTGCTCCCAGGCAAACCTCAGTTCTGCCTGTTGTTGCAGTGCAGAAGATGTGCTATACCAGAGACATAACAGAAAGGATTAGTGTTAATTAGTTCTGAATCAATTAGGGAACACCAGGAGGCAGGATAGTGAACTGACCAATGATTTTTTTCTTAATTTTTTTTTTTTTTGTCTGCACATGCCCTCAGTTTTACAAAGCGAGTTTCTTTCATGGGCAACCTAGAAGTGGAAAAAAGAAGCTTTAATTACAGATATTGTGCATCTTTTTCTTCAGTCAAGTGTGATGGGTTGACTGAGTAGATCAAGACCACGAGGGGCTTTCAAATGGGGAAGAAATGCTTTTTGAAGTTGGTTGTATTCAGGTGACTGCATTTTAGAGAACAGTTCTTAAATGGACAAAGAGGGTCCAGAAAGAAGGGCAAGAAGAAAGTTTAGTAAAATTCAGCTGTTCTGTGCTGAACCACTTCTCCAGATTTCAAGTGTAATATTTACCCACAGTGTACCAAAGAGAAATCTGTTCATGTCATGTTAAATAGGTGCTCCCGAAATGAAACTGTCAGACGGAAACTGAAACGTACTTCTTTGGAAGTCGTTGGTTGAAGTGCAGAATTTAAAGGTGCTCTGCAACTCCATTGCTAGGAAGAAGGAAGCAAGGCAGTTCTTCAGTCCTTCTAACAGGACTGCGTGCGGAATGCCATGCTCAGCTCCGAGAAAGATAGGGCTCCTGTTTGTATCTGGTATCATAATTTCAAATGTTACTCTTCCTATTTAAATTTTATATTTTGTTTCCAATTAGGAGAATTATGGCCTACTAAACAAAACTCCAAACACCTTTTCTAATTATTTAAAATTACACCATTAAATGCAAATTTACTTTATGAACAGCAACACCACTAAATGCTAATAGCATGTCTACGCACTGGTGATGGATTATTATTAAATAAACATAAGGTCTTCTTTGTAAGTGTTTGATGCCCTATCAGTGCAAGTCTAATCATTGTTGTAGGGTAGTGTTTAGTGCAGTAGCTGATAGATTTTTGTGCAGTCTCATGACTTTTAGGAAGTGATGTGAAGGAGAATTGCAGAGGGAAACCAAATCAATCCACTTCAGTGGAATATAAACATATGAATGTAAGAATCTGTGTGAATCAGAATTCTGTACATAACCATGATTTCTGATGTGGGCTTTTAACCTCTGGACAAGTGCTTTACTAACTCTCACTCGTGGGTTTTTATTTGAGAATATGAGCCAATGCATTGAGAGGTGAAGGTACTCTGCACCTTGCAAAGTCAGCATGTCACCACATGCTCCAATAATGCAATTTGCTTTCTTTTTCTTTGGGTTTGCAGGCAGGAGCTTCCCAGGTCATCTTCACTAATCCACTGGAAATTGTAAAGATTCGGCTGCAGGTAGCGGGAGAAATTACTACAGGACCCAGAGTCAGTGCCCTCTCTGTCATGAAAGATTTAGGCCTTCTTGGTCTCTATAAGGTATGTGTTTCTGCTCTAAGTGGTTTCTTTATAGCTCTGCTAACCCATTTTATGTTAAACTTTTACAGTGTTGAAACAAAGACTGTTAAAAACAAAAGAAACCTTTTGAATTTAGAACCAATTTCTTCCTGCAGGGCAGCCCCACCATGGAAAACTGAAGAAAACCCACTTCTATATTAATGGCAGTGGGATACATAAAAGTACTCCCCCTTTCTGTCCTCTGGGCTTTTATACCGAGCTACAGGGAGTCCTGTATTGCAGATCTGCTGGCTTCCAGTACTGATAATTTCATTTGGTGGGGTTTTGTGAGAAGTTTCTTTACCTTTCCTGTGTGTTTTTCTTACATTTATTTTGAATCTCCGTTATCTCTATTGTTATCTTTACAGCAGGATATTCTCTTTGTCTTAATAATTTGATGGCAGCGAAACAGTGGTGCAGTTTAGCAGGATTCAGATTTTTAAGAAGTTAAATGGTGGGATTTGTCAATAACAAATTCCACTTTAAAAAAAGCCCATACTATACTGTACTTCAGCAGAGTGCCAGTCAACAGATTCCTTCCCTGCAGGTACACTTACTACCATCATTACAGATCAGATGTAATGGAGCAGAAGCTATTAGTTTTCTTAAACAAGGAATAGTATTTCTTGCTGAATCTTCTGCCAGCACAAGGGGTAATACACAAATTCAGCACTTGTATTATCTGTGCACTTACAAAACATTGCTTACCTGATTTGTCATAGGCCTGTAATAATAGTATAGAAATGTGCAAATTTATTTCTGGAGCTGAACCTTTTGCTTTGAATTCAATAAATCAGATTAACAACCATTACCTTTCCCAAAGATCACAGATGTTTTGATACATGGGACAAAGTTATCATTTCTCTTTGTAGTAATTCAACAACTGAGCTTACTAAAAATTCTTCAGAAATTAGGATTGCATTATCTTTTGTGAGTAATTGCACAAACACATTTAGAGCATAAACTATCTGCATGGAAATGACTGAGGGCACGAGATTCTCTGTACTGGAGTCCTGCTTCAGCCACACAGGGTTTGTAACAGGTGCTGTTCCTGCTGTTCCACTACATCTCACTGCAGAGGGGGACAGGTCTCAGCTGGGCCCATTGTGTGGAGGCTGCTGCCTGGAGTATAGAGTACTAGAGTTCTCATTTGGAAAGGAGGTTATTTTTGTAACATGCATGCTTTCAGGGTATGTGGATGAGATTTTTGACATTTTGTTGGTTGTTTGAGCTTTGCACTGAAGGAGTTATTTTTCAGTTAGTAAAAGACTAATGACTGGAGTTACCAAAAGAATAATATTAAACGTTTTGTTAGGAGTGTTCCACTGTTTTTACAGTGTACAGACTTCTTTTAAGGCATTGTTTTGTGCCAGGTTTTTGCCAGGAGCTGCTTCTTACAGTGTTCTCCTCACTGAAAGCCTCCCATTTTGCAGTGGTTTCCCTTTTTGGTGCAGCTTACTTACTCAACTATGTGATCATCTGTGCAGAGCAGTATGAGGTGTTACAAACCTACATGGTATTTTAGTGATGATTTTGAGTTTGATGGAAAGAATGGCATGCAAGGACTTATCTCACTGCTTCTGTGGTTGTGGGTCATTGTGAGAAAGACATCAGGACAGACCTTGTTGCTTTCTCTGTTGTGTTTGGACACATCAAATATAAAAGGTAGTTATCCTAGGTACTGATGTCAGAATTATTGTTGCATAGCGCTTAATAAACTTATATGTGAACCTTGAATCATCCTTACTCTAGAAGCCTGCTTTAGTTTTTGAGTTCAATTCCACATCTTCTGTTCCCTGAATTAGTTTATTTTCTGTGTTGTTTACCTGGTAGATCAAGAGAACTGATGCTTCCTGGGCTCTGGATATCAATTTTAACCTTATTTACAAAATTTATTTTTATTACATCTGTTTTCTGCATGACAGGGTGCCAAAGCTTGTTTCCTCAGAGACATTCCCTTTTCTGCAATCTACTTTCCTGTTTATGCTCATAGCAAACTGATGCTCGCTGATGAAAATGGCCATGTGGGAGGGCTTAATCTCCTTGCAGCTGGAGCCATTGCAGGTAATTTTTTTCTTTCAGTAAGTAATATTTAATATTCATTCGGTAGCCCCATATAAAGGAAGGGTATGGTACTATTGTGTCTGATTTAATCTAAATTTGATCACTGTTATCCTTAGTGGGAGGCGATGTAATTTTGATGAGAGCTAATTACATTTGCATAATGTGGATAAACAGTGTAATGCAGCTCAGCAACTTGTAGTCAAATTTGATCTGTCTGTCTCAATGGGGTTTTACTTGTTACTGTGCTCTCTGAGTTGAAGGCTAATTTGAATCTTTGATGAACATAAAATGAGATACC
>NW_024884220.1:20891-30019 GCF_019232065.1 Centrocercus urophasianus
GAGTCCCACAGTGACTTGGTGCAGAGCTTGGCTTCACCTGCTCTTTGCTGGTTGGGTCTTTTCTAGTGTCAGAGGGAAGAGAGAGACCAGCTGGGAAACCAGTAACAGAGCTATAGCCCAGATTGCTCTCACATAATGCAGAAGTGTCTATCTTGCTGCACTCACAGAAGTACATACATATATTATCAACTTCTTTCTCATTTTTAGTTTTAGATGGTGAACTTCACAGCTTCTCTTTGCTCAGTTGGTATTTCTGGGTCAGTCAGATACTAAGTAATGAACGCTATTAAGAATTTGTTTAAATCTCATAGGCCTGGTTTCTATAGCTTGTACAGGAAATCCGCCTTTCCAAATGCACATTTCAAACTCCTGATTGCTTCGTCTGTTCCTGTTACACATGCGCAGCAGGGAAGAGCACACACTGAACATACATACTTGCAAGGGAAAATCTACATATGGTTGGCTTAACTACATTGTTCCCATTCATTTTAACATACTCTGAATTATCAGTGACACTTGTGAGTGTACGATCCCCTAATAAAATCAGTGACTTATTACACCTTTATTTCAATATTAACCAGAAGTAAAAGTTCAACAAAATCAAAATTAAATTCAAAATCCCAAAGGAGTCAGAAAACAGTTCCTCTTCATGAGGATGGAATTTTTACAGTATTCAGAAGTATTCAGAAATGCCTTAAATAACACAGGTTTTTACTGTGGAGTACGTTTCTGAAAACTGTCTCCTTTCCTTTGAATAGAAAGCTGAGAGTGGTGCCTTGGAAGTGCAGATATGCTCTTCCATTGAAGTTGGCTAACATCACGCTGCTGGTACAAAGCAGGCTTGTAAAGCACCTTCCTTGTCCTGTCTTTTCATGGCTTGCCTAATTGAAGCAAGCAGCATCTGTTCTACAAAACAGCAGTAAAGAAATAATTCTTTAGAATCGGTATTTCAAGTAGTAGTTTCCTTACTAACACCTTAAACATGTGGATGGATCGGATTCAAGTTCTCAGGTGAATTGTCTGTGTCATTTGCAAAGTATTTTGTGGACTATGCAAGTAAAGTAAGGTGGCACAGCTGAGTTTTGTCACAGACAGACCTCCTTTCCAATTTCATATATAACATATATGTGAGTTTAAAAATGCTTCATCTACTTGATGGGATGTTGAGAGAATTGCTGTTAATATTTCACTGTTATTATTTTCTTTACTCTCGGCTATAGCCTTTAAGCTTGGAAGAAATGGAAGGATAATACCAACAGTTATATTAGCTTCAAGTATAAGAACTTGCACTTTTAGTAACGTCCAATTCTTGCAAAAAAAAATTCAAGTTTGCCATTGTATATTTCAGTTAGAAGAGTTTCATCTTTTACAAGAATGTTTGTGCAAATTAAATGTGGTTTTCTTCTAAAAGGTGTACCTGCTGCTTCTTTGGTAACCCCTGCTGATGTCATCAAGACAAGACTGCAAGTGGCGGCTCGCGCCGGTCAGACAACATACAGTGGAGTTATTGACTGTTTCGGAAAGATTCTAAGGGAAGAAGGCCCTTCGGCTTTTTGGAAGGGAGCCGCAGGTGAGACATGCATGTTGAATATCATGACTGACCCCACTTGTCCAAATTAGTACCTGCTGCTGTTCTAGAGCAGTATTTAGAAGGCCTGATTCCAAACAATGTAACTTTAAGGTTCTGTTACAAAATGCTCAGCTTCTCGCCTGAGAAACTCCCTTTTGTTTAACACTGTAACTTGCAATACTCAACAGCTCGTGTGTTCAGATCTTCGCCCCAGTTCGGCGTTACTTTGGTCACTTACGAACTTCTGCAGAGGTGGTTTTATGTCGATTTTGGAGGCCTGTAAGTCAAACATTTGCTTTTTAACTTGCAATAAGTATCTGCAAAGTTCAAAAATCTTACTTTTTCAAGCATGGTACCACTTAAAGTTGGTGGTTTTGTGCAGCAGTTGTAGTATGAGCCAAGTAAGTCCCTCAGCCTTTCGTAATTAACAGAGTGGAGCTTAATTACATGCTACTTCTAAACAAGTGAAGAGATTAAAAAATATATGTATTTTAATACATTCCGTAAAATTTGTCTTTCTAGTGTAGCAAGATATTTTGTCCTTCTTACCTGCAGCATAGGAAGTTAAAAGTTGTTCTCACTTGCCCATTAAGCAGCGCTGTGAACCACCCCCACCTTTTTTAAATAGTGGAAAAGCTTTTTCATTTTCTTCCTTCAAACAGCAAACCTTCTGGATCAGAACCTACACCGAAAACTCGAATTTCGGATCTTCCTCCCGCTAACCCTGAACACATAGGTGGATACAGACTTGCTACAGCTACATTTGCCGGTATAGAAAATAAATTTGGTTTGTATCTTCCCAAGTTTCGATCTTCTGCCACTGTCTTAGCTCAAACAAAAAGTAGCAGCTGAATCCCAAAGAGACATTTCAGCCTCTGGAAGTGATGCAGTGCTAGAAATTCACAAGAATGTACTGTTTTTTTTCCAGTCAGCTGCATGTTTTTCTTGCTGAACTGAGAATGCAAATCAAATTACTCCTTTCTAATATTGATATACACACATTTACCTTTTTCTGAACGAGTTGCACATAAACTGACTAAAGCTTTGGGTCTATGCCTTGTTTTTAACAAGTGGCACGAATGTATAAGCCTAAGCTTTGCCTTGCACAGCTTGCATTTAATGTTACTGTACATATTGTACATCTTTGTACAGAGACATCATGGCATCTCTACACATTTATATAATGGATATTGCAGTTTGAAATGTACAGAATGTTTGGAAGGCTTTTTGTTAAGACTCATGTGACAATAAAGTATTTAAAACCACTTAAGTCAGTTCATTCCTTCGTGGCTATAGAGAAGTTGTCCAATATGATTTTTCTTCTCTGCAGATTTCAGACTAAAGGTTAAGGATTAGATGCAGCCTTTTAATGAACGTACGGTGCAGTATGTAGCCTCTGCACTACTTTCTACTACTGTGTGTGAAATAAATAAATGCATAACTGTCCCTATTAACAAAATTCCTTCATCTTCCACTCAGGAAGCCTCTATAACTGTAGCAAAATATGACTGGAGTCCATCTACCCGAGTGTCCAAATGCACAAAGATTCACAGCAGGAGGACAAAGAATTCCAGAATGGAGAACTTTCTGTAACAGAAACTGAAGGCATTCACTATATTTCTAGGTAGTTTTTACACTGACAGACTAAGTGACAATGTTATTTGTATTTTGTTATGTAAAGGAAAAAAAAAAACAACCAAGAAAGCTCTTCTCATAAACAGAACAGACGTGCTAGACTGAGAATAAATTCCCGTTGGGCAGAACGCAAAGTAAAAGGAAAGGAGAAGTTTGAACTCTTCTGGTTTACTTTTAAACTTAGGATACAGAGAAAACAGTCCTAAGAGAAAAGAAGTTAAACCACCCACAGAGGCAGGAAGAAGGTAGGTGGATTTCCAGCTTTTCTTGTTTAAGTATCACCATCTCCAGTCTTTAGTTTTACAGTTTTATAGTTTCTTTCAGGGTTAAACATCCAAGGAAACAGTGAGCCCCACTGGTACCAACTATTGCTCAGCCAATAGCCTCTATGAAGAATTTTAGTTGGCTTGCGAAGAAGCAGCTTATTAAAAACTGAACCTCAGTTCTAGCTTGTAACCAAGATAAAGCATCTTTTCAATGATGAATAACATTTAGTGAGCTAGACATTACAATACCCTGAATCAGATGTTTGATCTCTTTGCTGTAACATGTATATAACTCTATTAAGTGGTTTTTAGTTTTTTTTTTTACTGTTTAAAAAATTACCTACTCTTGCAGTTCTGTAGATACAGGCCTCCTGGGAACACTCTTTCCTTTATCTGTATATTTTGTTCTTTTTTCTTCTGAAGAGATACAGACATGTGAAGCACCCACTGGCATTTAATCTCAGTCACAGCTTGACTGGCTGGATCAGCCCTGGAAGGCTTTCTAATGTGAGAACTGCCATAGCTCCAAAACCGGACAGTGCTGCTCCCAGGACGATCATTTACAGTAACTGGCACCACTGCTGGTCTCTTAACTTTGCAAAGAGGGTTTTAAAACTTGCTTTGATCTGCACGTAACCATTTTCTGAATGAGGAACACAAGCAGGAATACAGAACAATACTGCTAAGTTACAAAAAAGTTAAAATCATTTAAAACTAAATCCGTATGATCTATATGTATGTTTCAAGTCTGAAGGAAACATTATTAAAGGAGAAGTGATGGTGTTGAGGGAAGGAGGAGAACCTTCTGTTTGTAAGTATTATTGTGCCTAAGGGGTAAAAATCACCACATGATGTTCTTCATATATTTCTCAACCAAACAGCTGCTGTTGTAATACTGAAGAAAAAAAAAAAAAAAAGGCAAATTTCAAACTGAAGAGCATGACTGTACTGGAAATAGAGGGTAGACTTCTGACAAGCCAACACTGGGGGAAGCCTACAGCCATTTCCCTTTCAAACCCACAGAAGAAGGGAACCTCTTTAAGACAGAACTGCTGCTACAGCTGTCAGTATCTCTATGAACTGCTTGTACTGGAACTGAAACAAAGATACACTCTAAAACCTAAGAAAAACTGTGCAAACAAGAATAAGTTTGAGTAAGCTGGAAAATAAACCTGTATCCCACTTGTGAGCTAAAAAAAAAAAAAACTTCTGAAAAATCATAGTTTGTAGCAGATTAAGAATGAGAGAAACTAAACTTGAGTTGTTCTAACTTGGATTTAGAGTCCTAAGCTGTCACAGGCATCAGTACTTGTTTAGTGCTTAGCTGGTACAAGTCAGAATACTTGCTTTAAATTATTAAAAAAATCCCCAAACATTTGTGAACCTGAAGCTAATAAAAATAAAAGGGGGAGAAGATGGTTGATGGGAAAGCTTATAATATCCTAGGAGAGGTTTATTAAGAAATACAGCCTTTAACAGAAATCGTAACATTCCATTTCCAAGCTGTTGAGAGGTTTTTGATTCAAAAGAGATGCTAAAAAGCAGCAAGAAAATTTTTCTTTATCTTCACATGGAAAAAAAAAAATCAGTAGCAAGATTGCAGCTATGGAAATCAATTCAAAATATAGCTCATCATGCTTCAGAAACGAAAAAACTAACAAGAGTGGCCTTCCTTGTTTTAGCCAACTACCACGATGGGAAGTAAAGGCTGGGAGTGCAATACTGACATGTGCAGTATAAGTGAAGGCAGGCAGCAGAAACACTCTACTCTGAAACTACTGAAGGGAGACAGACTGGGGGTCAGGGCAGCTCATATAATATTTATTTATGAATCAGTCTCACCCTTTAATGCACCAATTCAAAACAAAAGAACTTCTTATTGTTATTAAATATGTATTTCATCAATTCTGGTCCAATTATGAAATGAACTGTAACTACAGACATTTTATTCACTCATATTACTCGCTACCAGAGCCTGAAGCTTATCTCTATATAAGCAATGAAACTTACTTGGAACATACACATGCATATCCACTTGCAGTTTGAATTAAAGAACCCTTCAGAAACTTACTACCTCATGAAGGCTAATGTGTAATATAGGAAGTTTAGTTTAGAAACAGAACTTGTTTAGAAACACAATTTCTACTTTTCAGAAACATACTGTTTATAAAGTGGAGATTTCAGAAGCTTAACAGCAAATTTACACCACGTTAGTGTTTCAGCAAAAGTTCCTTGCAAAGTCAAAGTTAACTGTATTAAAAGTTACATAAGTCAAATAACGTGCTTGTAAGTTTTATATAAAAGTCAACAATGCAAGATCTGATTTTCAGAGATCATAACACGTTTTCCAAGTCCATGGTTGAATCCACATACTCCCTTAAGCTATTACTGACACTTGCTCATACTTCTAAGATTCGCATCAAATCACTCACAAGCCTACCACTGCTGCCCATTTGCAGAGATCTATGCTGGGATGCGGGTTGCAGCTTCCTCTTCCGCATCAGCTCTGTTGGCATTTATTTCTGCCAGTGTTCGGCCAAACCGAGTCCACTCATCGCTGCGAGGAACTGCAATTTGCTGTGGACAAAGATAACATTATTTAAGCTCACCAATGTCTACAACAGAGCTCGTTTTGAACAGCAGAACTCATAAATAACATTCAGAAGAGCTTCCAACAGAACAGCTTGCCTTTCTTAGTGCAACTTATAAAGTAATCAAAACATCAACAGCTCTAACCAACGAAAGCAGCAGAATTTGAGAGTGATGTATTTAAGTATGCACTGATATCGTGACAAGCTTGCATGAGACTGTCTCTAAGGAAGAAGATTAATGCCACGTCTGCAGCCAGTCGGCACATCATGTTCTACTGCAATACGCATGCTTACAATAGCAACCACTTCCTTAAGGATGAAGTCAAGACTGCTTCATTTCAAAAATTTTGTTCAATACTCCTCAAGCAATTGTTTGAATTTACATGAACCAGTTATAAAGAACACGAAATCCCTACAAACAAACCTGTTAATGGTTTCATCTTATTCCACCAGCCTGAAAATCAGATATTTAGTTTCTGACTGGTGTAGCTGCCAGAATGTATGCTGAGAAGTTATAATAGAATATGTGAAATAGGCACATAAAGGAAATGTTACTTCCCCCCCCGTCCTCTAATCACAGAGAGGGAAAGTTAAAAGCAAGTTGCAAAATGCAAGTCAAATAAAGTTGATTGTTCTGTAATGCACTTTGCACAACACGTGGTATACGTACCTCTCCCACATCATATATAACTATTTGGCCCTCTGAGTCACCGACAGCAATCTCTCTCCCAGTATGTGTCCATCTCACACGGTTCAGAGCAGGATTGCCTTCTACAGTAATGCTTGCAGTTGGCACCTGTATTCATTTGAAACATACTATTAAAATGCACAAGGATTTCCTTAATCAAAGACTAGAAAATACTTCATCCATCAGCACTGTATTAAGCAAAATGCTGGACCTGTCGATTTACTCAGTCTGTGGGTCTCAGATGACTCTCAGTGGCCATATGCTATCACTAATGACGTGACCAAAACAACACAATTCCTGCCCTCTGACTTTATCAAAACGCACACCTGCACTCCTGCCATGACACAGGAGCCATTCACCTTGTAGCTCTGTGAGAGAGCAAGGAAGAGCCCTGCGATTTCAGGGAATACTATGGACACAGGGCAGGGATGAAAGCAGCTGTCTTGGCAGTCCAAATCCAGACCAGAGGCTAGAACTGAGTAACTGACTTAAAAACCATGCACTGCCCTATGCTTTTAGAGAAGCCCTTTCTTCTGTATGTACTTTTGTGAAGGTGAAATTTCTAATTGCAGAGTATGTCAGAATTATCCCTTGTCTATCTCTAACAAGTTTAGTCTTGGAAAGGATTTATACTACAGGTAAGTACATAGTTTACACCAGAAGACCCAGACACTCCATCCTCTAAGTTTAGAAGCAACTGACAATTTCACTGAAGTTATTACTATGGCAACAGCAACATGGCACTAAGAACAACAGTGGTGTCCTGGAGGCAGGTTTCTTCAGGCTGTTAAGCTGTAGGCTGCCAAGGCCACACTGGGGAAGGCCTAAAAGTCACTTTCACAACGTGGGCTGGTATTAAAGCAGGTATTTTACATTCTTGTTATGGTTACAACAATTTAATTACTGCTGCCACTTGTAACGGCCAGTCTTTGGAATTATGACACTGCAATCAAATTAAAATATTCATTAGGCAGAAACTACTGGAGCTTAAGAATATTTAAGGACAACAAAAATACGTTGAACTCTTGTTACTTTTCCAAGTGCACAAACAATCTTCCACCTATATCTGACTGCTAACTTGATTGCCTCACCTCAGTGTCATGGTTGAGATTCCACAGGTCAAGCCGGCTCGTCCCATCCACGCAGGCAAACAGGGCAGGGTGTGTTGGAGACCACATCACATCATAAACATAATCTAAGTGGTCTTCAAATGAGTAGAGAGGTTTGTTATTCTGGGGAAAAAAAAAAAAGACATAATGCAATATCCCAAGTCTGCAATTCATATTCTGTCAAGTAAGGCAAAACACAAAACTTATCAATAACGTAAAAAACCCAAACAGCCCCTGCAAAAAGCAGCCAGAAACTAAGTGTATTATCAAAGACATACATTCCAATGCACAAAGTCTTATCCTGGAAGTTACTATAAAGAAATCAGTAGTAAGCCAATACTGTAAGAGATTCTAAACTTAACACATTAAAAATTTTGTACATCACGAAAAAGCTAATTCCATGACAGCATTGTGTTCCTCAGGAAATCAGCACAACAGAAGAGGTAATTCCAGCAAAATGAATACCATGTGTGTCAATTGCAAGTCTCTAAATGCAGTTTGAGATTAGTTTTGGTGCTGTCTCCCAGTCCTCCACAAAATTGTAGCAAAACATTTGTCTTATGCATTAAATGAAGTAACTGAATTTAACAATGATTTGTATTTGATTACACTGTAATCACTATTGATAACAAAGGGCAAAAGGATGAACAGAATGGATCAGAAGTACACAAAGGATGTACAATCTGAAAGCAAAGACATCTTTATGTTGTTAACTAGTTTTGTTCATCAGTTGCCTTCTCTTTGCAGTAAACCAAAAAACAAACACTAGGAATCACGTGGACTACTGGTAGGGATCTGGAGAGCTTCACACTCTTTGTCTTCAGTTTACCTAAGTTTCCTGAGTTGAGCAGCTTACATTATAGCACCACCTTGTGTCAAGGACTATGAAGAAAACCACTGAACTGTCCATTATAGTTACCTTCGTTGTCCAAAGCTTTACTGTCCAGTCAAAAGAAGAGGTGACAAAAAGATGTGAGAAGTCTACAGGTCCAACTGCTGCATGGCAGTGGATACCTGTGATTGGTCCCTGGTGTCCTTCAAACATCTCACTGATTCCAGCTTTGCTGTTTTAGAATATATAACCAAAGTTAATTTCTCTGGAAACCATACATCTGCAGACAGAGATAGCACTGAAACGCATTTTAAATATAACCTCAAGAAGATTTTGCTGCTTTGAATGGATGTCTGCCCAACTGCAAAGGCTTAATCTCAACAGGCTCACTGAAGACCAGGCTTGAATACTGACTTCAATTTCAACATTTTTCTTGC
>NW_024884220.1:30029-31209 GCF_019232065.1 Centrocercus urophasianus
TTTTTTTCCCCACCCCGTTCACATAAATTCGTTTTGCTCCTAGCATGGTTTGTTAGCAAGGGAAGGTCCAGTAATGCACAAGTCAGTTATTCATGTTTTGCCACGGTCTGTGGTCATTTTTTCCATGAACCTACAAATCTGTCTCAAACATAACAAAGCTACTTTTACAATCTGGGCTTCAACAGTAATCTGACAACACTGGATTACATTTTGATTCAGCTATGTAATTTTTCATAAATACAACATTTTGAAAGTAAAGTGGCTATTTCAGGCTTGAGATAATGGAAGAAATTTGCAAGATTTTGTCTTTCTGCATTTACTGAGAAGCCTCCATCTGCCTGTTTCACTTGCAACATGCGTTTCTAGTTTTCATCCTTGCTCCATATCTCCTCAGGCCATCTTCATTTTATTCAGTAAATTAAGCTCTAGTAGTATACAACTCTGCTCAGTCTCCATACATATAAGCCTTCTTTGTGGTTCAGCCACTACATAAGAAGGTTTTTGAGCTTTCAAGTAAATTCAAGTGAGTTCTAAAACAAGACTGAATTCTGAATGGTCAGAAATTCTATAACAGAAGAATGTTTCTAAGCTGTGTTCTTTAGCTATCACCATCTGTTTGCAAACACATGTGGTTAAAGTGAATGCCAGCCCAATGAAATAATTATATTGACAATCTTAAGGAAGGTAGATGTCCAAGCTCATCAGCATAAAATCTTTATTCTCACGTGACAGAACTGTACCTGGCAATGAAAGACATACTCTGGCGTAGTCTTCTTGTACTTCATATTCCACACGAGGGCCACTCCATCAGGCTCATGAGGTGCATCCTCATTGTTGTTGTAAGAGGCAACAAGTAATTCTGGGTACTGAAAAATGGGAAAGATTTACAATGAGCAAGATGATTAGCCAGTGGTCCAGACAATCCTAGATTCTTTGGTCTGTGCTGCCAGAACAGGGATCAAAGAAAAAGAGAAACAAAAATAACCTTAAATAATCTCTGTGAGAAATGGCATCAGTTAAAACTGCAGTTGTTACAAATTTAGCTCATAAACATTATTAATGGGCACATTAAATTCTTGCTCTTTTACCATAATCTACTTTTATATGTAAAACCCACTACCTTTAATAGAGCTGTCTTCTGAAGCTAATGCTTAACTTTGAAAAGAAGAGCATAAAGGAA
>NW_024884220.1:31219-31928 GCF_019232065.1 Centrocercus urophasianus
CAAGGGATGGGAACCAGCTGCCAAGCCAGGGTCCCAGCAGCCAGCCAGCTGACTAGATAGCAACAACCAGATGGTACTGCTAGGATTGTCTCTCAGCTATGAGGTGGCGATGGGATGGCACAGCATTTTTCTGCCTGACTGCTTCCAATCATGTCTTTCCCCAATGGCAAGCCTGTGCAATTACCAGCACTCCAGGAGGTCTACAGACAAGCCTTTACCCTGCAAACAAAATAAAGCTTGTAGGCCATACCAGCTGCCAAACCACACACATAGTGATAGGTTTAAAGAGGTCTGAAAATCTTTCTAACTCCATAGTGTAGGCAATAAAAATATAACTGTACCTGCAGGAAAGAAAGCTTTAAATGACACTGTATAATGCACACAATAATACAAACTCCAACTTAATCAAAATGATAATGACGTATGCCAATCCTACATTACTTGAAATTGAGCGATTTTTACGTTCTGACAAGTTTACAGAACTAGGATAAATGGCATGAATGATTTCAATATATGCTCATACTTTTGAACCAAATGGTGAAGGTTAAAATCTTTCCTTTCAAGGGCCTCAATCAGCCACAAAGGAAAACAGTAATCACTGTCTTTTCAGCCAGCCCAACCGCATTCGTCAGCCCTTTCTCCGTCAATGCAACCAGAGCAATCAACCTGCCAAACATTCAGAATGGAAAAACAATCTGAAAATACAGGG
>NW_024884220.1:31938-34300 GCF_019232065.1 Centrocercus urophasianus
TTTTTTTCTGACAGGAAGCTGGGAATCCTACATTATCAAGCGAGCAGGAAAGAACGCTTCACAGGCTGCCACTTCCACAAGGACAAATTTCTTGTCAATGAACACTGAAAGCAGGTTTAACGAACCACAGGATTTTGACTTTGAGTTTACATCAAAATTGTAAGGTATTTTGGCAAGGTGGAAAGAAAAGCAGTGCTGTATATTAGGCTGCACCCAGCGATAACGCGACAGAGTGAAGTTCCAGTTGTCTGAGTAATCTGTTGCTGCAGAATAGGTTGATCAAAGTTAAATCATCTGTGAAATGGGTGGCTTTTGTTAAGCAGAGATATCTTCATACCAAGTTTTCCCACATATCCTTCACTGTACATTTAAGACCTACGCAGGGCAATATGTGAATGTATAAGGCTCTGTTATTTCTTCTTAGAATATCAGAACATAAGAACGGTACATTCACAGTAAGCATCTGAGCATACATTCAAGCATCTGAGAAACCAACGTATACCACCAGGTTGTTGTCAGCCTGCTGAAGTGAGAATTAAAAAAGACAGAAGTACTTGGTATCTTCATTCTTAAATGAAATTCTCAAATTCCTCAAGAAGTAAAGCTAGTGGAGCAATACTGTCTGCAGCCAGTGCTGAGTGTATACACACTGCATTGTACAGTGACACCAAGCAAATATCCTGTTTGCTGGGAAAAGTCTTGACTGAGAGATAAGCAGAAGTGTATTCAACTGTACAGCTATCTTTCCTTACATTAACCACTTCAAGGACTCAAGAACACATCTTTCTATTGGCTGTGCTGGTGACTTCTTCTCGTGCATATTCCAACTATCGCTAAGCAAATCAAAAAGCAAGAGACCAAATAGTAAGGCAGACAGCCAGGCAACAAGAACAGATAAGAATAATGTCTGCACCAACAATTACTGAACTCAGTAGCCAACACAGGACCTGCAGAACATGAAGACATATTCCAGAATACAAACAAATCTGCTTCTCTGTTGCTAAAACTGCTTCTACTGCAGTCTGCTAAAAAGAAATAAACGTACAAAGGGAACACAATTTCAAATATATTTTCAGAGAGTAGATCCAAAGCCTGTTGCCTGATAAGAGTATGCCAAGTAGAGGCCAAATAGTAATCCTAATAACCAGTTGACCATACTAACTGAAAAGCACATCCACCAAAACTGGACAATGAGAGAAGCAGGCAGGAGTGTTATACACAGCATCATGGGAAGTGAGAAATAGAATTAGACAGCAGAAATAGGGAAGGCAGAAGGAGGATGCTGGGGAATGGAGCAGCATAACAGTATGTTCCTGTTATGATGGTGACAAAAATTACTGAAGTGGTAGTAATGCTGTAGAGACCCAGGTGTTAAGCTTCATTAGTTATGAAATAAGGGAGAACAGCACCAAGTGTGGCACAACCCTTAAGCCACAATAAACGTAGTTGGTTCCTAATCCAAAGAACAGGTCATCATTACAGATTGAGAAAAACAAAACAAACACAGCATGTTAGGAGGGAGGAAAAGATAACTATTGTCTCTGCTGCATCCCTTGGAACGACAAACCATTTCATGACTACATTTTATTTCTTTCACATGATAAATACAGCTGCTACAGTAAGATTAGAATACTAAGGCTATTGAAAAATCTGGAAAAAAAGAACAAAGATGTGAAAAAATTAAATACTGAAGACATGTTTTGATGAAAATCTAAACAAGAGGTTTTGAGCACAAAGATATCTACCCCAACACTATTTCTGTGCTTCTCCTGTGTCATTAGTGATGGGCTTGCATAAATTGAAATCAGAGGAAAAAGCAGCTGTGGGTTCCAGTCTTCGTATGAGAAATGCTTAAAATACTGTGGATTTACCTTCTAAGCCTACTTTGGACTTGGATATCCTCCTACAAAAACTATGAAACACGCTTATTAACTTCACTTGGGGAAACTGAATATTCCGTACAGTACAGGTAAGTTGCATCCCGTAGCAGAAAATTTCCTACTCTAAAGAAAACTACATCTATCCTAATCATAAATTGAAATTGATTTCTAGGAGACGTCTTGATTTTATTCTTTTAAAGGATAAATTAAAAAAGAGCCACCTTCCCAAGACAAACTGTTTCTCGAACACTTTAAGGACATAATAAGGCAACATATTAGTACTTAAACTCTTTGCACAAAGAGGCAATAGTGCCACTGGCACCGAGGTCACATTCTGGCTCCAGCACCAATGGCTGCATGCAATCTTGACATAATTTCACATCAAGAGGAGATGTGGCTCAAACTGGTTGCAGCTGACAAGATAGTGGGAAGAGTTACTCCATATTTAATTTGCCTAGGATGGTACAGCATATCTGTACTAC
>NW_024884220.1:34310-34730 GCF_019232065.1 Centrocercus urophasianus
TATTTAAAGTCACTTATATCCACAGCTAAGACAAAAATGTGCAAATATACACAGGTATCTCAATTAAATGATATCACTCTAAAGTTTTGCTCTTTGCAGCTACATACAGTACTGCTACATATGTGAAATACCCATATTGTCAGTGGGACAGATCTGCCTGCATGAGCTGTGTTTGTAGGGGTTTTAGGACTTCAAAACTTAAACAAACCAGCTTCATTACTCTGAATTAAAAAGCATTTTTCTAGATTATTTAATTTTGTCATCATTTTTATTTACTTCTAAGATGCAGGCCTGAAGGTCACATATTGACAAATGACTTCTCCATGGTGCAATACTCCAGTGTACATCACTGGAAAGCTTCAAATATTCTGCCTTTAGCTTATGAGACATGTCAGAAATATGGAAGCAGCCAGGATCAAA
>NW_024884220.1:34740-36755 GCF_019232065.1 Centrocercus urophasianus
CAATGTAACATCACTTAAAAGAAATTCAGCAAATATTCAGTGCAACGATACATGCAGTCAATGCAAAAGTTAAAAAGCAAAAACAGACCCCAGAGCTATTAGGAAAGAATTAAATTCTTGTAAAGACTGAAAGTTAAAGATCTGCAAATGTAGCTTTTATGACAGGCTAATACAGATATTTTAAACAGTGATGAGAACTACTAAGAACTTCCTTTCTAAATCTGTTCATATCTGTCCATGCCTTAAGATGACAGATTTGTTAATATAACGCAATCTTGCCCAGAGCAGTAAATATGTGGAGGAAATGGTCATATTGGTAAAGGAAATGAATCAACACACAAACCTTTTGGTAGAGGGGCAAAAACGCATTTCCACTGGGAAAGAGAACTGCTAGAGTTTCCAAGCTGTGACATTGCAGTAATTACGGGTTAAGCACTGCCTTGGGCTTCTAAGAGTCATCTGTGTTAGAGCCAACTCCACTGAAGATATTTAAATCCCATGGAAATAGCAGACTTAATATTAGTAACACGTTACAAAGTCCTGCTCAATAACAAACAGAATAGATCCACTTGAAGCCACTTTCATATTAAAAGAAAAATGAAGTGGAAACTTGCCTTCCCCTTCGTATTTTCATTTAGTCCAACTCCTGCTCTCAGAGTTTAAGAACGACCACATAAGAGATTAACAGACAAATATGCATTGATTTCTGAAACTTTTAGATGCTATGTTTTAAAACATTTTAAGATTTTTAGATGTTTTACAGCAAATCAAAAACAAAGAACCCATTATTCTACTAAGGCAAGTCAGTAAAAAGTAGGCTTCCACTTGTATCCCATGCATGGCAATGCTCTTAGAAAGCAAGTGCAGAAATTCAAAGGTAAAACTGATTGCCAAAATTTATAAGCCATGCAATGAACACTCAAAATTGTGAATGCTCCATTTATTACCTCATTCTTGTAGAGAGTGTACTAGAAGAATAGCTAGTCACACTAAAAATAATTATTACAAATCCACCGTACTCAATGGCCAAATCATTCTACATAACTTACATTACATCCATTGCCATAGCTTAATATCTGAATCTCTAAAACCTTTACGTATGTTTTGTGCACAAAATTAATTATTCTGCCCGTGCTCTTTCTTTATGCACCTAATGTTTGTCTTGATGAAATAGAGAAGTTTGGTGCCCAAGACTTCAGGCTGGAGATGGTTTGCACAGATTCAATTTTCCATGGATACAAAAAATGAAACAGAGCAAAGCAAAGCACCACCTACTTAAGGCTTAGCTCTTACTGAGGTTACCCTCCTGCTTTTCAAAGCTTTTTTTTTTTTTTTTTTTAAAAAAAAGATTAAATTATTTTCTAGAAGTGTATACAACAACAAAAAACACTTGCAATAGCTCTTCAATCAGACCAGGGGTAACCTGCCTTACTTGCCTTTTAAATAGTTAACAGAACAAGTACTGTGGTACTTATTTTTTTTCCTCAAATATTGTTTTAAGGAAGTAATGTTCAGAGATACAATAAATCTATTAGTTATGTATCACATGGATATAAAACACCGTTTCTTTTGTTTCCCAGAAGTTTGTTGCACCTTAAGTGAATTTATATATCAAATAATCTATTTTTTTTTAATTCTAGGAAGCAAATTTAAATAGAAAGTGACAATTTGATAGCTGGTAATAACAGATCTCAAATAACTTATAACTGCTAGTAGCCCAGTTGAGAACAACACTACTGGTTCTTCAGGTACATGACAAGTGATTTCCAATTGCACTGTGAATAAGCTGATCTGCTAACAAATCTGCACCCGAGCATTTAAACAAACCTTGAGGCTCAGACCTGCTGCTTGTTGTATTCCTCTCTGCCTGTACTGACTTACTGGTTCCTGCTCAGAATTAAACAGCTCGTAAAGCTTTGTGCAGCACATGAAAACCTTGACTATTTTCAGGCAGAGATGGCATGTAGTGACACAGACGTAACCCACGTGCATACAAGGATTTCCTACAGCCCTTC
>NW_024884220.1:36765-38156 GCF_019232065.1 Centrocercus urophasianus
ATTTAGCTTTGTATCTTTGCTTCTGATCATATAATCACAGAAGTGCAGACCAAAAAAAAAGTGGCTTTGTGATGGAGCATATTTTTGCTTTAGCTGTAACCAAATCACCGAAGTTCAGTGCGTCACACGGATGTTTGTTAGAGGTGCATTTTACAGGGGAATCTTCACGCTTCCTTTCTTTTCACATGACAAGCAGCCTGGTACTGATACAGTAGAACTTGTTGATAGAAGTCAGTTCATTCCCATCACTTAGATGAAGACTGCAATTGCATTTTATGAAGCAACATGGTTTTTTTTGGAAAGGATACATAACAACAAATGATTACCATGCACTCATGCAATTTAAGCAACACAAAGCTACTTCAAAACACCTTTTAACTTTTCTTTTAGAAAGTGACTTTTATTTTTCAAAGAAGCAGTGAAACTTATGAATGAACCTTAGGTTTATGATTAAGAATAAGGATGCACGTTCAAGTTTCTTTTATGCTTTTAGAAATGTGAAACATTCATTGTACAGATTCACTCCTTAGCAACACTAAAGAAGAAACTTCAACCAACAAATTACAGCTACTAATTGGTATCCATCATGGCAGGGTGAGTACTGAGGGAGAATTCTGAATTCAGGTATGCAACATTTCAGGAGAATTTCTTGAAATCACCACTATGTTGGGAATTCAGAAGAGTGCCTCCATCCTATTCCAAAACAGAGACGTGGTTCTGGTTGACAGAAATTCCATCCTGAATTTGAAAAACAGTCAGGATTTTGACTGTTTTTAATTAATGGGCTTTATTTATTAAAATTGCATGCCTACAAGGGGACTTTCATATACATCTCAGAATCATATAGTTATACTTCATAAATACATAAGTGTATATGAATGCGTATGAAGCTTTCATGTTCTGCAACTACCATCACCACCTACTGAACAGTTTATACTAAAAACAACGTCTGTAGGCCTGTACGTTCCAACATTTCTGTGCATTACTGGAAATGATGGCACTTTAACGTCACCCTCTTTTAATTGAACAGGTGAAATTAGCAACTTACCATCTACAACTGCCTGTACTGCTCTATCTCGGGGTAAGCACGCCAAAAAAAAAAAAAATCAGTAGCTTCGTTTGATGCTACAGTGCCCTCTGGTGGCACTACCCCAGCAGAGCATGCTAACTTGAAAGTCCTTCATTCACTAACAAGTGGTTTCTTATAAAGAGGAGAAGCATGCTTTTTTCCTCTATCTTACCCTACGGTTTCTTCAGTGTCATTTGCTGTGCTCTCATAATGTGTGGACTGTCCAAAAACAGTTGTGAAGATGTAATCACACAGACATAGCCATAACCAATTACTATTACTTTTTGTTTGCAAACTCAGTTGAAATAGACTCTTGTCACCA
>NW_024884221.1:0-21426 GCF_019232065.1 Centrocercus urophasianus
GCAGGGTGGAAAAAAACCGGAAAAATACGTCGGGTGCAGCAGGCAGAGAAAAAAAGTTTTTTTCCCTGGCTTTTTTTAACGTTCGACGTTCTCCTTCTTTTCCTTCTTTTTTCCCAGCTCCCTTCTTTTTCATTTTCGATTTTTTAAGAACTTAATTTTTATACGTTTTTCTAACGCGCTTCCGAATGTTTTTCCGTTTCTTCTCTTATTTATTTCCTTGGTTCATCTGCCTGCTGCACCCGACGTATTTTTCCGGTTTTTTTCCACCCTGCTCACACCCCTCTCACGGTACCGCGCGGACCGCGGCCAGACGCCCCTCGCAGCCGGCTCGTTCAGCCGCGCCTGCCGCTGAGACGCGGAGCTGGAGTGCGCCCGGAACGGGCCGGGTCCGCCCGGCACCGACCGACTCGATCACTCCGACGCGGCGGCGGCGGCGGCTCGGGTACGACGGAAGGGCGGCCCGGCCCCCTTCCCCCGGCGAGCGCCGATCCGCCCTGATGCTCCGCGGCTGCGCGCCGTCTGCCCGACTCCGAGCGGCTCGGCCGGTCCGCGGCGGCGTGGAGAGGTGGCTGCTGGGCAGTGCGGCTCGGCACGGCACCGCACGGCGCGCCGGCAACGTCTACCCTGCTCCGAGCGGCTCGGACCGTAGGCGGAAGCGCCCAGATGTCGCAATTGTTGGGTTATTCCAAGATGCTGAGGAACTACTTGGTCTGTCAAGGACAGTGCATCGTTAAAAGTGAAACTCATAAAGAAAACATTAATTGGTTACTAATTTGCTTTATTTCAGGGCTATATCTGTGGCAAGTTGATGTTGTATGCTGTTACATTTTGTATTTTGTTTATAATAGTACTATGTTTTGTGTTATATTTATTTGTTATTGTTAAATGTGTGATTGTCACTCTTCTCCCTTCTCTTTATATCGACCTTACATGTCTATACTTAACAATGGCCTCTATTAAGAAAGTAATAACACTCTCATTAGTGGGCATGAATATCATAGTGGAAGTAATATAATGAGTAGGTGTCATTCGAATAAAAGTTTCTGGTGGCTGGGCGGAGATGGGAGAGCTCAAACTCCCACCAGGCATAGTGAGAACTATTTGGAGCCAGTATCAAAGTCCAAGAAGGATTAAAAGGGTAAATAACCCATCGGTAAGGTATAATACAGGATACTTTGAGAGCTCTTATCCTGGTCTTAGGAGTAGCTCAGCTGGTTTGGATTAAACAGTACCCCCCAAATTTGAAGACATGGATGACCTGAAAGCTACCAAAACAATGGAGGTAATGCATAACATGGACAATTAGCTCACTAAACTTTCTCCACAGAAAGCCCAAATGGCACAGTCGCAAGTAACCCATTTGCGTTACAGAATCACTTCGGGATTCCTGAGCCCCAGGAAACGGCAAGGGGACTCTGGAAGGAGCTCCAGACTTTCCTAGGGATGACGAAGTGGTGCAGCCTACAGCTACGGAATACTGGTGAAGCCCCTCTACGCCCTTTTGAAATCCTGCCCAAAGGTCCTCATAGAGGTTGAGGAAGAGAAATAAGAGGAAGGTTTAACTGCGGCAATTAGACACGGACTCAGTTGGTAGTGCAGAACAAAAACTTTTATTGTGGGCGATGAACTTGAACAACGTGCACTTGGTTAAGCGCCTTATTAAATGTAACTCTGTCATGCTGGGCAGTTCTTCCCTCCAGCCCTGACGTAGATGGCACTGGATCTGAACTTGTCCCTCTGGTGCCGTCCTGCAGCACCGCATCTGTGTTGATGTGAGTGCTGGACCGATGCACCGGCTCAGCCTTATCTCAAGTCCGTGGGACCTCAGCGGCGTCTCCCAACAGTAGGTGATGAGGTCATACAGGCTGTCAAATACTTGGGTGTCAGTCACAAAGAACTTCTGACTGGTAGTGTCCTGTCGCCAATGTATGCGTCAATGCTGCACCTTCCCACGTGCCAGAAGGACAGAACGTAGCCCCTAGCATAAGTCTCACTTTCCCTGACCAGAAAGGAGCCATCAGGGGCCTCCATCTTAGCACAGTACTCTGTCATCAGCCACTCAACGATGCGCTGCCCACCGTGCCCTGCCCCCAGCTTGCCGTGGAACCATTCCTGCGCGAGATGGAGCTCGATGTTGGCGCTCACCTCCTTCTGCGCAGGTCGTCTCCTCTGTCTGCTCTCACTCAGGGGAATGTAAAGCGGGTTCCGTGTACAGTTGAGGGGTTCTTCTGTCATTTGGCAATCCGCTGCCTGCTCCTTTGTCACACACGCACACATGGCTCCTTGCCACTCGCCTCCACAAAGCCACCTCAGTGTTGGCGGGGCTTGTCAATGGTCTTTCTAGCATTTGCTGACACCCATGCCAGGTGTACAAGCTAGATGTCTCGTGACCATGTCAAGAGGGTCTGTCTGGCATGGATAGTTACGATCTTTAACTTGTTTATACCTCCGAAGATATTTTGCCAGTCCAAGCAAGAATATCCTTATTTTCTCCCAATAGCATACAGGTTAAAGGAATTGAGGTAAGGGATCTGGACTAACTAAATGAAGAGGCACGGTTGTGAGGAGCTTAGTAGGATGTGTTGCTTTAATCTTTCGGACCACTCAAAATCAATAAATAGGAAGCTCATGGCAAAACAGAGATTAACCCAGTTATGGAGGGACTAAAGGGGATATAGGAAACACTTACCAGTTGGCTACCTAACTTCCCCTTGGCTCACCAGCAACCTCTCCCCTGTGAACCAAAATACAACCCAGAGGGTCTTTTTGGTATCTCTTTAGACACTCCTTGTCCAATCACGGCTTTTTAGGTAACATTTTAGGCCAGGCTGGATTGGCTCTGGGCAGCCTGGTCTGCTGGTTGGCAACCCTGCACACAGCAGGGGGGTTGAAATTAGATGATCCTTACAGTCCTTTTCAATCCAGGCCATTCTACGATTCTGTGACCACATCATGTTTACAGTGAGTGCTCCCTGCTGGCTGTACCTCATTAAACCAGCTCCACCTGTCCGAGCAAGGAGTATGTGCTTCAAGGTGTTTTTAAGATGAGTTAGCTGTGAAGCTCTTCCTCTGCTCAAGGGATTTGTAAGGCTCATAACCACACAAAGCTACAGGTGGCTGATCAGGCTGGGGTCTGGCTGAAGCTCCTCCCGCATTCGTGGCACTGCAAACTTAGCCTCTTGTGAGGATGTGTAGGTATGTAACGAGGCAGGAACTGCTTCTGAAGATACTCCCAAACTCGGGGCATTTCTACACTCTGTCTCCTTGGTGGATGTGCTTGTGGGAGTTGAGATTAGAACTGCTTATAAAGCCCTTCCCACACACAGGGCATTTAAAGGGTCTTACTCCTGTTTGGATGCACTGGTAACAAATGAGCTTGTAACTGCTGTGGAAGCTCTTCCCACGCTGAGCACTTGTAGGGTCTCTCTCCTTTATGGATGTGCTGGTGCATCTTCGCTTCTAACATGCCTGTCCTTGACACAAATGGGACACTTGCAGGCTCTGTGTCCTGAATGCATGTTCTGGTGGGAATCAAATTGGGAACATCAATGGCAGCTGTTCCCACATACAGAGCACTTGTATGTTTTATATCCTGTACGGATGCACTGGTGGCACTTCAATTCAGAATTGCTTTAGGAGCAATTTGGACACTCAGGACAATTAAAGGGTCTCTCTTCTGTGTGGACACACTGCAGGTGGCGGGTGAGGTTGGAGCTGCTTTTAAAGCTCTTCCCACAGTCGGTGCACTTATATGGCCTCTCTCCTGTGTGGATGCGCTGGTGGCGGGTGAGGTTGGAACTGCTTCTAAAGCCCTTCCCGCAGTCAGTGCACTTATATGGCCTCTCTCCTGTGTGGATGCGCTGGTGGCCAATGAGGTAGGAGCTGCTTCTGAAGCTCTTTGGACACTCAGTACACTTAAAGGGTCTCTCTCCATTGTGGATGCGCTGGTGGACAATGAGGTCGAAACTGCTTCTGAAGCCCTTCCCACAGTCAGTGCACTTATATCGCCTGTCTCCTTTGTGGATGCGCTGGGGGCCAATGAGGTAGGAACTGCTTCTGAAGCCCTTTGGACACTCTGGACACTTAAAGGGTCTCTCTCTTGTGTGGATGTGCTGGTGATTCTGTTCCGAACTGCTTTTGAAACCCTTTCCACATGTGGAACACTTGTAGGTTCTGTCACCTGAATGGATGCGTTGGTGGGAAACAAGGTGGGAACTTTCTCTGTAGCTTTTCCCACATCTATGGCACTTGTAAGGTCTGTGTCCTGTGTGGATGCCCTGGTGGCACTTCAATTCAGAGTTGCTTTTGACGCTCTTTGGACGCTCAGAACGCCTAAGGGGTTTCTCTCCTGTGTGGAGGAACTGATGATTAGTGAATTTGGATCTTGTTTTGAAGCTCTTCACACACCCAGAGCTCTTGCACAATCTCTTCACCGAGCGGACACAATGGTGGTTAACAAGGTCGGAATTCCTTTTAAAGCTGGTCCCACATTCAGCATTTGGGTGCTGCCTTTCCTCCTGGCACACTTCCTTGCTCCTTGCATCTTCCATCTGCTGCTTCCGATTTGTGCTGCACTCCAGGGGTTTCCTCACAATCTCTCCCTGAGGGTTTCCCTGCTGCTTCTCAAAGTGCTCTCCTTGCTCCAGGCCCCCCTGCACATCCCTTCCGGTTTTTCCCAACGAGGCACTACTCCACTGCCTTTCAGCCACACCACTTCTCTGCAGATACTCCTTTATGTTTGTGATCCCATCATCTGCTGGATGACAGGAAATACAGAAATAACATATTGTGCTAAAATACTGCCCAGTCAGAAATGGCTTTTGCCAGCCCCAACCTCCTCCTCTCTCTCACTGGCTCACCTGGGCTGAGGTCTTCTGCCATGTCCTTCAAGCCATGTACATCTGGGATCCAGGGGTCTTCCCCTCCTTCCAGCATGGAGATCACTGCAGGTTTCGGGGCTGGACATGTCGATTGAATAACAGAAACAGTGGACATTAGAGCATTTTTGTGATTCTGATGTAGGAACATGTCCAACAACTATACTATGTGTCCATCCCAACTTCTGAAACCACATTAAGGGCCTGAATGACACTGGGCCCACACACACTGGCTTTCTTCTCGTCCCAGCATGAATTTCACATCTCAAAAATTATGCAGAGAGAATTTCTCTAACATTACCCTTGGGCTTTTTGTCCAGTTTAATACAAACTGCTAAAGACCTAAGGCATCAAAAAGGTTTACAGGAACACAGTGGAAAAGAGTAAAAAGGCAAATGAATAACCAGGGAGTTGTCAGGTTGGTGGAGCTGGTACCACCATGCAACACAGCAACACAAGGGCAGTCTGCAGGAGCTGATCCAACCCCTCCCGGCTGATGGCTGCTTGCCAGCAGTGGCTTCTGTGTCTTTTCTCACAGTGCTGAGCACACCGATCCCTTCTGAAACATATGAGAAACTTACCTACATTTTGTTTCTGGTGCTGCTGCGTTACTCCACAAGTAACTACATTGCAATTATTCTAAGCCCTGCTTGCAGTGTGGTTCTACACAGCCAAAGGAGCCCCAACAAGGACGAAAGGCAGCAAAGCCCTCACCCAGCGAGGCCACGCACGCGTACGTCTCCAGCATCACGTCCCGGTACAGCACTCGCTGCACAGGGTCCAGCAGCGCCCACTCCTCCCTGCTGAAATACACGGCCACCTCCGCAAAGCTCACGGGCTCCTGCAAGCAAAGAGGCTCCTTGCTGGGAACTGCCACGGCGCAGGGAAGCAGCTGGCAGAGAAGAGAAACTCCAGTCCCAGCGGCTTCTCTGCCCCCAGCACGCAAAAGCTGATGGAGGGCGTCCCACTCTCCCCCTGCATCGACACTGCTTGTTCCTTTGCCTCTCCTGCCTGTTTCCCCACACTCCTACCTGAGATGGATCCACTGCAGCCATTTTCTGCACTACTGCAGGCTGGGATGATCACAGGTGAAAAGCAGACGTTAGAAAAGCCTGCTGGGATAAGAAAAATGGCAGGGGAGGTTTGAGGGAGTGCAGCAGTTCCTCTTGAAGCCCAGCCCTCCCCAGCCCATCTACAGGGCATTGCCTGGGAATAAAAGCCACCTAGGACTCAGACAAGCAACAATGCACCCACTCCAATCTTGTCAAGTCGCTGTGAAACCACCCACAGCATATCTACCTTATATTATTCAACATATTCCTGCTTCTCCCTTGAAAGTTTATTTTGTAGTTGGAACCAACAATTATAAATTGGCAAAATCTGCACTATAGCAACTAGGGACACTAACTGATTAGAAAATGACAGACTGAACTCCCAAATCCTTACACGAATCATCTCCTGACAGCTATTACAACTGAGAAATAAGAGATTAGGGGCTGTAAGACAACAAAAGTGGATGAAACTTCAACTGTGTCAGTCTGTAGAAAAGATAACAGTGAGGAAGAATATTTCAGCCCTTCCATAGCTAGCACCAGCAACAAAAGGAAAACACGCTCCCACTCCCTCCAGCCCTCAGACAGACCGTAAGGCCTGAAGGAAGAACAAATACTGCCTGTCAAAAGAAAGGTAGTATCAGTAAGTTAACAATGATTACCCACATAAACATACTGCAGTGGAAATGCTAAGACGTGGCCTGAAACAGTGATTGAGCACCTGGCGGGAAGGCAGGACAAACCCAGAGGAGGTCAGGTGCAAGCAATGAACTTCATGACTAGAAGGCGTGGAGCCAGGATCCACCCCTTCCAAGGCCTCATTTAAGGGGTGGCAGTGGAAGTGAGGGTGTTTTTTGTTGGAGATTCCTGCATATCAGGGGCCTTTCAGGGGTAAGCAGCTCTTTTCCTTTCTTGTTGTATCTTTGGCTGGTGCATTTGGGCTTGTTTTCATTTGCTGTAACTAAAGATTTTGCCACCCTATTATTATCCTCTGATTTTAGCATTAACTATACCAGCTTCGTTTGGCCTTTAAGGACTGCTGACAATGTCTTCTCAGTAAGTAAGGGGGCACAAACCTAAATGTGAACTAACCTGGGATCTGGAAAGCTGAATGTGCAACTCATGCATCAAGCAACAAAGCGTTAAGATCACCAACAGAAACTGAACAAAATGCTGTGCTCCAAATTGCCAAAGCCAGTTCCTGTTTCTCTGGTAAAGAATGCATGTCAGTCACTTGCTCTGCAGTCAGCACACAGGGGTCCTGGCGTTTTAAACAGGAGACTTTGGCGCCTGCTCCTTCAGTTCAATTGTTAATCGCAGCCCCTGCAGAAGCAAGGAGGCTGCAATACATGCATTCTGCTGAGTTCTGAGAGGGAACACCTCTGTGCTGATTCTGTGATCTGGAGATCAGTCTACAATTCTGGATTGTCATTTGTTCACACACCTGTGCATGGAAGCCACTGCTCACAGCTCGCTCTACTTCCTTCCCCTTCTTGGCGTCACCTGGCTCTAGGAGCACCCATTTGGGATCAGCCTCCTGCTGGCAGCAGGTTCTGCCCAGCATTATCAGAGAGCAGCATTTTACGCCTTCATTCCCCAGTTGTACTGTAACCAGGAGTTTGGCTGATGTCTCACCTCTTGGTCCCCTTCATTCTATATTTATTGCAGTTGTATCTATGCCCTTTGAGTGATCTAGCTCTGATCTGGATTCTCTGCTGCTCCTTTTCTTCTGTGGGCAATCCTGTTGCCAATCTCTAACGTTGTCTACGTTGATTAGGTTTCAGAACTGAGATCTCTGCCCTTATATTCTCCCTTCTTGGCTCCAGCATTTCTTTTATACCTCTGTGTGGGAATCAAATGTTGCTTCTGCGTTAGAATTAGGTAAGAATCTTTAATGTCATGGTCTCTGCTGCCATAGTTCTTTTGGGGAGTCTTTCTACTATACTTGGGGGTGGTCTCTGATAGTTGGCATCTGTTATCCTCTAGACAAATCTTCCCCTGGAATGCGTGCTCAGTATGTAGGTGTGTATATATGTATACCTTGTCATACACGTTACAAGAATATTCTGCATGAGATTAATCAAACCAGACAACAAATCATGGCCTGCCCAAGGAGAAGAGATATCAATAAGGCCTAGCATCCACCCCCTCCCCTGCACCCCAAAATCACCATATCAATACAAGAAGAGCACTGAGGCACCTTGGAAACAACAGGATGGCTACTGACACCAGATAACACACGAATTAACAAATGTAAACCTTGAGTACCCAGCCAATGGGGAAACAGGAGAGGGGGCGAAGGGGGAAACAAGGTGCAAAAAGCTGTCTTTGTGCCTTTAGGGGCGCTCCTGCTTGCGGGACGCCTGCCATTGCAACTGCAAATGAAATCTGCTTTTATCAGAGATGCCGTCCTGACAAAATCATTTTGATATTTCCAACCATCTGTATCCTTGTCGGTTCCCTGAGCTATGGTCGATGCCAATACTTTCTCTATCCTTTTTTTCTTTCCTTTGCTTTCCCAGTTTCCTACGTTTCCTCCTCTCCATTCCTTGGTCTATGCCTTTTCCTTTCTTTTTTTCCTTCCCTTTCCTCTCCCTCCTGAGCCCCCCGCAACAAACTTTCATCATTACAAACTGCCTCAGCTCCCTCTGACCTTCCCAGCACCTCTCCTGCCTATCAAAGACCCATTTCAAATTTTATTTCTCCCTCCAATTTATCCAACCAATCTCGATCAGTTAAGGGCTTCGGTGCCCCTGGTAAATAGAAAAACCAATAGTGCCTACCAAATTTCTGTTTCATCTCCAGCACCGGCAGTTCCACCGCTAATAATGGGATATCGGGTTTCCTAGGCCTCTGCAGATGAGGACCTTCTCGCTCCCAATGTATTCATCCCCATCCCCCAGGGAACAAACTGTTTTACAATAGGAGTTTGCAGTGTCTCTGCCCCAGGCTCCTTGAGCGAAATTCGAGCCTCGTGGGGGGAGGTGGCACAGCAGTTTCTTGTTCCAGTGCTCATCAGTCTTGGCCGGTGCAAACTGCAACCGGTCACAACAGTCAAAATACACTTTAATCTGAATACACTTCATGCAGGACAATTGTCCCTCCTCATCTTGCTAGATGATGGAGAGCGTTCTCTCAAAGCACGGTTGTGCACCGTGGCAGATTCCTCCAGGGAGATTCATAACCAATATCCCCTAGCAAGATGGGAATTCCACTTGTTTTCCCACACACCCCAGTGTCCATAAGTAACACTGATCACTTCTCCAATCCACCAATTATTACTATTTTCAACAGGTTTTCTCTGCCGTTTCCACAACCAGTTTCTCCATGTCTGGAATGTGCGAATTCCAGACGCGCACCGCAATACACACACGCTGCTGCAACTACAAAAGCAAAAAGCAAAGCTTAACACAACCTGCATATCCAACAACACACCATGGAGGGAGAAAAAAAATAAAAAGCTTGGTGCCGTTGCAGTAATGCATTCCCAAGTTCGCATACAAAATCACAATGCCGGCAATCATAGCGCAGCATAATTCCCCAACAATGAAGCGCTTCGGTTTCTGCTGGGGGTCTTGAATCTCTCAAGTACTCCCTCACCATGTTAATTTCAGTAAGATGTGGAGCCCGAGGGGTCCTGAATCTCTCAAGTACACCCTCTAACAGGACTCGAATCCGTTTTCTCTCAAGCACTGTTACTTCCGAGAAACACGAAACCTGCCGCGCACTCAGGACATCTCCCTGCTCACGAACCTACTGGGGAATTCCCTTACTTTTGCTCTCTGAATGTGAATCAGGCTTCTTCACGCTTTACCAGAGGCAATCAAAGGAAGGCCTTACCGTATTTCAGGAAACCTGCGGCCAGATCGGGGCAGAGCTCCCTGAGAATCACTCGGTGCGCAGGCTGAGATCTCCTCCGGTCCTTCAGTCAGCAAGATTTCAGTCTCGGTGTCCTACCAGAGTCGTCAAAAATTGTCATCCAAAATCTGAGAAGAAAACTCTCTAACTCCAAGGCGGTGCTGGAAAGTGGCAATCCGCGATTCTTCACAGCAGGCACCGGATGGCTTGATAAGCAGGCTCACCCTCTCAAAGTTCCGGTTGGACATGTGAACAATGAAGACATGCATATGCAGTACGTTGGCATACATATGCATTCTTTTGCAAGGTCTGACAGATAAGAGCTAATGTCCTTTGGGCATGCTCAGTGGCATCGAGGATGGCGGAGTGCCCAGCTGCTTCTCGTTTTATCACCATCAGCTTCATCACTAAAACCTTTGACTCACTTTCATTCACTTTTCCCCAGTTTGGAAGATTCCCACCGGTTTTTAGGCCATAGTGAGACACTTTTTAAAAACAACATATGTGGAACCCAAGGAAATGATGATTTGATCAATGATGTTTTGAGTCGAAAGATAAATTTTTCTATTGTGACTCAAGTACTTCTTGTGAGGCAAAATCACTGAGGCAGAAGATAAAAGTATTCAATTATGTTCCCAGTGATTGAGGAAAAACAAGACTCTTCACCCACTGAATGCGAAATGGAAACATTTAAAACAACCACTTATAGATTCCTTTTGCTAAACTAACGTACTGGTTCCTCAACTAATGTACTAATCCCTAGTGCTAAACAAATCAACCTATATCAGCAGCATATGTAAAGCTTCTTGCCATGTGGAATCATTGGTTCAGGTACAGGGATGTCTTCTCCCCTGTACACATTCCGGTGCCTCATGAGTTCAAAGCTGTACCCAAAGATTTTCTCATAGACAGATCAAGCACAAATATGTTTCTGATCCACCCTGCCATCTTTCTGTGTCTACTCAATATTCCATCTCCAGCTGACAGAGAGTAATATGCATAATTCCCATGACAGTGACGAAGGGGGAACAGGATATCCTTTGGTCACAAACATCAAGAATGGACCTAAGGCCAAGAAGGGAGCTACAGACCATCCAAAGCATGGGAAAACTCCCAGATAATCCGGACAAAACAGGAGTTGGCTCATCAAAATGAGCCCAAGAGAAAATGTAAGCACCTCCTCCGAGCACTGGAGTGGCAATCATGAGCCTCAAGCACGACACGCGCACCACTGCCTGCTGTGCTCACAGCAAATCTGAAGGGATGTCCATCGAAGTGTGCAGAGTTTTGGAGAAGTTTCATATTCAGTTCCTGACACATTACCTACTGGCACACCCTCACGGGAGACAGAGCCTGCAAGTGCCCCCATGATCACACACCTTCCCCTGATGGTGATGTAGTGCTACCAGTAGGGAGCGCTCGCTGTAAAGATGTGAGATGTTCCAGTGTGTTCACTGGGAGATAGCACTGTGAGTCCAGCACTCCCACTCCACAGCTCAGAGGAAGTGCTCACGTTCTTACTTGGATTCATTTGGAGAAGCGAGCCCCTGATTTCTCTCCTAACCAGCGTATCTGGGAGTTTTCCTATGCTTTGGATGGTCTGTAGCTTCCTTCTTGGCCTTACATCCATTCCCGGTGTTTGGTGTCAGAGTAAATCCTGTTCCCGCTTTCTCACTGGTGGGCTAATTAGGCATATTGCTCTGTTTTGGCTCTACTGGGGATGTTGAGTGGAAATGCAAAGGAGAGTCCAGGGCAGGATGTGGCACAGCCACAAGAACACCTCAGGCTGTGGGTAGGTGGATCACAAACATGTTTCTGCTTGTGCTGCTTACAAGAGGAGCTTTGGTCATGGCTTGACCTTCATGAGGCACCAGAAGTCGGGAGAAACCCTCCCTATATCTGCACCAATGACTCCATGTCAAGAAGACTTAGGGATGCAGTGAGTGTAAGAAGGGCTTTGTGCAGAACTCTTCATTCGTAGGAGATGGCACTCATGGAAGAAGTGCTACACATGACCCGACTGCAGGATGACCTTCAACCACAGCTCCAGCCTGATCAAGTTCCAGAGGATCCACTTGGGACCTGAGAAATGTCAGCACTGCAGACAGAGATTCATGCAGAGCTGCAACCTCATGAAACACCGTCTAATCCATATGAAAGGTAGGTCCTGCAAGTGTCTCACCTGCAGGAAAAGTTTCTTTGAGGGCTGGCACGTCATTTCTCATGGGAAAACCCCCACTGGAGAGACCAGCAGAGGTCATCCTACTTGCAAGCTTTCACAGAGCAACCAGCCAATCCCTTCATCTGACACGTCATGTGGAAGAGACCAGCCTTGGAAGTTAAGCTCCGTTTGCTCTGCTCCTCATACACCTGATCACTGCATCCCTTGAGAATCTCAAGCTAAGAGAGTCATTAGCTTGGTCCTGGAGCTACAACATCAGCCTAAGTAAGGTGTGGTGGGAAGCGTTCTGTCATATGTGTTCTGGGTGGCTCTGGGCTTAAACATTTCTTCACAGTGAAGGTGACAGTACACTGAAACAGGCTGCCCGGAGAGGTTGTGGGGTCTCCTTCTCTCGAGACATTCAAAATCTGCCTGGACTCTTTCCTGTGTTGCCTGATCCCCCTCTGGCAGGGGGACTGGACTAGATGACCTTTCCAAGTCCATTCCAACCCCTGATATCCTGTGATTCTGTGGTTGTCCGGGATGGATGGGCAGTGCAGGTGAGACGGGATGGTGTTGCTGTATGTGATGGTGGTCTGGAATACATGGAGCTTGCTGTTGGCAAGTGGTTGACGTGGTTGAGAGCCTCTGACTATGGATTAATAACAAAGCAGATAGCATTGTGAGACTTCACTGTCAGCCACCCAACCAGGTCGGCGATAACAGTTATTTATTCTCTAAAGCCACGCTTGCCCTAATGGGTGACCAGCTTCCTAGACCCTAAGGGGAGGGAATACCACACAGGCAAAAAAGCAGGTCCAGAAAATCCCTAAAGCGTGTTGATGTTAGCTTCTTGGCACACGCACTAAAGGTGCCAGCTACGAAAAGTGTCACTCCAGAATTGCTATTATAAACTGAACGGGTCTTGCGGGTGAAGTGGCAGTTGCTGAACATCTTGGCTACAATTGATACAGGTTGGTTTGCATAAGGAATTAGTACATCAGTTTAAGAACCAGTATATTAGTTTAGCAAATGGAATCCCTAAGCGATAATTTTAAATCTTCCCATTTCAGATTTAGTGGCTGAACAGTCTTGTCACTCAACAATTCGTCACTGGGAACATAATTGAATACTTCTCTGCCTCAGTTATTTGACATCATAGGAAGTACTTGAGTCACCATAGAATACTTTTATCTTTTGACTCAAAACGTGCGTGGACATTTTCCTTGGGTTCCACGTATGTTGTTTTTAGTGTCTCACTATGGCCTGGAAACCAGTGGGAATCTTCCAAACTGGGGAAAACTGGATGGCAGTGGGTCAAAGGCTTCAGTGGTTGAGCAGATGCTGAAAAAATGGGAGGAAGTAAGTGGGCACTCAACCACCTTCAATACCACTGAGCATGCCCAAAGGGACATCAGCATATAGCTACGAGCTCTTGAAAAAGAATGTGCTGCATGTGTATGTCTTAACTGTACAAATGCAGAACTTGAACTCTGAGAGAGCATGCTTGCTTATCAAGTCACACAGTGTGCACCATGAGGAACAAAGGAATGCCATTTTCTAGCATCACATTGGGAGTTAGAGAGTTTTCTTTCCAAATTTCAGATGACACAGCGTCTATTGATGGAAAACCAAGAATGAAGTGTCCTTGCAAAATAAAATTTGGGAAGAACAAAAGGAGGACAGGGGGTCCCTGCAAAACAGCATAAAGAAAAAGCTGAGAATAATAATTTTGGTCACAAGGATCTGGTTAAACAAACTTATCTTGCAAGGATATGGCAGGGCAGGCATGCTAGCTTAGCACTGCCTGTAAATCTGGTGTGCTGTGCAGAACAAATAGACACAGACTTTACAAGACAGAAAGATAGCTCTAGTTGTGCAAAACCACAAACTCTGGACCCAGGTTACAACGTATGTGCTAACAAAGGAAACAAAGATGAATATTTACAGGGGGGACAGCTGAAGAATGTGAACTCTGAGCCACTGCACCAATGGGAAAACGGGGAAGGGCTCACCGGCATTGGGGAACAGAGATAAAAGAGGGACTGTGTCCCCCTGTACTTTGAGAGGCAGCTCCACATTCCCTCTTCAGACACCAGTCTGAAGACCCAGAAGTCCTCAGAATGCTTCTCCTTCCCTCCCACTCTGAGAACCAAGTACCCAGAAACAGCAGTCCACGGAACCAGCATGTAAACTCTTTAACTCCCGTTGCTTTACATGATGCTGCGATGTGGAATACCGATAACAAAAAGTACAAAACCACAACAGACCAATCAGGAAACTCTGATTCTCAAGTTGCAGTGATAGAAAGCAGACATCCGTGCAGAAATCGCACAAAAGATCTTCAGATTCCATACGTAACTTGTGTTACAGAACGTTTCCAGGAGGTATGTTACAGATGCAGAAGTTGCATTTCCTATGCAAGTTTCTGAGAAGTATGTTGCATATGCAGTGATTGATACCAAGCAGGACCTCCTATTTCCTTGGTACAAAGATTCAGCAGAGCTTCCTTATCTCCTTGATGCAGGGACACAGCTCTTCCTGTGATCCAAACATTGCAAGGCAGGGGTAATCCTCAAGGAACATCAGCAAGCTTAACTGTATTATTACAACGTGTACCAATAAGCATAGCTGCTGAATTGCTGTATAAGGTAATTAATACTTGCTTGCAACACCACAGCAGCCTTTACATCTTGTGGATGATGTCTCACTGTAGGTGGGGAGGCACTTTGGAAGACTATTCTGCTCTAACAAGGCAAAGGAAACACCAATCATAGAAAAAAAATAGAAATATCCTTTCTTTTTTATTCCTTATCACTTATCAACATCAAAGGAAGCCAGAAGCAACACACTAAGCAGAGTGAGCCTAAAACAAGACAGTGTAAAGACGTTCTCCTTTGTTTTCCTCATCTATGTGTGCAAAGACTTCTCTGGTAAGTCTCTGCATTCTACAGCACTCTTTGGGACATAAGGAGTGTTGGCACGGAATCTCACATGGAGATGAGCCAGTTAGGGAAGGTGAAGGGGAATAAAAACCATCAAAGGTCTAACAGTGGACCATCGTGATGCTAGAAGAGCGTTAGATGACATTGAAGATGGACAAATAAGGCTACACCGTCGGGACCATTGGGACTGGATAGGATGATGATTTGGGGAATGTAATGAATACGTAATAGATGTGAAAATACAATCTGTTCAGGAACAATCAACTGGGGGACCATTTTTGGAGAGTTATCCCAATGCTACCCCAGCGCTGCCAATTAGAAGAACTGCAAAATAGTAACAAAAAAGCCCTTTTGCTGTTAAGTTTCGAAGCATCAATATCATCATTTCAAATGGCAAACCAGAGGGGAACCTGCCGCGAACAGGACACCATTGACTTTTGCAGAGTGTTGAGGTGAAACACCAAAAAGATTTTCAGACCTGTGAAATGAGATCAAATTCTTCACGGTGTCGTGTGAAATCGAAGTCTATAACCCACGTAAGGTTACAGCGCAGGCATGTTTATCACAGTGTCAGGTGTGAGGGGGATAATTCCTCCTACTCACACACTAAAACACCTGCTGGCTGCTTATTTATCACACAAAAGCATACGTATAGATAGGATAACACAAAAGGTGGGCTGAGCTTGCTTAAGCTTAAGTTCCAAGCTTAAGCTTAAGTTCCAAGAACTCACCATAATACTCCAATAAGTTGGGGGAAATCATTATAACATGCTCTGCCTCTGCGTGTGTGTGTGCTGCTCTCTGGTGGTCGTGGGTAAGGGTCTTCTCCAAGTCTTCCTCACCAAGGCTTCCTGGCGTACTTTTCACCTTAGTAAATCACTAACTACACTCCCAGTTCAAACCAGTTAGGTTTGTGCTCTTTGTTGAAGGAAGCCCATGCACCTGGGCTCCCTCCATTCTGAAGGGGGTCTGTCTTTCATGAGGAATGTCTGTCCTAGCAACATTACTGTATGAGAATTGCATTTCAGTGCAACGGGAAGAAGAGGATGCCCATTGGACACGAGATGGCAGCACGAGCCCTAAACCTCCAAGGATGGCACCAGGCTGGGGAGGGACAGCTGCACTTGACTTCCCCCAGTCCCTCCTCCATCCATCTGGGGGATGTCCTGAGCTGTGCACCTCCAGGGACAGCCCTTGTGCCACGGAAGCACAAGCTCCTTCCGTTCTGCAAAACACAGCGCCTCGCAGCCTTGCTGGAGCATGAGATGCAGGTGGGACAGATGCTAAAACCTCCTGAAATTCAATACTCTTTTCCCTTAAAAGATTGCATGATGCACTTGCAGGGCCCGGCAAACAGAAGAGGACACCTAGCGGATGCGGAGCGATGGCACAGCCTTCACAAACTGGTCAGTCTGTCCGTCCATCTGTCTGGGCTGGGATTTCCCACAGGCCCTCTTGGGGATGGGGACCTTCTCCCGGTGCCACAGCCATGGTTTTCCATGGGCTGCTCAGCTCGGGCCGGGTGCTGCACCCTGAGCCCTTCCACCCTTCCCCAGGAGAGGCAGCCCCAGCTTTTCTCAGTGCATCGGGGCACCTTTCCCATTCTCCTCCCTCTTGAGCGCAGGTTCGAGCTGCAAGGTGGAGGCCGATGTGCACACATGAACAGGGACAGGATCAGCTCATCCCTGCGCCACCTACACTAACACTGGGTCTGCAGCAGGGCTGATCACTATGTCCTCTGGAAGCAAAAGGAGCGCCCAGAACGAGAGAACCCTATCACCACCAACCTGGTGCCAGTGCTGCTGTGGGCAGAACCTCTCCGCTGCCACTTCCCAGCAGTGCTGTACTGCTGTCTGCACAAAACTAGGTGGCTGCTCCTCACTGTCCTTCTGAGAAACGTCTTTGTATGCACCATGCCCTCAAAGAGCCACAGAATTGCAGTGTGGTGCCCCCTGCTCACTGTCTGGTGTCACTTCTGGATGCACCCACAGGTGGGGTTGGTGTCACTCTCCTGTTTCTCTGTACCCATCTCTGACATCGCTTTTGGCACATGACAGCCGCATCACTGTGAGCCTCTCTGTTTCTGGGACAGGGCAGGATGTAGGAATGGCTGCAAGAAGTAAAACAGATCCTCACAAGGAGTCAAAGTTCAAAATAAAAAGGAGAGAAGCAGGAAGATTGTCAATGGGATTGCTTAGATAACTTTCCTTCCCCCCGCCCCCCTCTGCAGAGGTGGGGAGCGGTCGTGCTGCTGATCCCATGCAGGGTCCCAGAAAGAGCACACATTCTCAATTACGTTGGGAATTGGAACAATGTAAACAGGATGTTAATGCCCTCCCCCCTTTTTCCTAGCAGAAAGGTTAGAAATTTCAAGAAGGACATAAATAAGTTAATGTAAATTTAACTTAAATAACCTTAACTGAGAATCTTGTCAGGGTAGTAGAGCAATGAGATCCATTTCTAGGGCCTAATCTGTACTCGTGGATGGAAGTGATGTCTATCATGGGTATGTGTTCACTGGAGAAGAAAGAGGCATGACTGGGAGGCAGCTATGCAAGAGTGGGAAAGGAACGCAGAGTGAAGGCTGGGCCCTGGACGGAGGAGGAAAGAAGAAGGATGTCGAGGACAAACTGCACAGGCTGTTGTCACTTTCTTTGTGACTGTTAAATGTTTATCGCAGAATCGTAGAATGGCCTGGGTTGAAAAGAACCATAATGATCATCTAGTTTCCACCACCCTGCTGTGTGCAGGGTTGCCAACCACTAGACCGGGCTGCCCAGAGCCTAAAATATTACCTAAGAAGCTGTGATTGGACAAGGAGTGTCTGAAGAGATACCAAAAAGAGCCTCTGGGTTGTATTTTGGTTCACAGGGGAGAGGTTGCTGGTGAGCCAGGGGCAGTAGTGAGTAAGAAACCAGGAACATAAATGAAGTAATGGGACCAGTTCTATATTTGAGTATCCTAACCATGAGACCAGGTGCTGGCTGTGTCTGGAAACCGAAGAACTGTATTGTTTGATTTGTGAGTTTTGAAGGGAGTGGGACAAAACTGTTTTAATGCCATATGGAAGTATAATCGTTAATGGTATATGGAAGTGAAACTGTTAATGCTATGTGGAAGTGCAGTTGTTAATGGTACACGGAGCTGTAATTGAGGATAAGAATAGTGGAAATGCAGTGGAAAACCAGTGAGTGTGAGATGTTACAGCTTGTGATCTGCTGTAGCCAAAGCAGGCACATGAACACATCCCCCGCAGTCATCCCACCGCCCTCCTGTCCCCCACCCAGCTGCAGCTTGTAAGCAGAACTCTGAGGGTAAGAGCTGGAAGCAGAAACTCTGGACATAAACTGTTACTGTTACTTGCTTACGAATGGGGAGAGAATGAAGCATAGCCCTTGTCTGCAGAGATCTAGGAAACCTGATATCCCAATGTTAGCACTGGAAGCCTGGGGGAGGAGGTGAAACTGAAATATGTTAGGAGCTTTTGTAATGATGACAGTTTGGAAAATGAAAAGGTTTGGGAAAGACACAGGTTGAGGAAGGCAAATATGAACAAGGTTTAACTGTGGCAATTTGATACGGACTCCGCTGTTAGTGCAGAGCAAAGACGTTTATTGCATGTGATGAATTCGAATAGCACGCATTTCACCTTATTAAACCTGACTCTCCTGCTGCAATCAGCACTAATTGATCTTCCATTCTGCCCTGAAGGAGATGCTGGTGGAGCTGGGCTTGTCCCTTTCATGCCGTCTGGTGACACCCGCATCAGCACGTACTCAGCTTGAGTGCTGGTGAAGTTGGTGTGGTGCCACTCTTTGCTCTCACGGGCGCTGGCCCCTGGCACCAGCTCTGTCAGCCTCATCTCAAACTTATTGTACCTCAGCAGCATCTCCTGGTAGTGGGTGATGGGATCACAGAGGCTGTCAAACTCCAGGCTGTGAGTTAGGAAGAACTTGGGGCTGCTGCCAATGGATGCTGCACCAGAAGGACACAACCCTGTCCCCAGGGAATGTCTCACTCTCCCTGATGAGGAAGGAGCCGTCAGGGCCCCCCTCTTGGTGCAGTACTCCAACAACAGCCACACAGCAATGTGCCGCCACTGCGCCCTGCCCCCAGCTGCCACGGAACCATTTCTCCGTGGAATGCAGCTCAGCGTTGCTCAGCTTCTGCGCTGCTTGTCTCCCCTGCTTGTTTCTGGCCGGGACAACATAAAGCAGGTTCCGTTTGTAATAGGTGGGGTCTTGCATCATCTGGCAACCTGCCTTCTGCTCCTTTGCCAGACATGACTCCATGGTTCCTTGCCACTCACCTCTCTCAGGAGCCTTAGGTTTGGAGGGGCTCATTACCAGTCAGCTCGACCTTCACAGCATCTGCTCACACCTGTGCCAGGTGTACAGCTGGACGTCTGGTGAGTACAAGAGGCTCTGGCACAAATAATTACAGTCTTTCCCTCTTTTGCTCCCAAGGTCTTTTGCTAATCAGGGCAAGAATGTATTTTCTCCCAGTGATACACAGGGTAAAGGGAGCAGAAGTAAGAGACTTGGATAAATCAACTGAGGGGATTGGAGAGTATACAGAAACAGGGATTGTAATGAAATAAAGACGCTGGGAAGAACAGTAGCAGCTGCACTACAGCAGTGCCTGGAAGGGCCCAGGCAGAGTTCTGGCCCACCCAGTGGACTGAAAACAGCGTGCAAACACCAGGGAAATGGGTCATAGATGAAGAAGGTGTACCAAGCTGAGGGGATCGCAAAAGCTGAATGCCAGAACCTGGAGTCTCACCATAGCAGACCCACTACTAGGGTTAAACTGATTAAACTGCAGCGAGGGAAGCAGGTGAAACAGGTTTATTTTCTGGTGGGCTAAGAGTAAAGCAAGGCCAACAGATTGAACATTTTAAGTCTGGCTTCAACACAAACCAGGAAAAACAATGCTGTACCCCTGGAAGTGACAGCAATCTTGAATCAGGAATACCCAGGAGTGTGGGCATCATGGATGCCCAGCAGAGCCAAAAATGCAGCCCCAGTAGAAGATAAGGTAAAAGCAGGAACCAGCCCAGTCAGGATAAAGCAGTGCCCTTTGAGGATACGAGACTGTAGAAAGATAAAAGAAACAACAGATAACTTTCTGGAGTTTGGATCACTAATTGAATGGGATTCCAAATACAGCACCCCAATCTTACTGATGAAAAATCGGATAGCAAAAGCTGTAGTTTGGTATAAGACTTGAGGGCAAGTAATAGAATAGTTGAATAGTTACACCCAGTGGTAGCAAATCCATACACTTTAATTAAGCAAATTAAGGAACGAGTAGGTGGAGTTTACCGTCTGGATTTGAAGGATGCCTTTTTGACCGGTTTGGTGAAATGAAGCATATATTTATTTGTCTTTGAATAGGAAAACCCCAATAAGGGGAAGAAAAGAGTCAGTTAACTTGGACAGTGTGACCCAGGGTTGTGAGAACAGACCGGTGATTTTCGAGAACTGGTCGGCTTGTGAGCCTGAGACTTGGGTTCCTCCATCCTAGGGTGGAACTTTACTGCAGTAATGGATGCTACAGCAACAAATGAGGACCGTGTGCAATGGACTGAGAGTTTGCTGAATTTCAGGTTTCTTAGTTGAAATGATTATCAAGTCTCTCAACAGAAAGCCCGACTGATGTAGAGGAAGGAAGCAATTTGCTGAATGCCCACAACACCAACATGGAGCTGTCTCTGAGCTGCCAGTATGTGACTGCTTGGAGACTGTCTGTGCCAGTCAGCCAGACCTACAGGAGGAACCATTGGATGATGCTGAGGATTCCTGGATTCACTGATGGAAGCAGTTTTGTGAGACAAGGAAACTGCAAGGCAGGATTTACAGTAATTGCTACTGACAAGGTAATCAAAGAACAACCATTAACTGTGGGAACTTTCTCTCAGAAGGCTGAAATAACTGCCTTGACAAGAGCCTTAAGTATATGGACAGATGCTACATATGTATTTGGAGTGGTACACGCTCAAAGTACCGTCTGGAAAGAGCAAGAATTGTTGACATGCAAGGAAAACAAATTCAGCATGGTGTAAATCTACCAAAGAGCCATTATACACTGAAAAGGACATCAGAATGGTAAAACTGTATAGGAAACAGAAAGAAGATGGTGGATTAGGTGGCAAAGCAGGCAGCTGAAGGAAAAGAAATTGGTGACTTGGCTTTAATTCCAGATGGCAAACTTAAAATATTATTTTAGAGGGGACAGGAATCTAATCATTCATTTAGAAGGGAAGAGAGCAAGCTGACAGATGGGTGCTTACCCAGATGGACACATTGCTGTGCCCTTCAGTATTTTATGGAAATTGGTTTTAAGGGAACATGGTAAAACTTACTGGGGAAACAGACGCCATAAAGTACAGCACAAACCCAGTACCAGAACAGGGTACAAGTAGGGCCTATAAGGAAAGGAAACCTTCCAGGACAACAATGGCAAATCTATCTCATTTCATTTCATTTCATTTCATTTCATTTCATTTCATTTCATTTCATTTCATTTCATTT
>NW_024884221.1:21436-34881 GCF_019232065.1 Centrocercus urophasianus
TTCATTTCATTTCATTTCATTTCATTTCATTTCATTTCATTTCATTTATTGGAACTGCCAGGAATAAGGAGGCTTTGGTTATATGCTAGTTCTAACCAATACCTTTTCAGGGTGGCCAGAAGCATTCCCCTGCAGGACTAATGAAGCCAAAGAAGCAACCAAGGTATTGCTGCAGAAAATGATTCCAAGGTTTGCGGTTCCTGCAGTGATGTCCTCTGACAGGGAAACTCACTTTATTGCAGTGATCAGCAAGCTATTGGGAATAGATTGGCAACTGCACACACTGCACAGACCACAGACAAGTGGTCAGATGGAAAAGATGAACCACCTGATTAAACCACAGGGCCAGGAGCCTGGACTGTATCGGCCACAGTCATTAGCTTTGGCTCTCCTGAGGATCAGAACGAGATCTAGAGCCAAAGAGGGATTGCGTCCTTTCAAAATACAAAACACAAAATCAGTACAAAAGGCCTTTTGTTGTGCAAAAGGTAGGGAGTGAAATACTCCCTACCACTCTCTACCCAGGTAGGGAGTGAAATACTAACTGAACGTGTCATAGGTCTACAGAAATAGCTTAGGGAAACAAACTGGTTCTAGGAACTGGATCCTGAAGCCTTGGTGGCTCAATCCATAATATTTTTCCAGGAGATTGTGTGTATATATATTAGATCTCTTTCAGGTTCACCCCTGGAACCAAGGTCTGTTCCAGGCGCTGCCAACGTCCCAAACAACAGTCAGGATTAAAAATTTAAGATCAAAATTAAAGAACAACCACTGTGGATACATCATAGTAGAGGCAAGAAGGTCCCTCGAACATGATGGGAATTGAAGACAGCTGGATCCAAATCCTGCAAATCCAAAGACAGTAAATACGGGCTCTTCTAATGGTTAGAAATACTAATTTGTTAAGTGTGGCTTTTGATGCAAATACTTACGTATCTCTTGTGAAAAACATTGCAAAGCAAATTAGTATCAGTAATTCCTCAGTTTGTGGGCAAGCTGACAGTTTTAACTCTCCACTTCTTGGAGTCCCTGATGAACATAAGGCGAGAAATCAAACTGTTGCAGAGTTTGAGTCACTGCTTTGGTGGATGCTGATCAATGAGAACATGGTGGATGTTGATCAATGAGATCAATGTAGATTGAATTAACTACATCCATTATAATTAACAGCAACTTATAAACTATACAAAGGGTGCGATAAGGGGAACTGAGGAACAGTTAGGTGCCACAAGTAGGATGGCCTGAGAAAATAGGATCAGACTAGATATGATGTTAGCTGAAAAAGGGGGTGCGTGTGTAATGCTAGGTAGCCACTGTTGCACCTTCATCCCTAGTAACACAGCTCCAGATGGCAGAATAACTAAGGCCCTGCAAGGGCCTACCACCCTTGCTGATGAATAATCAGGAAAAGATACTTCTGTCAACGGATGGTTGAAGTCCTGGTTTGGTAAATGGAAAGGGCTGTATGTATCCATGTTTACTTCTCTGATTATAGTAGCAGGAACCCTGACAGCAACCCCTGGTTGCTGTGTTATCCCCTGTGTGAGGGGGCTGGTAGAGTGACTGGTCAAGAGAGCAACTGAAGCAAACGCCAATTGAGCTGCCACCATATTTGGATGAAATTATGATATTAGGGGAGATGGGTAATTAAGAAAGTAAAGAAGAGGAAGATGTCAATAAAACAATACCTGAGAAAAAAAATTGCAGAAATCAACAATGTATAAAGAAGAAAAGGGGGAAATTGTAGGACCGGGAAGTTGTTTCTGCATTAGAACTAACAAGATAAATATTTCACCAACAGTTCTTTTCAGGAGAGCCTTTGACTTCACTGGGGGTCTCTGAGAGTCTTGGCACGCTCAGCAGATAGGTGAAGTAATTTATAGTCACAGAGATAAGATACATGGAGTGATATGTTGGTACAAAGGCTGCAGCTCTGGTCTGTGCAGCCTTCTGGAACAGCTCTGAGCCTTGAGCTGAAGATGTAAGTCGCACTCCTAATCGGTGTGACAAGGATATCAATGGGCTCGTTATGTTGGAAGGCTACTAATTGTTGGTGCTGGATAGACAAGACCTGAGTGATAGAGAATTGAAGGAGAAGAAGCAGAACAATTAGTAGTATACATGCTTAGATAGCAACAATTTATGTTCATCAGGTATGGATGTGTTTAGCTGAGCCTCAGGAACATATGTGAACCTCAAGCACTCAGCCAATGAGGAGGAAGAGATCAGCATTGGGTAGTAGGGCATAAAAGCTGTAATGCTGCTTTCTGTGTGTGCTGCTGCTTGTGGGATGGCTGGCATTGCAATGGCAGTAAAATAAAAAAGATACAGTCCTGGGTTATTTGGGTATTTGCACCAAGTGCTCTCTGACCTCACGTCTGTCCATAACATTTGTAGTGTAGTAAGTTTTACGAAGCCATTATCTTTGGTAATTCTCTGCGTGAGAGTTAAAATTGTGTTTCCTTCCTCCAGCCTTGGATAATAAACGGAGAAGCAGATAAGGGGGGGAGGGGCTATGCCCTCAGGATAAGGAAAATGGATGGAGGGGACAAACACGATAATCGAGAGATAACAAATTACAAGGTGAGAATGAGGGAGAGATTAAAGGTTGGTGGGATTAGGATGCAGATACAATAATAAGCGTCGAAGCCTCACGCAGATTCTGGAGTAGTTAGCCTAGAAAGGGAAGGAATTCTTGGCGTTGGTGGATCAGGGATATAAGGCTGTGATGTATTTTCGATCATGCTCCTGTTAGCAGGATGCCCACCACTGCAATCGTGAATTAAAACTTTTTCACAACAAAGCCAGTCTGTGAAAAATCAGTTATTTCTCACAACTGGAATTTGCAAACGTTTAATATGAACACGAGCCTGAACGTGAGCCAGCAGTGTGCCCAGGTAGCCAAGAAGGCCAATGGCATCCTAGCTTGCATCATAAATAGTGTGGCCAGCAGGAACAGGGAAGTGATTGTCCCCCTGTACTCAGCTCTGGTGAGGCTGCACCTCAAGTACTGTGCTCAGATTTGGGCCCCTGATTGCAAGAAAGACATTGAGGCCCTGGAGTGGGTTCAAAAAGGGCGACAAAGCTGTGAGGGGTCTGGAGCACAGGGCTGATGAGGAGCAGCTGAAGGAGCTGGGAATGTTCAGCCTGGAGAAGAGGAGCTCAGGGCAGAGCTCACTGCTCTCTATAACTACCTGAAGGGAGGTTGTAGTGAGCTGGGGGTTGGTCTCTTCCCTCTTGTAACTTGTGATAGGACCAGAGGGCATGGATTCAAGCTGCGCCAGGGGAGATTCAGTCTGGAGTTAGTAAATACTACTTCTCTAGAGTGGTCAGGCATTGCAACGGGCTGCCCAGGGAGGCGGTGGAGTCACCGACCCTGGGGGTGTTCAAGGAACGTTTGGACGTTGTGCTAAGGGACACGGTTTAGGGAGAACTATTGCTGACGGGTGGATGGTTGGAGTGGATGACCTCGTAGGTCTTTTCCAACCTTGGTAATTTAGTGATTCTGTGACACTGCTACGAACGCTGCCAAGCCAGTGTCAGTGGTAAAGGCGCAAAGTTTGCAGTAAGCAAAGAGTGCTGCACCGCAGCCTCTCCCCCCGCTTCCCGCAGCGCTGGGGAACGCTCCTCCCCATGGGACGGGACAGGAAGGGGCGCAGCGCAGCGCAGCCCGGTCCGGGCCGCATCCCCGGCTCTCAGCCGCCCCCACGCAGAGTTGCTGCAGAGCTGCTGCGGCCCCGCGCCCCCCCGGCCCGGCACCCACCGCCCCACGGCTCTGCGCCACAGCCATGGACGCGACGCCACTCACCCACCGCCACTCTTCCCCGTCTGCACAGCGCTTTCCGCTCCAAGCCCGATGTGATGTCATCATCGCGCGCCGGAACTTGGTGACGTCACGGAGCGGCGCCGCGCAGCCGGCGCGGAGCGGAGCGTTGGGAAGCGGTCGTTCGAATGGAAGTCGCGCCCCGCCGCGCTTCTCGCATGTCCGCTGTCTCCGTGGACGAAGTGACGCCCGGCTGACGGCTGAGATTCGCTCCCTCATCTCGCAGTTCCTGCAGGGACGGTGGCCGTTTGGTACGTCGGTCGCTTCGGCTTCTTCGTGCCGCCCCCGCGGTGCCCGGCTGTGGCGCAGAGTCCTTCTTCTCTGTCTTCCGCAGCTCTTCCTTTCCAGGGGTCGGTACTGGGGTCCAACTTGTTTCATATCTTTATTGATGACCTGATTGAGGGATTTGAGTGCGCCCTCAGCAAGTTTGCAGATGGCACCAAGTTCGTAGGTAGTGTGGATCTGCGTGGGGGTAGGGAGGCCCTTCAGAAGGGTCCAGATAAGCTGGATCGCTGGGCTGAGGTGAGTGCGATGAGGTTCAACAAGGCCAAGTGCCGGGTCCTGCATTTTGGCCACAATAACCACATAATAAAATATGCAGCGCTACAGGCTTGGGGCTGAGTAGCCGAATGACTGCGAAGAGGAAAGGGACCTGGGGGTGTTGGCTGATGCTTGGCTGAACGGGAGCCAGCAGTGTGCTCGGGTGGCCAAGAGGTCTGATGCCATCCTGGCTTGCATCAGAAATAGTGTGGCCAGCAGGAGCAGGGAGGTGATCGTCCTCCTGTGCTCAACTCTGGTGAGTACCTTGAGTACTGTGTTCAATTTTGGGCCCCTCACTATAAGAAAGACTTCAAGTCTTATGAGGAGCGGCTGAGGGAGCTGGGATTGTTTAGTCTGGAGAAGAGGAGGCTCAGGGGAGTCCTCAGTGCACTCCACAGCTTCCTGGAGGGAGGTTGTGATGAGGAGGGCTTTGGCCTCTTTTCCCAGGCAGCAGGACCCAAGGAAATGGCCACAAGTTGTACCAGAGGAGGTTTAGATTAAACATAAGGAAAAACTTTTTCTCTCAGAGGGCGGTCAGGCACTGGAATGGCTGTCCGTGGAGGTGGTGGAGTCACCGTCCCTGGCAGTGTTGAAGAGGCATCTGGATGAGGAGCTACAATATGATACAACTACAATATGTACTCTTAGGGGAGAAATAGGAATATATTCATTGATATAATGAAGATACTTGGTAGTGATTTAATAGTAACTTGACAAGATTGGAGATGGGTGCAGTACTGCTGGTCTGAGTCCTGGGCATCATTTACTCCCAAAAGGGCTGGGGAGGGCTGTTCTTGGACAGGGAGGCTTGGAGGCTTGCTGATGTGACTCCCATCTACAAGAAGGGCCATAAAGAGGATCCTGGAAACTACAGGCCTATCAGCCTGGCATCAGTGCCAGGGAAGGTCGTGGAACAAATCCTCCTGGGAGAGATCACACGGCTCGTGCGTGACGTCCACAGGATCAGGCTCAGCCAGCATGGGTTCATGAAAGGCAGGTCGTGTTTGACCAACCTCATCTCTTTCTACGACTGGGTGACCAGGCTGGTAGATGAGGGAAAGGCAGTTGATGTTGTCTACCTAGACTTCAGCAAAGCCTTTGACACGGTCTCTCACAGTATCTTTCTGTGGAAACTGGCCGCCCGTGGCTTGGACAGTTTTACCCTCCGTTGGATAAGGAACTGGCTGGAGGGCTGTGCTCAACGGGTGGTGGTCAATGGAGTGAAGTCCAGCTGGAGACCTGTTTCAAGTGGTGTCCCCCAGGGGTCAGTACTGGGGCCCATCCTGTTTCATATCTTCATTGACGACTTAGATGAAGGCATTGAGGGCACCCTGAGTAAGTTTGCAGATGGCACCAAGTTGGAAGGTGGTGTCGATCTGCACAACAACCCCATGCAGCGTTACAGGCTTGGGGATGAGTGGCTGTGAGTGTGAAGAGGAAAGGGACCTGGGGGCGTTGGTTGGTGCTGGGCTGAACGTGAGCCCACAGTGCGCCCAGGTGGCCAAAAGGGCCGACGGCATCCTGGCCTGCATTAGGAATGGTGTGGCAGCAGGAGCAGGGAGGTGATCATCCCCCTGTACTCAGCACTGGTGAGGCCGCACCTCGAGTGCTGTGTCCAGTTTTGGGCCCCTCACTGCAAGAAAGACATTGAGGCCCTGGAATGTGTCCAGAGAAGGGCAACGAAATGGTGAGGGGTCTGGAGCACAAACCTTATGAGGAGCGGCTGAGGGAGCTGGGAATGTTCAGTCTGGAGAAGAGCCTCTGGAAGAGGCTCAGGGGAGACCTCATGGCACTCTACAACTTCCTGAAGGGAGGTTGTGGTGCAAAAGGGTCCGGCCTCTTCTCCCAGGCAAACAGCAGGACCCGAGGAAATGGCCAGAAGTTGTAGCAGAGGAGGTTGAGGTTGAACATTAGGAGAAACTTTTTCTCTCAGAGGGCGGTCAGGCATTGCAATGGCTGCCCAGGGAAGTGGTGGAGTCGCCATTCCTGGCAGTGTTCAAGAGGTGCCTGGATGAGGAGCTATGAGATACGGTTTAGTAGCTCGTGTTACTAACAGGAATGGGAGGGGGGTTGCATTAGATGATCTTGTAGGTGGTTTCCAACCTTGCGATTCTATGATTGTATGATTCTAGGGACAGCAGCATTCCCTCACACCTACCCTGCCAATTCTTTAGTCCCAGCAGGCTCCAGTGAAACTCCTGCCTTTCACCTGTGACTGTCGCAGTCTGCGGGAGAGCAACAAATGGCCACACCGCATCCACCTCAGGTAGGAGTGTGGGGAAGCAAGCAAGTGAGGGATGTGAATGCATGGGGAGAGGGAGGTGCCTTTCTCTTCTCTGCCAGCTGCTTCCCTGCGCCGTGGCAGTTCCCAGCAAGGAGCCTCTTTGCTTGCAGGAGCCCGTGAGCTTTGCGGAGGTGGCCGTGTATTTCAGCAGGGAGGAGTGGGCGCTGCTGGACCCTGTGCAGCGAGTGCTGTACCGGGACGTGATGCTGGAGACGTACGCGTGCGTGGCCTCGCTGGGTGAGGGCTTTGCTGCCTTTCGTCCTTGTTGGGGCTCCTTTGGCTGTGTAGAACCACACTGCAAGCAGGGCTTAGAATAATTGCAATGTAGTTACTTGGGGAGTAACGCAGCAGCACCAGAAACAAAATGTAGGTAAGTTTCTCATATGTTTCAGGAAGGATTAGCTGCTTAGAACTCTGAGAAATGATCCAGAGTCACTGCTGGCAAGCAGCTATCAGCTGGGAGGGGTTGGATCAGCTCCTGCAAACTGTCTTTGTGTTGCTGTGTTGCATATTGCTGCGTTGCATTGTGCCGCCGTGCTCCAGCAACCTGACAACTCTGGTTATTTGCCTTTTTTTTCCCTTTTCCATTGCAGTATTGCAAACCTTTATGAAGCCTTGGGCACTAAGCAGTTTGGATACAATTCAAAAAAAGAAATCCTAAGGTGAACATTAGAGAAACGGTTCCTGCATAATTTTCAGATACGTAGAGGTCATGTTGGGCTTCAAAGCAAGCCAGTATGTGTTGGCCCAGTGTCATCCAGGCCCTTATTGTGGCTACAGAAGTTGGGAGGGACACTGAGTGGAGTTGTTGGAGAAGCAGCTGTGCCAGAATCATAGGAATGCTTTCACGTCCTCTGCTTCTGTATTTAACCTCCGTGTCCAGCCCCCAAACCTATGGTGGTCTCCCTCCTTGAAGGAGAGGAAGACCCCTGGGACCCAGATGTGCATGTCCTGGAGGACATGGCAGGAGATCTCAGCCCAGGTGAGATGGTGGGGGACAGGAGGAGGTTGGGCTGCCAAGAACCATCTTTGTCTGAGAAATAGTTTAGGCCTAATGTGTTATTTCTGGCTTTTCTCTGTCATCCAGCAGGACATGGAATCACAACTGTTCAGGAGGGTGTACAGAATTGTGACGTGACTGAAAGGCAGTGTGGAAGTGTCTTGGTGGAAGAAATCAGAAAGGATATCCAAGGGGATCTGAAACAAGCAGAGCACGTCAAGAAGCAACAGGGAAACCCTCCAGGAGAGACTGTGAGGAATCTGCTGGACTGCAGCACAGGTCAAAAACAGCGTGAAGATGCAAGGAGTAAGGAAGTGTGCCAGGAGAAAAGGCAGAACCCAAGTGCTGAGTGTGGGAACAGCCTGAAAAGGAATTCCAGCCTTTTTAACCGCTGTTGTGTACGCTCAATGAAGAGATTGTACAAGTGTTCAGATTGTACAAAAAGCTTCAAATGGAAATCCCACCTCGCCTTCCATCAGCACATCCACAGAGGAGAGAGATCCTTTAGGTGTTCTGAGTGTCCAAAGAGCTTCAAGAACAGCTTCCCCCTCACCTGCCACCAGTGCATCCACACAGAGGAGAGACCCTTCAAGTGCCCTGATTGTCCAAGGAGCTTTAAAACCAATTCCCACCTCACTGGCCACCAGTGCATACGCAGAGGAGAGAGGCACATAAAGCACTGCGAGTGTGGGAAGGGCTTCAAATACAGCTCTGTACTGCAGTGCCACCAGCGCATCCACACAGGAGAGAGACCCCACAGGAGAGTGTCCTGAGTGTCCAGAGAGCTTCAAAAACAGCTTCCACCTCACCTGCCATCAGCACATCCACACAGGAGAGAAACCCTTCAAGTGTTGTGAGTGTGGGAAGCACTTCAAGTACAGTTTTGTACTGCAGTGTCACCAGCGAATGCACACGGCAGTGAGACCCTTTCAGTGCTCTGAGTGTGGGAAGGGCTTCAAATTTGCTTATCAATTACAGCACCACACGCATCCACACAGAAAAGAGACCCTTTACATGTCCTGATTGTTCAAAGAGCTTCAAAATCAATTGCCAGCTCGCCTGCCACCAGCGCATCCACAGAGGACAGAGACCCTTTAAGTGTCGTGAGTGTGAGATGAGCTTCAAATACAATTCTGTATTGAAGCGCCACCAGCGCATCCACACAGGGGAGAGACCCTTCAAGTGTCCCGAGTGTCCAGAGAGCTTCAGAACTAGTTTCTACCTCACCTGCCACCCATGCATCCACACAGGAGAGAGACCCTTTAAGCACATGTCAGCAGTTTGTGACGTGGTTTGGCCCGGTTCTGTGACTGGTGAAGGAGGAGGATCCACGGATCCATGCCCCAGAAAAGGGAAAATGGGAAAGGGAAAAAGGGGAAGGAGGAAAAGGGAAAAGGATGGGTAGACGGGCCTGACATCAAAACAGTGGCAGTGATCTGAAGAGGAAAGATCGTTTACTAGAAAATATATCAGAACGCAAGATAACACAATATAGTACAATCTAATTGGATTGGAGTTAATAAATCAAATAAAAGTGAGAGAGAGAGAGAGAGTGTTCGAAAGCTGAAGGTCTTGCTGTAATGCTGAAGGTGAGCACACATGCTGCCAGGACGAGCAGAAAGTGAAAAAAGAGACATCTTGTGATGTGCAAACAGTTTTTATCTTTACCTCTGGTCTGTGAATGGAAACACGAAGTCCCCTGGGGCATGTAGTTCTTCTCAGAACCAGCTACCCAGAGCAGTAACTGTAAATCCCAAAGCACTACACACAATCACAGAATCATAGAATGGCCTGGGTTGAGAAGGACCTCAAAGGTATGCATTTTCAAGCCTCTGCCATGGGCAGGGCGCCAACCATTAGACCGGGCTGCCCAGTGCCACATCCAGCCTGGATGCAATGGTGTGGAGTACTGGTAACAAAACATCGTAAAACTGACACTCCATCCCTTATTCCACATTCCTATATCATGCTCAATATCTGAATACATACAGATTATTCTCAGTTAGCATGTATCAACATGCTATTAACGTTGTAATAATTGTATTACACACACACACATGTATACACACGTGGAATGACTGAATACACTCGCCCAACGTCAGATTCCCTTGTGGTGCACATTGAACATCCCCTCTTTCTGCATCACGCTGAGCAAAAACAGTTCCACTGTGAGTTTTGCCCTTTCCAGAGGCTGGGAGGACCCACAGTGCTTTTCCCAAGATGCTCTTTATATGTACTACAGGGACTTTATCTCCCTGTATGTTATGTAGGGAGCTGGATTGGGTAGGACCATCGCGATTGACCGATCCTTGAGTGTTGACCAAGCACGTGGCTTCTGCCAAGTGCTTCTCCCAGTGCTCAAATGTTCTGCCACCCGTTGCTTTCCACACAGTTTTTAACAAGACGTATCATTTGATTGTACCAGAAGCTGGTGCATGATAGGAGATATGATAAATCCACTCAATGCCATGATCTTTGGCCCAAGTATTTACAAGAGAATTTTGGAAACGAGACCCATTATCTGATTCAATCCTTTCTGGAGTGCCATGCTGCCACAGGACTTGTTTCTCCAGACCTAATATGGTGTTCTGGGCAGTAGCATGGGGTGTGTGTATGTTTCAAGCCACCCAGTGGTTGCCTCCACCATGGTGAGTACATAACGCTTCCTGCTGGGAGGTCATGGCAAGGTGGTCGACTCAACCTGCCAAGCGTCCCCTCCGAGCTAGAAATAATGAACCCTTGTGTTGCCAGTTCAAGTCCATTTGAGCCACCTTAAGTTTAGAGGCTTAATCTACCTGATGGTTATTTTGTTGTTCTTCAGTAGCCCAGTTCTTGGGCACGTGAGCATCTATGTGACACACCTTTACAACCATATTCTTTATTTGGGCAACAACGTCTTTCCACAGTTCGGCAGTTCAAATAGATGTACCCCTTCTTTATCAATTCTTTTGTTCCCACTGCTTTAACCACCCCCATCAGGCATTTGCCGCTATCCGTGAGTCACTATAAATCATTGGCCACCTCTCCCGTCCAGCAACATCTAAGGCCAGTTGAACAGCCTCTACCTCTGCAAATTGGCTTGATTCTCCTTTTCCTTTGGTGGCCTCTGCAACTTGTCACATAGGGCTCCGCACAGCAGCTTTCCATCTGCAGTGCTTCCCAGCAATATGATACCATCCGTCAGAGAACGGCTACTTTCATTTTCTGGTAGTTCATTGGATGATGGGGTCTCTAGCACGCAGTACCTCTTCTGCTGGTGATGTTCCAGACTTTTTGTCTTCACGTCAGTCCATGATCACCTCTAGGATTCCTGGACGGCTGAGGTTCCCCATTTGAGCTCGCTGTGTAATCAATGCAGTCCACTTAGTCCAAGTGGCATCAGTAGCATGATGGATGGAGGGAACCTTTCCTTTAAACATCCAGTTCAGCACTGGCAGTCGAGGTGCCAGAAGGAGCTGCATTTCAATACTAACTACTTCGGAAGAGGTCCAAGCCCCCCCGTATGTGGCCAAGATTTCCTTTTCAGTTGGAGTGTAGCACTCTTCAGACCCCCTGCATGCTCAACTCAAGAGGTGAGCCTCGGGTCTCCTGAGGCTCCTTGCCACTGCATCCAAGTGGGATCTTTCTCTCTGTCCCAAATGTAAGAAGAGCTTCTACCACAGCTCCAGACTGAGTACCGGAGAATCCATTCAGGGCAGAGACCTGGAAAGACAGAGTTTCATCCAGGGGCTGCAACATTATTGGCAGTTGGCTAATCTGTGTGAGAGGTAGACCCTGCAAGTGTCTCACCTGCAGGAGGAGTTTCTTTGAGGGCTGGCACCTCTTTGCTCATGGGAAAACCCCCACTGGAGAGATCCTGAGGATGATAGAGACCTAAGGATCATGGAAACCCAAACGCTTCCCACCATACAGAAAGAGTTTGAAAAAAAGAAGTGGCATCACTGGCACTCTGTCTGGAAAAGGGACTTATACCTGGGAGCTTCTGGTGGTTTCTTTCCCTGTTAATAGAATAAAATCTCTCCCCATGCCCAGTTTTCTGCTCTTCCTGTAAGCAGCTTTTTGAAGCCATTTCTTACGGAAGTTCAGCTGTGTAGGGATGTCCTGTGTGCACGTGTTCTTCTCAGTAATTTTGGAGTCCACTGATGAATCATGTAGAAGGGTCAGGAGAGCAGTCAAATGTCTCTTGGAGATTTAGAAAAGAAGACCTGCATTCAGAAGAGGTCATCCTACCTGCAAGCTTTCACAGAGCAACCAGCCAATCCCTTCATCCTTGTGTTAGACCTCCGACAAGTCATGTGGAAGAGACCAGCCTTGGAAGTTAAGCTTGGTTTGCCCTGCTCCTCATCCTCCTGATCACTGCATCCCTTCTGTGGCAAATGGCCTTTCTGTGCAGCGTGAAAGGGGACAGGGAAGGAGAATAAAGTAGCTGAGTTGTCCTGGAGCTTTTGTTTTCATTATGCTCTGGCCCTACTTTCTCCAATAAAAGACAAAGCGTTGAAGGACTGGGGAAGGTGGAAGGAGGTCAGACTCCAGATCCCTGCATGCTTCTGGGGGAAGGCATGTTTGGCACAAGGCCCCATCTCCATTCCTAACATAGGAGGTTGTGCAGGGAGGGCTTTGTCACTCAGCCAGTTCAACCAGCAGTTGTATTCACCCAGCAGAAATGTATGTCCTCTCTGTAACATGCGACCTCTGCACAGCCCGGAACTGGTGCAGCCTCACATACAGAGCTCCCCAGTAAACAAGCAGCTCTCCAGGTCTCCATCTGCATGGTTGTTATGCATTATTGTTTTTCCGGTCTTGGTGTCCATCCAAAGTTGGAGGCACAGCATGTTGACGAGGCATCTGGATCTGCTCCACATGGAGTTGGGCAGACTGGAGCACATTATAAATGTTTCTATAGCATTGCACACAGTATGAGGTGTAAGCAGGAGGAGCTAGAAGCTTTTAGCTTGGTCCTGGAGTTACAACGTCATCAGCATAAGCAAGGTGTGATGGGAAAGGTTCTATGAAATGCATGCTGTGTGCACTGGATGGCTCCGGGCTCTCCAGGATAGGCAGGGCAGGTGAAACAGGATGGTGTTGCTGTATGTAATGGTGGGCTGGAATGCATGGAGCTTGCTGTTCCCAGTGACGTGGCTGTGAGACTCCAAATAAGGCTTAAGGGGCAAGGCAGGAAGGTGAGAGTCTGCTAGAGGCCACCCAGCCAGGAAAATGATCCCAATTAATCATTCCTAGGAAGTGTGAGAGAACAGTGAGGTGGATTGTGATCTGATTGACTGGCAGAGCTCAGAGGGTTGTGATTATTGGTTCAGAATCTGATTGGAGGCCTGTAACTAGCAGTGTTTCCCAGGGGTCCAATCTTGTTCAACGTCTTCATGAGTGACCTGGATGAAGGGATAAAGTGCACCCTCAACAAGCACAATGCTGGGAGGAGTGGCTGACATACCAGAAATTTGTGCTGCCATTCAACAAGATGTGCACAGAACGGTCAGTTGGGCAGACGAGAACGTGATGAATTGCAACAGGAGGAAATATAGGAAGGGGGAGGAAAAATTGCCTTCAGCCATACAGGCTAGGGTTGACCTCCTGGAGAGGAGCTTCCCAGCAAGTTTGGAGCTGGGGAGCAAGGGGCAGTGAACAGCAGGGCCATGCAGCATCATTTGTCTGCAGACAGAGCGCAGCTTTGCAGGACTGCCTCTGACATTTGGTCCCCATTATGGCCACGTCCCACTGCTGAGCTCCAAGGGTGTCCCTACAGACCCTTGGGCCACCAAAGAGTGTCTGAGTTGGAA
>NW_024884222.1:0-116 GCF_019232065.1 Centrocercus urophasianus
TCCTTCCTTCCTTCCTTCCTTCCTTCCTTCCTTCCTTCCTTCCTTCCTTCCTTCCTTCCTTCCTTCCTTCCTTCCTCCCTTCCTCCCTTCCTCCCTTCCTCCCTTCCTCCCTTCCT
>NW_024884222.1:126-69003 GCF_019232065.1 Centrocercus urophasianus
CCTTCCTCCCTTCCTCCCTTCCTCCCTTCCTCCCTTCCTCCCTTCCTAGCTGTGCTACAAAATCCATTGAGCGAGCAGGGAGGGAGCACAGCAAATGTCTGTGATTAAGTGCAGCTCTCCTGGTTCAAGGACGATATCTTCACTCAGGTGCCTTTCCCTAGCTCTGCTCAGCATTGTACACAGGAGGCCTCTTGATGAGACAGAGCCTTCAGTTCTCCATAACTCCTGCAGCCGCCAACTGGCACTCGGGTTTTACCTCACCTTAGAGAGATCCTTATTGGCATTTAAAACATACTGCCCTCTTTCAGACTCTTCATGTTTTTCAAAGTTGCTATACATGTATAGCAGGGAACAGAGCTGAACTGGGCAGTAAATTGCTATTAAGCGCCAAAACCTGAGCTCAGCTCACACAGGGAGGTGGGTAGATGTGGCAGGAACAAGTGTCCCTGTGGGGCTGTGCCACCTGCACAGCGTGCACTGCAGGCTGCGCCGCCCCATGCCTGCCTTCCCTGCGCTGGGCATCGCTCCAGGCCCTCTCCATGGGCTATGGGTACATCTGTGGCACCAACAGTGAGTGCCAGCCCCTGCCAGGTGCTCGCCCCAGCTCCCGGACTGGTATAAATCAGGGGTTGCCCTGCTGCAGGCAGTGGAATGGCTCCTGATTTACAACACCCTACATGAGAGAACTTGACCTTACACTTCAGCATCAGCACGGCTTCCTTTGTTGAAAGCTTCTTAAGCAAGACGTGTAATCAATCCTGGAGAGTCACCGTGCAGCATGGCTCAGGTTCTGCATAAGTCAGGGCTGGGCTGCACAGGAAAGTTGCCTGATGGGCTCCCGTGGCTTCTGTTCCTAGGAGCTCTATGGGTGCTTCTTTTTATAGGAATGAGTGTGTTTTTCTGTTTTGCCTTTGTAAAAAATGGGCTGGCTTAGATTGATACAATCCACAAGGATTTTTCCATAGTAAGTAGAGAATTTAAACTCTGACTTACCTGTGCCACTAACCTTTCAGACAAATGAGCTCTTAGTGAGCTCAAGACTGTGGAAATTCTGCCCTTTATAGGTAGTTGATGTTATGTTAGAGCCCAAAAGGAAAAAGCTTACTGCTTTGCCTCTGTTTTCATGGCTGTAATTATGAGGGCACCCTGGTGACGTAACTTGTTTGGGAAATAAATGACGGCTTTTAACAGTGGACGCTTCATTCCTGTGACTATTTTAGAAATCTAAACCCATTCTGCGCTTCCACAGCAGCAAATGCAGTGGGCCTGGGCTGCAGGCTGAGCTGACGTGTGGCCCCAGCTGTGCTCTGCTGCCGCAGCACACACAGGGGGACCCTGCCGATGTGCTTAGACTTACTGCCTTACTGCTGCACCCACTGGTCTTGGTGATATGGAGCATGGAAGCAAAGGAAGGTCCAGACTTTGGGCATTTTCACACTTGAACAAGAGAAGAAAAAGGGATGGCAAAGTACAAAGGTACTTCTTGCAGGATAAAAGCAGACAACTCATTGTGATGGAATCATTGCCTGTTACAGACTGCTGCGGATCAGCGGTGCAGGGCTTGTGCTGCAGCTGCTGAGGTTCTCCATGGCCAGTCTGTACATGGAGACACCCTGCCCAGCCACAGCCACAGCTCACATAGGAGAAGAGCAGCCCAGGCTCATGCCATTGAGGTGCACTGAGATCCATCACCCACAGAGACACCGCAGATAATCACACGGCACTTACCTGCAGAGTGTGGCACAGCTGCGACTCCTCACAGCACCCTGCTGAGACACGAGGGCCTGAGATGGAGAGCAGAGGAGCTCTGTCAGCTCCAACACCAGACAAAAAGAGTGCAAACAAGTGGGTGCACAACTCAGGTACAAGATAAACAGTGCTTCATAAACTCGGTGGGAAAGAGTTGGCTTCAGAAGACATTTCCACCCAGCATCTGTTACCCAAGCTCTGCACAACTGAAAGGTTCATTGCCAAAAACAAAAAGAGGAATGAAAATAGGCTGTTTTTGTTATATTTCTTACTCTCCTAAAGAAATGCCTGTGGGCAGCAGTCCTCCCATCCCCCTGCGTGCCGTGCCGGCTCCAGGCCCACACTCAGAGCAGGGCATGGCTCACAGCAGAAAAGTTGCTGAAGCGCTGCCAAGTTCCATGGCCAAACAAACTCACCTTTGTCCCCATCACAGACTTATTCAGAGGCATTCACCCCCTCACTGCTGTCTGCGAGCAGGCAGGCATTTCTTTCTCATTCATAGCCTCGCTGACTTTATAGCTTAATTTGGGCAACTGTTTGGTGGGGCCGATTTCTTTTGCTTGAAAAATGGCTTCTCCCATCCTGGCCCTGCTTTCTGAAACACCCGCACCCCTTGTGGGACCAGGCTGTTTGGGAACAGACCAGCAGTGCGCTCCTGTCCGACCTCCAGCCCTACTCTCTTGTAGCTTCAGGAGCTCCTTCCTGTCCCTGGCTCTGGAGGAAAAGGTTCTGGAGAGGAAGGGTTCACACAGGCTGGGCTGACCTCACCCATCACCTTCCTCCAGCATGGATAACGTGAACGCAATCCCCCAGGTGATGTCCTCCAGCACACGAGGGATGAAGGGCAGCACTGCTCACTTTCCCCATCAGCCCTGGAAATCTGGGGTGGCTGCTGCTTCTGTTAGATGAGACAGTTCTAGATGCTATCTGCGCGTTCTTTTAAGGTTGTTAAAGCACACATATTTGTGCACATAACTAAATGGACATCGTACCATCTGGGGCAAATCAAATTAGTTCAAATACTGGCAGGTACAGAACGTTGTAGCTAAGAAATGAGCACATGAAATATACACAATTTTCCCCTGGCAGTTTATTATGGTATGAAGAAAAAAACATTCTGTGCTTGAAGCTGACGTTATATTACAAATGTATTGCGAAGTATGATGTGACTAGTAAAATATGATTACACAAAGTATGAACATTTTAAGTTTACAGTACAGCGAATCTTTTATAAACAGACTCTTAAATATACATAGGACAGTATAGTAGCTGACAGAAAAACATCAAAAATTAACTATTCATGTTTATAGACTTTTCCCCTGAAAAAAGTCTCACATTAAAACAGAAATTATGAAAAGCCTTAAAACCAGGAACAAATCACCTGTACGCTACAAAAATACACGGCAGAGGTGTGCAAACCAGAACCGAAGGACACGGCGGCCAGGGAACCTTGGCGATGTCAGACCGGCATCATCGCCTTACCCGCGTCACCACGTGCTGCCCCTCAGCCGGCTGCGGTGCACAGACACACAGACACACACACACAGACACACACACACACAGACACACACTCACACACACACACACACACATACGCACGCACATGCACCCCTGTCAACAGCCGCAGCGTCACAAGTGCACCCTCACTGCAGGACAACGGGAGGTGCACTGTCAATGCCAAGTCAGCACACTGCAGCATACCGGGTGGAGGACTTCCCCTGATCCTGCAGCGGATCCCTGCCGGCAGGTTCCTGACTGTGCTGGGGGCCCCGGGCGGACCCACACCCCTCTGTGAGGCTGCAGGGTTGAGCTACGAGTCGATCAGCAGTTCCTTTCACATGTATTGGTTCGTTTTCAATGCGACTTTTCGATCTTTGCTCTTGATGCGGGAGAACAGATGCCACTCTTGGTTTCTGCATAGTCTGGTTGCAACGACACCCCTAGTTCATGTGTTAAGTTATGTCAAAAACATAAGTATTTTATGCTGTAATACACAGTATTACTGAAACTAACCATATTATTTGCATATTTATAACAAGGTATAATGAAATCCCTATAATAAAACCAAAAGTTATGCTATAGATTTATTTACAAACAGACCATCAAAGAAGTATAAATACTTCTACATTTAAGGTTTAGGAAAACATAATTTACAAAATATTCAAATATATACACTGATATGAAAAACTGCCAATATTAAACTTTGATGCAGGCAAAGAATTGGCTGAGTCTATTCACTCTGTACTGAAAGAAGCGGCAGCTCTCACGGGCCACGAGCCGCACCTGAAAGTCACACGTACGGTATTTACAAAGCGACTGCTTCCCTCCAAGCTACACGTGTCCGGAGCTCTGAGCGTGCTGCCCCAAAATGTCATCTATCATTGTCAGATTGTTCAACCACTCTTCGTCGTTGCTGCTGCTGCTCTTCATGAGCGAGTCAAGGAAGTCAGTATCAGCGCAGTTGGCGGGCAGGACGTTGCTGCTGTGCTGGGGCACAAAGTCGTACTGCGGCAGCTCGGCAGCCGCGCTCATCCTGCTGAAGGCGTCGGGCGGCTGCCCCGCAGAGGGGTAGCTTGGTGGGCCGAGGCCCGCGGGGGGATTGAGCTGGTTAAAGCTGGACACTCCCTGTGGCATCGATTTCATAACATTCATAGCTGGCAGCGGTCCCCTGGTTAAATTGTGTCTCAAGTTCTGATTACTCATTGAGCTCAAGCCCTGGCCAGGCTGTCCCATGCTTAGCTTTTGCATCTGTCTGACCTGCACTCCGGGAGCAATCTGATTAGGCGGCACTACAGCCTGCTGGGAGAACTGCTGACCCGATGCGCTTGGTCGCACATTCTGCTTGGAGAAAAGAGCGTTACTTGAGAACTGCTGCATGCTGGTATCCATTTGGCTTTGATTTGGCATTCTTGGCACCGCAGTCGGCGTCCACATCTGGGCAGAGGAGCTGGGATAGACGTTGGGGATTCTTGGCACACTCGGCTGTCTCAAGTGCTGCTGAGCTGCCGAGTGATTCACCAAGGAGCCAGAATTAAAGCCAGCCATCGGCACGCCCGGCTGCACCGCTGCATGGCTGTGTACGGTTTGGCACCCTGAGTTCATGGCCAGTGAGTTCTGGCTTGGCCGCAGCGGGATGTTAAAGTCGGAATTAGGTGGAAAAACCGCCTGCTGTTTGCCAGGGTTGTGTGGAATCATCACCATCGTTCCGCTGCTCTGGCTGGCAGTGACTGGGGTAATGCTGGTGCCCAAAGTGCTCTGGAGCATGGCTGGGTTCGATGGCAGCATGTGGTGGTTGGGCGGAGGGGCTGGCATTGGCTGGCTGCAGTCAGCAGGAATGGGCTGCTGCACAGCTGCACACAGAGAGACACGTTAGCTGGTGAGCACACCTTCACCCCGAAAACACGGCACGTCCCTAATGGCTGCTTCTCCATGCTTAGCTTCTACCACCTGGGCTCTGCGTGCTTTGTGACGAGTTATTACTGAAGCAATAAGGATGTGGGCAAATCTCATGATATATGATAAAATGGGAAATACTTTTATGGGAAATGTGGAGAATGATTAAACACTGAGTATTTAATCAGATCCTAGGCTCTGGCTCCTTGAAGCTTTGCAAAGCAAGCCACTTCCCCCCTTACCTTGAAACTGATTGATCTGTTGAGCTGCAAACAAATTCCTCTGCTCAGATGTTACTCCCAGCATGTTTTGTCTCTGCTTTTCCTGGAAAACAAGGGGAATAACAGTCAGGTTGCAGTTTCTTGACAAACAGAAATGGCAGCAGACATTCGAAGTGCAGCCACTGTCATCACTAACAACCTTTCACACACATCCCTCTGATGAGACTCGGCCCAGACTTCATTTCATTCAGTTCATTTCAGAGCTGATCTTAATTGCTCACATGCCCCCTTCCTGCAGAGGTGTCCTTAAACAGCCCCGCATTTGGAAGTGCAGACTGTAGCAGAAGCTGTGCAGGCAGCTCAAGGCCAAGGGGGAGGTGGACAAACACACAGACCCTCATGTTCACCAGCTTATGACTGAAGTATGGTGCTGCCAGAGGCTGGAGAAATCCTGGTGTCTTCCCAGCGCCTCTTGGGCTGTTTGCATGTGTTCGTGGCAGTACCTGACCCAGGGACAAAAAGTGCCCAAGAGCCTAGGAGTGAACAGAGTTGGCAGCAGTATTTCAGGGACGCAATGCCAAACAGGAGGCTGCTGGTGGCCGCGACCCTGCCTGCAGAACAGCTCTCTGATGTGGACTGCCTGCGGTGCCAGCTGCCACTCCTCACCAGAACACAGCAGTGAACCACAGGAAGCCCTGGATCCCAGAAGCTGCTCCCTGAGTAGAGCACTGCTGGCTTTCTCCAAGTGCCCTGATTCATCTCCCCAACTGTTTGACCCCAGAACCCACCACCACGCTCGTGTCCCTGCTGTGCACAGCAGCTGTGACTCAGGGAACTTCCCTACGAACGGTGCAAGCTGAGGCCTTGCTGAACTTCTGTTGTGCCAGAGCAGCTCAGATAAGCTTGAAGCCAACTGATGACAATGAGGTACAGTTGTTTTTTGGAAGGGAATTTTATCAGTGAACAGGACAGTTGAGAGTTTTACTGAACTGCTTCTCACATCATTTCCCAGCAAAGAAATGAGCCTTGCCACAAACCCAGCTCAGAAAGCCAGAGACACAAGCTCAGTGCTGCCTCACACAGCCCCCCGTGAGCTTCCCTCACCCTTGCTCCTTCACAAAGCACATTTCAAGCCTTGCGCTGGGACTTCTGTCCCCAGTGAGAACAGCCAAGTCCAGTACTGGATGTACTGGATTTATCATCTGCTCTGGGAGATCTCCAGAGAATCAAAGAGAAAGAGAAGGACGTGTCTCCTGAGCCTGACTCGTACTTCAAGCCTCCCTTTTCTGCATCTTTCTTCCAGCTCTGAGGCTGACCAACACAACAGCAGGGATACAGAGATGACTGAATTCTTTCCTCGCACATGAATGGGTAGAGCTGAACTCAGGCTTGCTGAGCAGCACTTGGCCCTGGCCTCCTTTAGGGATAACAGCCTGGATGCACCACAGCCCTAGTCTGACTCAACCCAGCAATTCCTAGGTCACTCCTCGGTGTTTGCTGACTGGTGATTTTCCCATTCCAGTTATTCCTGTCCTTCCAGTGAGGTGGATGGCACAGGAACCCACAGAAGCACTCAGCACTGTACCTGCATCAGCTGTCGTTTCATTATTTGCTGCTTCAGTAAATGGTTCCTCATGGTGTACCCATTCACCGTGGCTGGTGCCGGCACAGAGCCTCCACTTGGGACGGAGCCCGGCTCCTGAAGTCTGGCAACAAGTCCAGGATTCTGATCCTGCCAAGAAAGATGAAAAAAAGAAAATTAATCTCATCAGGGAGACAACAGGAGCCTTTCTCTTCTCTGCTAATGCCCTCTTCTCCGGTCTTCGTCTGTTCCGTGCCAAACACCTTGTGGGTTCACATGGACCCACGTGGCACAATGTGACAGCAAGCGCCAGGTGACTGCTCCGGCTTCTGGGGGTCAGCACAAGAAGAAATGAGGGAGGCAAAAGATGAACCTGAAGTTCTTTGTGACCAGCCCAGGGCTACGGGGCTGATTCACTACGATTACTGGACTCACGTGGCTGCCTAGCTGACAGAAGGGATGTGAGTAAAGCATCATATTTCCCACCAGTTCCCCAACTGTTACACTGAAAGACATAAGGAAAGTTGTATCAGGTAGGACTTGATAAATGGATATAAAGAAGAAACCTACAGTAACAGAAAACAGAAAACCGAAGGCTGAAGAATGGAAAAGGAAATGTCAGATCAGAGACCCTGAAAGACAAGGAAGAGCTGGACCTGAACTGAAATGCTTCCTGTGGGTTCTGTGGCGGAGCAATGAAGGAGGGAGCTACTTGTGAAAGGAGAGAACATACAAAAACACAGGTTCAGATCATGGCCAGGTACTAAACAGCTCTCACGATTCCTGGCTGTATTGGCTTCCACCAGCTGAGGATTTGCCTTTAAAGAGCACTGTGGGGAATGAGAAAAAAAAAATAGCATAAAAATGAACCATGAACACAACTCCAAAGGGCAGAAGAATTAAAAAAAAAAAAAAAAAAGTCAAAATATCTGACAAGCTGGCCAGTTGTCAGGGAAATACAAGAGAACAACAAGGGAAGACATCAAGGCCTCATCAAGGACAAGAAAGCAAGTGATCCTGCAAGTGCCATGCCCCAGCACAGCAGCACCAGTACATCCCCCTTCCTCCATTTTCACATCCAGCCTCTACATTATTTACGATGGTTTGTTATTATTGGCAGGGAGAAGTATGTATGTTATATCCAGCATCCTTAGCTAGGCAGTGCTTCCTTTGTTTTCAGAATGGAAGCCCACATCCTTTGTTTGAGAATCAATGTTATCAGGAGATAAGCAAGAAGAAAATGGTAGTTGCCTTTTGACATCTGACAATTAGAGGCATGCTCAGATGGAGAAAACAGGATACGAGCCATGTTTCAGGGTGGCCAAAAGAAAGCACTGCAAGACATTTATCAGCAGGCAGGCTCCTCGGGCCCGGGGTGCCTTTCCACGGCAGCTTCTCCATGAGGAACGACCCAGCACCTTCCCAGACATTCTTTGTAAGGGCGATTACCAAGAAGGTCACTGAAATTACTCATTTTTATGGTACCTCCTTTTGTTGTAGCTCTTCGGCCTATTATGCAAAAGCACAATTGATGAAATGTAAATGCCTGGGAGATAATTTACTAAAAGACACAAACCTGCAGCTCATCACCGGTCTCATTATCATTCCTATTCATGGGCAGTCTCATAAGACTAGACTTTATTACTGGTGCTTTGCTTACAATCCTGCTGGACAACTCTCCTCCTCCCCCTTCCCTCCTACCCATTTTACTCCCTCTCCCACAGAAAAAGAGGGAGGGGAGGAAAAAAAGTAAATATGATTTACTACAGATGTAAATATGAGAGTTCATGTAAAGCCAGCATTCTGCTTTCATGTCAGACAGTATTCTGTAGCCACAGTTAAGCTCTGAATAATGCAGATTGCCTCTAGGGGAATATTTGAAAGTGCAGGGATTCAGTTTGTGTACTCTGCACATGAAAGACACCGAAATGTTCCTACCACCACAATCCCTGCCATCCATCCAATTTCCTCCCAACTTGTCTTGTTGCGTGCAGAGGGTCTGTGCTTACTGAAGCAAACGAGTTTAGTGCAGGGACAATCATTCTGATGTCTAGCTCAGGGCTATCGCGTTAGCAAGTCATTAACATTAAAGTCTCTTGCCTAATCATGTCCACCTCATTCTAATTCTTCCTAAACATCATCAAGAAAATAACGTTGATTTTTCCATATTATTAATGGCAAAGAAGTGTAAATCACATTACTGATTGCGGCTCTGCGCTGTGGCAATACAGCGGTGTAATTGTATGGGATTTTCTGCAGCACCCTACAGCAATAACGACAATCAGCAGAGTTCATTTGCAAATGCAGAGAATGGGTTGCTGAGTTTTTCAGAGCAAAGTTGTATAACACTTAATTAGCAGATAAAGAAACAACCTATACATCTAAATGTTGCTTTTGGGGAAATTAGGACAAAATAGCATGGGTAGGAACACGAGGAATGAATTCAAAATCTTTCCATCTACAGTTCACATATAGGTTAACCTAAAAAAAACAAGTTCTCTCTTTTCGCCACTAGTGGGAACTACTGCATTCCCTTACAATAACAACCGTGTAAACACTGACTAAGAATAGCTCTGGTGTAGTCCAAAGGACACTGCTATCTGGACCAAAGGTTAATGAACTCGAAGCATTTTTCCTCTTCAGCACTCCCCAAGAAACATCACTTTCCCATATTATGGCCCAGCCGAACACGCCATAAACGTAGCTCAACTCTCTTTCAGAGTGTCCCATTTAAAAGCCACGAGGGGGGCGAAGAGAGGAGGGTTCCATCGTCCCAGTGGGGAAGGCTGGCAGCAGGAGCAAACACACGTCTGCAAAACATACGGGTCTGCACGCGGGCGTTGGTGGGGGATGGTCACTTTTCCCTCCAGAAACTTGTAACAACCCATCAGATCGGCAGAATCCCCAGGCAATGGCAGGCACCCAGCGCTGGGTTTGACAGCACGTGCCGCTGCTGCTCGGCGCACGGCCACACGGCAGGTCGGAGCTCCTGCACGGCGCTGAGGGCTTTCCAGTGTTCAAGAGTTGGGGATCCCACGTGCTCACCTCAAGAGCCAGGAGCAAAGAATCGGGCTGCAGGTTTGCAGGAACGCCTACTGTCTGCATCTGTATTCAGGCACTGATGGTGAAAGCAGCGGCACACACCAGCGAGAGCAGCCTGTCACAACAGCCCAGCGTGCGCAGGAGGGAACACTGCTAGACTGTGCGAAACGCACCTGCGAACGGCTGTGTCCAAACGTATGAGCGTGGGTCTGGTCCAAAAAAGCATTCGGGCACACAATGCAAACACTCCCACTGAGAACAACTGCTTATTGCTATGGGTCTGCATCCTTCCAACATCACTGGTGGGCTGTTCCACCCAGCCTCCACGTCCTCGCACAGGAGATGCACAACCGCCGTAAGGAAGCACGAAGATGAGCCATTCCACGAGAGCACAGTGAATGAGCGCCGGTGCCTGCCGCTCAGACAGACATCCAGTAACCACTTCTGTGGCTTCACTTAAGTGAGAATGAAGCAATTTATGGCCCCTAATTCCTCTGAATCCTCATTAACAAACAGTCCAAAAAGGATTTAGAAGCAAGACTTTCTGAGGATCCGAGTTAGAGCTCTGATCACACGTTGGCAAATACGTAAAAATCCCTCTTTAATAAAGAGTGTTCATTGTTTTTTAAGACTGTGTGAAAACAGTACACTCATTTATTATTATTAAATTTCCCCATCTGCTACATCTTACAGCGTAACTCTAAAGAATATAACCAAGAAATTCACATGTTCTACTGAGTTGAGCCCAGAGCAATTGGAAATGTACAGTTTATTTCTGCAGGGGCACGAAGGGGACTGCAGGCTCCTGGACAGTCATTTGTCCATGTTGAAGAGAGAGCTGTCGGCACCAAAATGGCTCATGTGCTTTATAAGGAATAAGCTGCCAGGTGAGACCGCTCTGCATTACGTTACAGACCCAGACAATAAAACCAAGCCGTGAATTTCAATAGTTAACAGATGGACTAATTAGAGACGGAGTTCTTTGTGGTTCCAACAGATAAGCAGGTCACAGCAAGGTTACCAAGAGACACCCGGCTTGGTGAATTGCAGGAGATATTTGCAGAGTAGGTGAAGAACTGTACTTCCCATATGAAAGTGTTACCAGCAGTGGAGGAACAGAAATGCTTCTAATAAAAGATTCATACAGTAGCTGCATTTAAAAAGTTTCTTCCGTTTCAAAAGGCATTACTGATTTGAGAAAGATTCCCTCCACGCTAAAGGGGGAATCCAGCTGACTCTAGTAATCACCTATCTTATAGCAGAAGGAAAAGAGCCACAGCACTGCAGAATAAAAGGAAAAGACAAAAGGGAATGGGTAGCTCAGGGTAGATGTTGGCTGCAGGTAAGAGGAGTGGAAAAACTGCTTTATGCTGTTGGATTTTTTGTGACCAAAGATAGCTTTAAGTCGAAGCATTTACCAAGACATCACATGGAAAAAAATGAAATGAAATAGAATAAAATAATAATAAATAACAATTTAAAATAAATAATAAATAATCCTTTCAGTGGATCTGCACTCGATGCAGGGCAGATGCTCTCTAGGGGTGGGGTGAAGTTTCATTAACTGAGTTTTGTTCTGTATTTTAAGAACATCTGTTATGTATGGAGAGTTCTGCACTCTGCTGAGGAAATGCAACCACTGGTTTCAGGCTCCCTCGCTCGTGCCCACAGTGGGTTTTCTCTCCTAAGGCCACAGCCACGACAACCAGGTGCAAGCACTGCACAAAGACTGCCGAGGTAACTGCTGGAACAGCAGTGCGCTTCAAGCCGGCTCACCCACAGCATCGCATGGCTGTGAATGTCGCGTCTTGGGCCACAGTGAAGCCACAAAAGACTCTCGGCTGTCTAACGACCTGCTGTGGCTCCAGGCAAGCCGTGATGCCATCTGCACCAAGGAGGACACCGGGCCCAGCTACAGACTCACATTTTGAATCTCTGTGGCCAAGGCACACAAACGAAGCAGGCAGGATGACCAGGTCACTGTGCAGAGCACTGTCTGTCAGATGCTACGCTTTCCTTCCCCCCGTCCTCGGGGCTCTGCATGCTTCTTGCTCGGCCACTTGCCTTTAACAAAACGCTCTGTTTGCTCTTCGGAAGTTTTCTTTCTTTTTCCCTCTATTCTGCCCACAGTTCAGAGATGCTCTTCAAGATAAAACTGAGCCTTTCAGTTCAAAAATGCTCCAAAGCTTTTTGTTTGCTTGTTTGTTTTAACAAAATGTATGGACACAGATAAAACAAGCTGTGCAGTCCAGCAGATCCTTTTCTACCCGTCTTTCACCCATTTCCTTGATACACGAGCATGTGAAATGCTAGCAGACTCAGGCTTCTAAGACTATCCTGAGGCTATCAGGAAAAGACTTTGTTTGAAGGCCGTAAGTGACCCATAAGTATATGGTTTTGTTTTAAAAAGAAAATTCTTTTCAGCTTTTCTTTCTGCTCATTCACAAGCATGCACAGGTTCCTTGAAAGGCTGTCTTCCTCTGCTTGGGACAGAGAAGCCCTCCACACCTGGCTGGCAGTTGCACCAGCAGCTCCTCCCTTCAGCAGCACAGAAGGAATCCCCATTTCCCTATGGCTGCTCTCCTTCACGCGATTAAAAACAGAACAAAACCAACAAAACCCCACCAGAGTACCCAAAGTACCTATCAAAACACACCCAGATGTAAGATGGAAAACAAGTCCCCTCTTAAAAAAAGCAAAAACAAAAACAAATTAGTTAAAACTCCCGTGCAAATATCAAAAATATCAGAGCTGGTTTTGTTCAACAGAAACACGCCACTGAACAAAAGCAGCAATCACAACAACAGAAAGTCAGAATAATCCCGAGTGAACTACTGCAGCTGCAATTTTCTCTTAGGTGGAAATGTACGCTGGAGCACGCGAGGTGAAATCAAGCAGTGCAACACCCCAGCCTCACAGGCAGCATGGCAAACAGGAGCCTGAGGCACAACACGGGTCACAGAGCTCCTCGGCAGCACGGGGCGAGCCTCCAGCACCCCCTGCAAGCAGATCCTTTGGCTCAGACCGACTGCTGATTTTAGGCGTAGTGACCAAGAGGTACAGAGACAGGGGCTTTGTACATGTCTGTGTAACATACAGTCAGGACACAAAACTGAACTCTGCAGAGATCAAAATATTTCTATTTGGTTTGTACAGCTATCATGATTCTCCAACCCCTGACACCATGCTCTCGTTCTCATGGAGGGCAGCTTGCCTATAAATTCAATGAGATAATCTAAAACTGTATTTATCTCACCCAGTTTTGGCCGGCAGTCCTTCTGCCTGTCTTTACAAGGTTGCATGAATTGCAGTGACAAACTACAGCATCTAGTGTCTGTAAAGTGGTTTGACTCGAGTCACCACAGTGCTCCGTCAAGGCGTGCTCCCTAACAGAGCATGGCTGAGATGCAAAGGGAGCTGGCTTAGCTCAGCACCCGCTGGGAGAAATGAATCGGCTGCATGGGGAATTCAAGGGCTGGAGAGAGAACAGGAATATCCCACCAAATGATAGTGAAGATTTCACTCTAACAAAGCCCAAGCTTGGAAATCTTGAGATCTTTGCTGGTTTCTAACGATACAAGTGAGTCCTTCACAAGCCCACTTCCACGACGCACTGTGAGCTGCAGTGCGGTGCTCTGGGTCACACAAGGCATTGAATCGCTTCATTCCTCTGAGCTGAAGCTCCCGAAATTCCCTGCGCCGGTTCAGGCTGCAGGGCAGCTGCTGAGCCCCGTGAGCCCGCCTGGCTGCATAACTGCACTTAGCAAAGCGCTCCGCCTGCAAACCTGCACAAAGCATCACTTCGCTTCCCAGCAGATGAAACCATTCACACCCCTGACGCGGTTATAATCGGGGCTGCCCAATCCGGCGCTGAAAGTTGCCCCACAACTTAGCAAACAAAATCCACTGAGCAGCAGTAAGCTGAAACAGTGGACACTAACAAGCCAGGAACAGGTAGTCCTCGTGATCCAAGTTTTAAGACCGCGTGAAAAAATACACAGGGTGACCTTGAGCACAGAGAACAAGGAGCAAGACCATTACTTTTTAAAATGGAAATTGTTATTAAAACACCCGAAGCCGAACTGCTGTAACCAAGTCGGCTCCATCTCCCCTTAAAAATTCCTTTTCTCCCCTTCCATTCAGATTGTATTTACAAACTGTAGATGTCTCATTTTTTTTCCTGTGTCATTTCATTATTACAGAGTTGAGCTCACTAGCCATCTGCAGCTTCATTTCATCAGGCTCCCATTTGTCCTTGGAACAAGGTCATCCGGGACAAGAACATAAAATGCTGCTTTCCTCGACTGACAGTTCTTTATGCCTTCCTGTAAATATTCCCCACTAATTTTAAATAATTTTACCACTTCATACTCCCCCTCACATGCACTGAAAAGGTTGATATGCACGCATATTAATAAGGATCTTGTCATTTAACCATTGCGCGACATATTAGAGGCAATTAGTGATGTTTATTTGCTGATAACGCAGGCATTTTGAACTCCAGCTCAAGAATCCTTGATAGCTTCATGTGACTTGTAGGGTATTAGCAATGGGTCAGAAGTTGGGACCCCCCCATTCAGCATTAGCATACGCTTGGGAGACTGCTTTGCATCAAGCAGAAGAAACCCAGCAGTCAGTGAGCAACAATGACGGCTGCTGTGCACCCTGCAGAGGGTAAAACATTACCAGGTGGTTGGAGGCTTGTCCATCGAAATCAAGAGACCGACTAGAAATGACTTTCAGATGCGTCACACCAAGTTGCAGGCTAAAACCAAACACGAACAGAACACAGAATTTCCGCTTGTATCAAATGTGACACGCCAGAAATTCTGGAGCACCTTCTCTGAAGCAGAGACTGCTGCTCCAGATGACAGCAAAGCCAACCCCTTCCCCCCAGAACAGCCAGGTAAATTAGTTTGAGAATTCTCATGAGTGCGATCATAAAGCGGCAGGAGATAAGTGTGGGACTGAGACCAACCAGTGGCAGTCAGGGATCCGCCTCGGCCCAGTGCCTGGCTGCAGCACAGCAGCAGCAGTGCCCCCAGCCCGCTTTGGGCACTCGGAAAATTCACCGCTGGGCTTACAGAGTGATTCTGAGATATGCTGTGCAGCATGCAGCCATCTGGTTCCTGAGTAATGGTGCGACAGCCTTTACTGTGTGCTCTGTGAGCCCCAGCAGCCCCACTCGGACAGATGTGCACATCCCAGAGGTCTGCCTGCAGGCGCACCTGCGCACGAGATGTGCACTGAGGCACGTGAGCCAGTGATGACTTCCCTTGCAGAAGCAAACTTCCCTTTGGACTGACAGCAGTGGTTGGCTCATGAGGCTGTGAGCACGCAGCTTGTCAGAAGAAGATGCAGAAAATGTGATCATTAAAGGCACACTCCCAAGCCACCCCTAGAGGAGATGATCTCGAAAGGTGAGTTTGCTTCATGGCTTAGTCACAGGATAAAACCTGGCCCTATGGAGCAGGGCTCGCATGACCAGGTTTGGTTTCCAGTTCTACCATATGTAGCTCTTTCAGGTGCCTGCAGACAGGTCACTTCATTTCTCTCCGTCTCAGCTTCCCCCAAAATGCATGAATGTTTCTCCCAAACAGGATCAGCCCCCGGAGCAGCAGGGGCCGGGTTCCATGCCACGCTGCGGTCCGAGCTGCACTTTGCCCTCTCCCCAGTGAGGGCCTTGTTCTGGTTCCCTCCGCAAACAAGATTTTGTCATGTCCTTTTTACGTACACCCCTGGGTCCGGCCACAGCCAGCTGCACCTCAGAACAGCACTGAACCACACCAACATGTAATGGTCCCCTGGGGTCTCTGACCTGGCAGTGCAGCTCAGCAGAGCGCAGCCCGGCCACAGACCTGTGGCTCATCCCTGCAGCCCCACAGCTCACCCCTTACGTGCTGTGGGAGCAGTGCTGCAACGGCCATGGGCACAGCTTGCTATGGCACGGTGAGAGCTTTCACCTCAGTGAGAACAGTCCCACTTTGCACTGTGCCCTCTCCTGCATCTTTGACTTCAGTCTTCCTCCAGCCCTGTCACAGACCATTCTCTATCACTTACCAGGCAGGAGATCCTTTCAAATCAAAATTTATCCATGACGGAAAAAAACACTCAGGCACCTACAAACACCCTCTTCTCAGGTCCACCACCACCTCCCCGTAACTTTGTGCGTTTTGGTCACGTAAGAGAGGAGTTTAGGAGATGCGCAGGTAGCAGCTGGCCCAGCAGGGCTCTGCTGTGAGGCAACAAGGAAGCACACAAAAGACAGCAGAAGGCTGGGGCTGGCCCATGCCCCGGCACTGCGGGGTGCTCCGTGAGCATTTCCTCTGCAGAGACACTGCATGTCAACAGTTAACTTCCCTTTGTTCACATCCAAATGATTAAGGTTAGAAGCTTGCCTGGTGACATCAGCGGAGTTTAAACACGCTGGATATGGTCCAGGGAGCCAAAGTTATTGCTGACCCCATGGTTACTGATCCGCTCTGCAAGTAGCTGATGTCTGCTCTCACTTTATGAATTATTTAATGGGTTAAAGATTGGTCAGATCTCCTTTATGCAATGTACAGCTATACAGTGGGCAGGAGGACATAAACATGCATTAACAAGGTTAAAGTCATATACTGTAACTACACTGTCTGTTTTCAGCTTGCAGCTTTATTGACTTAATCATGCCGGCACTGCAGCCAACAAATCATTAAATCCATTCCATTCTTCTGCTGGTTCCCAACCACAAAAACAGAGGCAGGCAAACACAGAGCGAGGCTGCAGAGGGGGTGGAGAGCGGGGGGGTGAGGGGCAGGGAAGAACACTGGGATCACTATGGAGTGCTGCGCTGGCCCCTCACTGCCAGCACAAAGACACCAAATCTGTCTTTACGGACTAAGTGGTTTCATGGTTTAAAGTGACACACTCATTTGTTCCTGTTTTGCAACGATTACACAAAAGAAGAAGAAGGGGGCGGGGGGGAGGGATGTAAAAGAGGAATAAAAAGCAAACGGAGTGTCCTCACACCGTAATGGCGCGCCTGTGTCCTTGAGGAGCGAGCAGCAGGGCTGGCGCAACGAGGGCTGCATGCCTGCTGCACCCCAGGGGCTCGAGCTCGGCACCGCGCTCACTGCTAATCTGCAGTGAAATGCAGGCATAATTAAGAGTTCAGCGTAAAGGAGAAAAGACATGCAGCATTAAATCAGTCCTCCCGCTGCCCTCCAGGAGCAGCTCCAACCACTCCTCAGAACCAAAGAAGTACTCGCTGTCAGACCTAAGTAACAGCTCCACTTTAAGACCAAGGCTTCAGTTTTTTGACCTGGTACTTTTCACATCCTCACTGAGGTCCCCAAGCAGAAGTGCTCAGATTGTCAGCAGGTGTCCTGCTGAAGTCAGCAGACTGACAAATTCCTGGCTCTACGTCAGGATAGCCAGGTTTGAAAAGCCAGTTCTGAACCTGGATCCTTACTGTCACTGCTGACATCTCCGTTCATTTCTTGATGGAGATAATCCTCTCTGCCTCCATAAAGTGAAGATCGGGCTTGTGACCATCTGAGGAACCTGAAATTAAGTCTGTGGATTCCAATGAGATGCATCCCAGAATCCCGTGAGTGTTGGCTCACACAGTCATCGAGCCACTCTTGATGATATCTGAAAAGTCATGGTGGCCAGTGAAGACTCCAGGGACTGGAAAAAAAACCATATTGCACCCACTTTTAAGAAGGGTAGAAAAAATGACCCAGGGAACTACTAATCTATCAGCCTCATCTGTGTGCTGGGGAAAATCATAGAGCAGATCCTCCTGCAAGCTGTGCTAAAGCACATTGAAGAGGGGGAGGTGATATGGGATAACCAGCACGACTTCACCAGTGGCACATCCTGCATGACCAACCTTGCTGCTTTTTATGATGGTGTAACTGTGTCAGTGGACAAAAAGAGATACTGATGTCACCTATCTGGACTTCAGTGAGGACTTTGACACGGTACCCCACAACATCCTTCTGTCCAAACTATATGGACAGACGATATGGATTTGATGGGTGGACTGTTCAGTGGATGAGGAACTGGTTGTGAGATCGTACCCAGAGAGTGGTGGTCCATGGCTCAGTGTCCAGATGGAGATTGGTGACAGTGGGATTGAGTGCCCACTCAGTGAGTTTGCAGATGACACCACGCTGTGTGGTGCAGCTAACACACCCAAGGGACGGGATGCCATCCAGACAGACCCAGACAGGCTGAGCAGGGAGCTCAGGATAACCTTATGAGTTTCAGCTAAGCCAAGTGCAAGGTGTTGGCGACCCTCACTACCAGGGCAAGCTGGGGGGTGTAAGGATGGAGCACAGCCCTGCTCAAAAGGACCTGGGGTGCTGGTGGATGGCAGCTGGAATGAGCAGCACTGTGCCCTCACACCCAAATGGATCCTGGGAGCATCCAAAGCAGCACAGCCAGCAGGGCGAGGAGAGGATCTGCCCTTCTGCTCCGTGCTGTGAGACCTCACCTGGAGCGCTGCGTCCAGATGGGGAGTGCTCAGCACAGGAGAGACACGGAGCTGTTGGAGCATCCAGAGGAGGGCACAAAAACGATGTGAGGGATGGAACACCTCCCTGCGAGGACAGGCTGAGAGCTGGGCTGTGCAGTACGGGGAAGGGAAGGCTGTGGGGAGAGCTGAGAGCGGCCTGTTGGTATCTAGGGGGGCTGTGAGATGGAAGGGAACAGATTATTGAGCAGGGTCTGCTGTGACAGGACAAGGAGAAATGGTTTTGAACTAAAAGAGGGGAGATTAGACTGGATATAAAGAAGAAGTTTTTTATACTAAGGGTGGTGAGGTACTGGTACATGTTGCTCAGAGATGGTGGTGGTTCCCTGTCCCTGGAGAGACTCAAGGTCAGGCTGGACCAAGCAGTGAGCACCTGATGAAGCTGTGGAAGTCCCTGCTTGCTGCAGGGTTGTTGGACCAGATGGCCTTTAAGGGTCCCTTCCAACTGAAACACTTCTGATTCTAAAATACAAGTGGCTTGTTCAGAGCTGGGAGAACAAACACTGTATCAGGATGCTGCTCCTCTGATACAAGCAGGCTATAGAGAAGCCTGCATGAACTCTTGGAAACCTTGAGAGCACTTCTTACAGAGAATCTAGGTACAGACTGGAAGCTTTTCTCCACTGAGTGAATGTGAAATAAATTCCTTTTTCTGGGAAAAACTCAGCTGCAGCAGGATTCCTGGTTCACTTCTACCTAGTATGAAAACAAGGAGCAGACAATGAGCTCCTTTTCCTCACCTCCTTGTTAAAAGATGCTTAGAGCTCCCTGTAAGAATAACTCAGATTTTGGCATGAGACACACAACAGCAGATTTTTTCAAACACTGTTATTATTTGGTTTCACAGTTCTTTTCTTCAGACCCAAACAAGCCTTCTCAGTTAGAGTTCCGATCTTACCTTCTTATGTTTACCAGTCTCCAGATAACTACCACCTCGAGACATCTCCTGCTTCCATGTATTGCAGCTAAACGTATCATTACTTAGTGCAGGAGCCAGCCGGTATTGCTCTTGGAAAGAGCCTGTCCCCCAGCAGGTGCTGCTCAAGGCGGGGGAGGTGGAGGAGCACCATCAAAGGTAAGAGCTTCCCAGCCACCGCGCTGGAAAAACAGGACCGAAGTGAACATGTTTGCTAAGGCAGAACTCAGCTATTTCAGGTATCTTTATGACTTCCAGCAGCAGCAGCACGACTTCGGTGCATCGAATCGCCACAGCTGCTGCTCCCAGAGATGCAGAGGGATGGCCCACGCAGCAGGCAGTGCCAAGCCCCGGCTCACTGATAGAGCAGCTCCCCGCTGCACCTCCACGCAGCGTGTCTGGGGCAAGTCACCCTCTGAAGAGCCCTGAAGAGCTCCCGGCCCCAGCCTGTCACAGAACCCACGTCTCACAGCTCCCAAACCAGTGCCGACCCACATTTCTGTGTGCTGTGCCCGCAGAGCAGCTCTGGGTGCTTGCAGGCTCACCCAGCTGTGCAGAGCTCCCACCTCCCCCTGTGCACACACAAGCCCGGCTACAGAAGTGGTAAAGCAAACGGTGGCAGTGCTTCTGAAGTGAGAGCTCTCTGCAGCCTCGGCACAAGATTTTCTAGTTGTTCTCTGCTCCCTGGTGCCATTGTGCACCCCAGCTGGCATTTCTTAATGACCGGAGCATCCATGTGTTCTTTGTAAACAATTACACCATATTCAAGGCAGGAGCAGAGCTCTCATGAAGCCAAGGCTCCAGCAGACTGCATAGGTGTTAAATGGTAAATCGTTAGGCATTTTGTTTTAATTGCAGAGTTATTTATACCCTGGAATTTGTTATTAGCATAGGACAAAACAGAACCTACTGTTACCCACAATTAAAGGCACTACTATGGGACTGTATCAGCACGGATGGCCCTCCCTTTCTTTGGCAGCAGCACGAGGAAGGCTGTGAACCAGTGGCTCCGTTCTGCAGCACAGAAGCAGCAGTCCCAGTGTTAGTCTTAGCCCATGCAGACCGCCCAGCCTCACTCCTGCGTCACCTCCTCCTCCGGCCCCAAAGTCCTGGCACAAAGCAGGGCTGCATGCAGGAGGTGCTGCAGGGTATGAGCCCACCCTTCCCCAGCAGCGGCTCCTTCTGGTGGAGGGGCACACGGATATGGTGCATCTTGGACTTGGCTTGGGGTTGCATAATCATTCTTGCTCAAATTCAGGATTAACAGGTTATATTCTCGTTTGCGAGATTCCTATCGGCACTGAGGGAGGTTTCTGATTTCACCAGCAGTAATCAGGATGCCACAATGGATTTCCGGTCTCAGCAACGAGGCTCAAGAGCCTTTGTTGCCTGTGGAGCTGGTTTTAATTCAAATCTAACTGGCAGAGCTATTGCAGGCTGCACGCTGAACAGATTGAAAAATAAAAGTCACTTACATGCACCTTACTTCTGAATCCATTTCGTACAGACACAAATCCCCCTGACCACCACAGCACCCGGTTGCTTCTCTCCCTTCCAGGAGCAGTGCCCTCCACCCCTCAGCACGGCGCCCATTACATGCCCAAAAAGAAATGTGCCAAAAACCTGCTCCAGTGCCCGCTCCGCTTCCGTTTGATGCCACGAAGGACGTCATGGAACACAGGCAGCAGGCAGGCCAGCATGCAGCGTGCAGTGGCGGTGTGGGGCTGTGAAGCTGCTGCCGTCCCCAGGCATGGCACCCAGCAGAGGAGGGGCAGCTGGCCTCAGGGGACAGACAAGAGCAAAACTGCTGGTGACGTAATTATAACTGGGAGGCCAAACAGGCTCCTGAGAGGCAACATCTTTGCGGACAGAAAGAGGAAAGGCTCACTGACGACTGGCTTGAGCAGATGAGTAAATCAGACTGGGGTTACAGCCTTCTTGCTCTCCCCTGCCTCCACCCCAAGGACTCTGTGAGTCACTGGAACTGGAGGAAAAATACACACGAAATTCTGCAAGTGCAGGAATTAAAGAGACATTTACACAGCTCGCCTCTGGCACTCAATACCAGCTGCAGAATTGGGTTAGCTTGACATTGCTGCTGCAGGTGAAGAGAAGCAGGAAGGCTGGCTGAGCAGCAGCAGTGCCCTGCACTGCAGAGCAGGTGAGCTGCAGCTGGTGGGCATCTCCTTGCTAAAGCACCGAGACACACTTTCACATTTTAAAATCCGGGAGTGAAAGCAATTAAGAAAATCTCTGTGTCCTTCACAAACACGAGGTTCAGGCAATTTTGGGTTATGAGATGGATGCAAATCTGCTAGTCTGAGTGCCTGGGAACCTGTACACTTCTGCAAGGCTCTGAAAAGCTCTGCTGGGAACAGCTGGGTCAAGCGCACTTTGCTGTCAGGTGCTTCACAGGCACCACCACCAAAATGAGACCTGCAGGCTGCCTGTAACAGGCCGCCAACCTGGAGCGAGGTCGCAGCTCTGCACTGCCCACAGCTGTCCTTCCCTCCAGAAGGTTCCTTCCTTCCTTGTCCCACTGGATGCTTCACAACTGCAATACCCCAAAAGAGCATAAGGGAAAGGCAGTGTTCACAAGCACATGTCACAGCAAACCCAGCAGTAAGCAACAGATGACCAGGCTAAGCTGAAGAATCTTTTTTTCCTTAACGCTTTCCTTTCTCTCCATGATTGCTGCGGGTGTTCAGACAAGGGCAGAGGCTGCAGCAGCGACTGGGGCCAGCTCTGGTGCATCTCCCGAGGGCAGGCAGGAGTCCTTAGTGCTGGATCTACTTGGGGTCAGGCAGGAGGGAGGAGGGAGGGCAGGGGAGGGAGAAAGGAAGAACCAACAGCTGTGAACCCATTGCGGCCGACGCTGCCGCCCTGCCCAGCGCAGTGCATCATCCAACTCAGCCTGGTGCCTCGCTTCCGTGGGCTGCCTGCTGCCTGCGAGGCAGGAAAGGGGCTGTCTGCCTGCCCACTTGGTCTCACAAGCCCAAGGGGCCCTTCCCAGCCACAACTTCCAAAGGAAAGAGATCTTGGCTGGCGCTGTCTCTCTTTTTTTTTCTTTCTGAGAAAAGCGGGGCTGAAGGCGGCGGCGGCTGCTTTATAACCCCGTCCTGCCCCTCAGCAAACAACCCAAGCAGAGTTTGAGCGTGAAAATGGGCTCCTCTGTGCAGCAGTTGTCTCGTAGCACAGTGAATCAATTAGTGGCTGATCATTACTGCGGTAACTCTATCTTTCACAAGCAAGATTTTATATACAGATAGACTAGGATGTTTTCTGCTCATTTCCTTCCTGTCATTCCCATCATGAACTACTGTTAAAAATACAATGCATTTGAAGCCTGTAATATTTGCAAGCCTGTGCTCCAGTTTCCCAGAGCTCAGCTGTTGTTTTCTGCACAGCAAAGGTAGAGAGAAACATCCCAACTAGAGAGGGCATATGCAGAAGGTCATCTCATTTTCAGGCTCCTAATATAAGGGATTACTTTAATTCCGTATTCTGGCCAACTGTTTCCATTTATAATCTACAGTGCAGGATTCCTTCCAATGTGTCTGTGGTGGTATTTGTTCTGTTATTTCTTCAGAAATTGGCAAAACTGTTTTGTTTGGAAAGCATTAGTGTAACAGTTTAGTACCCAGAGATAAGGAGAAAATAGGAGTACAGCTCAGCTCACCATCAAGTTTGGCATTAATCTAGATGGCAGCCAGGTGCCCTCCCCTCTACCGGAAAGGAAACAGTCAGAACTGTGTATTTCAAATGCACCCAGGCAGCATTCCATCTTATGAAAAGCCTTAACATGAGAAGAAAAAACAAGAAATCACAGAGAGAGCAGGATTTTAACTCACTTCTAAACTGGAGGAAAGCTGCTCTATAAGCAGAAGCCTGGCAGTGCTATGTACTGCCACAACTTGCATGGAGTCACCCAAGTCAGGCTGTCCTTTCTAATCTTATTTCTTACAGAGTCTCTGATGAAGGCCACAGTTCTTTCTAAACTTTTTTTTTTCCTCACATATATATATATAAATAAGAAAATAAGAAATATTTATATAGGTAAGAAAAAATTCAGGACTGAACTGAGCATGAAATGGATTGTCCATTTCCCCCCTTCACTGTCATAATCTTTCTTTTAATAATAAAAGAAATGTTAAATCTTGTTAAATGGTTATTTGTTTTCTCAAATGGAAAATACAGCATAACTGAACACGGGAGCTTTTAGATGAAGTCCAGAACCATGGGAGAACGGTGACATGTCCAGTGCCTTTTTTCAGAAAAAGAAAGATTTACTCCTTTTTCAGGGCCATCACACTGCCCATGGTGGTGTTATCAGTGGTTCTGTGTTCCTGCTGACCTTAAGTACTCTTACACCATTAAATACATAATATTTTCCGATAATAGAATGCCATTCACATCTCACTAACAATAACTCACTGTAATGAGATAAGAACCTCCACATCGAGTGAAGCTCTCCCCAGGAAATATGAGCACACTTTTGGGAACCACAGAATTGAGCTGATGACATCAGGATCCCCACACTGTATTCCTGGAGAACCCGTAACTCCCATCTACATCGACTGGAATTTGAGAGGCGTACAGATTGCAAAATCAGATGTTAATCTGCAGAGAGCAGCACAGGTATGGGCAGCCTGCATTTTTGCTTTCAGCAAGCAAGAACCAACAAGACTGTTAATGACAGAAAGCAGCACGGGTTTCTAGCTGTGTGTATAAATAGGCTTTAAAAACAACTGTATTCCTTAAGTGAGTCATCACATCATAAAGAAAACTTTTACAAGAAATTTCACGTTGTTTACAAATTTCCCCTGCGTATTTTTTAATTCTTTCCTTCCCACTCGCGACCCAGGAAGGACAGCTGCAAGACACAGAAACCTGACGCGCGCATTGCAAAACACCGAATCATCACTATTTACTGCGGGCACCTTCAGCTTGCAGGCTCTTGGCTTTTCCTGCAGTTGAAGCACAACCTAAAGCCAAGCGCAGGCCTTGCGCCGAGCCACCAGGGGGGCACTCAGCCTCCGTATGGGCGCTGCGGGACGCGGGGATCCCAGCGTGGCACCCAGCGCAGCGCTGCTGCCGAGCCGAGGAGCAGACCTGCGGGAGAACGGCTTCATCCCGGCTCTAAACGAGCTCAGCGGGGAATCTATAAACAGCCAAGTCGATTGCCAGGATGTGCACTTTTCAACTTGGTTCTGCTCCTTTGATCAGGCTGAATTTTGAGCTGCAGCGATTAATGGGCTCACAGAGGAAGTCACGGGATACCTCTTGGGAGGAGGGGGAAAGGAGAGGAAGTGGCTCACCCTCAGTCTGCATCTGTGCTGCTAAGCACTGCCTTTCCACGTAGAAAGCAGAAGTACTGCTGAAGGAAAGGAGGAGAAAAGGGGGCTGTCCAAAGTAAGAACCACTTGTACCATTCATGCGCTGTTTAAGTGTGCCCTTTGAAGCAACTGTAAAAGAAAACAGACTGTCCCAACGCGAGCGCCTTGTAAACCACACTTCAATCCAGAAGAGAAACAGTTTACACTTAATAATGCCGGAGAGTAAAGGAAATGTTAAACACGTTCATTAGGCAGAGAGAAGCTTCCAAAAGTCCTGAGTCTTAAAGCAGTGAGAGAAATTGGTTTATGACAGGGACACATACTACTGTTACCCCAGAAGAGTATGTCCTCATCTTTCCGGGTGGGGAAGAAACATTCACAGTAGCAGCCCACAACCACAAAAGAAAAGGACAGCAAACAAGCCCCAGGTCAGATTTTTCCCCTCCTTTCCCTTTGCTATGCTGTGACCAATGCAGGGGCAGCTCGTCCTCCTGCTGCCCACAACTGGAAAACTTAAGCCCAGAGGGCTGCAAATAACCAGCAGGATGACGAAAACTTCAGCTTCTTTGAAGGCTGGGACATCCACAGAATGCTGGTATGATCCCCTAAGAGACAGAGAGCCAAAAATTATTCAAACGCAAGCTTGAACTAAGGCAGGCACAGGTCACCAAAGCTTCCAGCTCCTTTCTTCAGAGAAAGGCTTTCTTCAGGACTGCCATTGCCAATGATTGCTTTGCCCTTTGAGGCATCCTCTTCCTCCACCTCTGATCTTTGCTGAACACACAAAGACGAGCATACATGATTCACTTTGCACTCAGAAATAATCCCGCAGTCGTCCTGGGATGACCTCCTGCTGGGTAAATTTAGGTGTGTGTGTCGAGGCTTTACAAGATCAAGCCATTCATGTACCATGTCAGAGCAGGATATGGCACTGCCCCATCTGCTTCACAAGGCTCCCCCCTCCTTCAGTGGGTTCTTAACAACTCTCCAGTGGGGAAAAATACCTTGGCACAGGTTGTCCAGAACCTGCATTGAAATCTGCATCTGTCTGAGACTGATTTAAGGGATCTCGTTTCATTACTACAAGGAGAACTGCTACATCATTATGCCGGTCAGACAGAGAACACTATTTATGTTGCAGTAATGTATTTCCTATCTTGTTCTTTTCACATCCCCATATGCAAAGGGTTAAACTGTAATACAGGGTTACTTTTTGTTAATTGCCGGGAGAGCTTTTAAGAATTATGGACTGATATGATAATTTTTGCCTTTAGATATGCTGTGAAAGATTTAACCTAAAAACGTACAAGTAACAGTGATTAGCCTTCAAAGCCCTAAAAAAAGCTGCTCCGTTCTGACTGCGAGTTTCTATCAATTATTAGTGCAGGCTGCTTGAAATAGTCCAAAGTACTTGAGACAGAAATATTGCAACGCCGACACGGCAGACTGATACACTTCCTAAGCGGCCAGAGTTTTTGAAGACAGCTTGTAATAGCGTTTGGCTTTCAAATCTTAATGTTAACAGCTTTGACGAGACCGATTCTAATTTGTATTTAAGACCCATTACCTCTTCCTCTAAGCAATCTTCGTGAAACATCATTTGTTCTAGGGAGACATTTGCCATACAGAGTGTATCTCTAATGGCCGCTAATTCACCCTATTCTGCTTGCTCCTATATTAATCAGCAAGCTGTGAATCATCCCAGTGTTTCCAGACTCGCAGATGTACGAGGGAACCGACGAAGCCAGTCCAGTTTCTCTCTCCATTCAGACACGGAGACAATATCAGTTCCTGTTTACAGCCACTGCTTTGTTTCCCCCACCCACACACTGAAATTTCTCCAAAACGCCCAGAGAAAAAGAGACTGAGTTCACTTTACCAGGAAAGTTATTTCTAGGTATCGCATCCGTACCAAAACACGTCTGTGCTGTTATTTCGCGTGCAGCGCTCGCTGCAGCAGGGCAGGAATGGCAGCGGAGCCGAGCAGGATGAAGTGGGCAGCTCTCATCACCCTGCCCCGCCGCCCGGCGGCACCACCTGATTTATTGCCCCCCGAAGGCTGCCTGATTCATCTGCCTGCTTTTCGTTCCAATCGCTAATTAGCCACGGGTGCCTCAGCCTTGCGAGCGTAGATGCAATTTTAGACTGCTGCACGACAGTACCAAATGGAAACCTTCTCCCCCCCATCCCAAAAGGGAGGCACAACCAATGCTCTCTCAATATCCCCACAAAAGGTGCTCAAATTAACTTTTAATTTAGGCAGCGAATTTGAGAGAGTGAGAAGGCCATGGATTTGGGGAGGTGAGCACGTTTTCTGAACGCCATGCTGCGTTTAGCTGGAGGCGAGCCCCACAAACTGCAAAAATACAGACAATGAACAAATGAACCTTCCAGAAGCGGGGCACAAATGGTATTCAGATGCTCTGAGATTGATGGGAATTTGCAGGAGAGATGAAGCAAGATTTGGGTGTACAGTAGGGTCATGGAAACTGCTCCCTCACTGCTCTTCATCAGCACGCTGCGCTACGAACACCTTTTTGGTGCAAAGCAATGGGTGCACTGAAGCATAAGTGAGGGTGCAGGCAGTGCATTGTAGCAACAGCTACAGCTGGGTCAGTGCAGGTGCTGGGGCCTGACCCAGCCACTGTGAGCCCCACGAGTAAACCTACCAAGGCATCTGGGAAACCAGGGAGAGAGCAGCCGGCCCAGCTGGCAGGATCAGAGAGGTTTTGGTACACGTGGGTGCCAGAATTTGGTTTCACATCAAATGAATCAGACACTTAGCACAGTAACACCACTTTCCCCGTATGTTTGACAGAAGAGCTTCTCTCCTATCCCCACTGCAGGGAAAAAGGAAAAAACTGTCTGTTGCTTAAATTGCATGTCCTGGGCATAAGGACAGACTATAAAAGCAGCCTGTTGTCATTCAATGACCCGTCCTATGTTTCTCTGGGATGTCCCATTTCCATCTGCATGTTCATGGTCTGCTAAATACTCCTCTTTTCCTTCTCCACCAAAACAAGGGCGGCTGCCAGGTCAGCCTGCCCACACCCAGCACTTCATGGTCCCTCTGCTGGGAGCTAACGGGGGGCTAACTGGGAGAAACAACCTGTGCATTGAGCAGAGGTGCCAGAAGAAACTTGATTGCACACCAAAGAACAGTGAAGACTAAGGCATGGATAGCAAGGCTCAGCTATGGCAGGGAAATGTCCTGAAAGAAGGCAGCATAGAAGGACGCATGCAATTTAACAAAATAACACAAAAGAGCAGCACGGTGAGGAGATCAGACCTGATTTTTTCATCTCCTGCAGTTCTGAAAATACTGGGCTACTGCTGGCATAGCTGACCAACACCCACATCTTTCCAAAAGCCTCCTCCTTACTTTCCAAGAGCCATCCAACGTCACTTAGTGGTGGGGGCGGGCAGGAGTCGGCTGTGCAATAGCCTCTGTTGGGCTCCCCTGGGAAGGGGAATCTTTGGGTTTGAGCAAAAAATACCAACACTGTTGCAACGGCACTGCTAAATATAAATTCAGAAATGACTGTTCAAGATGTTTTTACATATGCAGAGAGGTCAAACTCCAGGCTCAGCCTTACTGCCTGCTTGCTGCAATCCAGATTCATCACCAGCTTCCTTTATTCGTCCAGTCAAAGGCACTTAATTAGCTGAAGGGCTTGCTCCTTTGCCTTCAAAAGCTCTCCGCTACCTCAAAGGCTTTGCTCGAGTATTGTGCTATCACTGCCATTTGAAATCAAATCCGTTTTTCTTCCCTGCAGCATTAGTTACAAAATATATATATATATATATAAAAGTCTTTCCTGTGAAAAGAGAAGGAAAAGGAGAAGGAAGAGGAAAAACAAGAAGAGAAGAAACAAGAGAAGGATGAAAAAGGGGAAGATCAGTGGGAAAGACCAAGCAGAACTTCATTCACAGATAAGTGTGACGTTTAAAGACAAAGGGACGGGGAAGGGAAGGGGGAAGGGAAAGACTGAAACTGCAGATGAAATCTGGGATTCCAGTCTTATTAATAATACAAGACAGCTTGTTTTGTGTGATAGGAAAATGTACAACATCTCAGAAATCCCCACTATGTTTTTCCTGTACATACCACAACTGAATGTACATTTCTATTCTTACATTAATAAAAGCTGAATTTCGCATTCCATCATATTTATTTAACCTTTAACACCTAAGCTCTGGGTCACTTTACTCTTTACAACAGTGCACTTCTTCTGCAGCTTTGTTTCTATTTTAAGAGAGCTCATGCATAGAAGCAAGACTTTTTGTTCACTTTTTTTCCTCCTAGCATGTTTAATGAAGCTTGGGGGTTTTGGTGTTTCTGCAACCTGTGATTTACTCCACCAACTCAGATACTCTATTGCTTCTTTAACCACAGTTAAACAAACACTCTCAAGTCCCTTACAGAGTTCTTTTTTTTTTTTTTTTTAAATCTTCATCACATTCTTCAATTCTCACAAACAGTCAGCATACAGTAAAATACAGCTATTAATATTGCAAGACTTTTCTCTATGCTTCTTTCGCTATAATTTTTTCCTTTTCCATAATTTTTGGCGATGGAGCTGAAACAAGCACACCCTGCTCTGGCAGCCCGGTGTACAACTATCTGGATGTCAGCAGAAGTGTGGAGGGCTCTAAGAATAGCACATTTGGTTCCCACAGAGCAAGTGCAGCTCAGAAATGCGCAGTGTGTCACAGCCAAACAACAGGTATTTCTTAGCCACGTCCCCCCAAGAAAACTAGCCTCTCCATCGGGTCTTGTCTGAAAGTGTGTCCCAGAGCAGGGGGCAACGCAGCCCCCTCCCCAGGGCTCTGAAGCTAACTCAGGCAGACTTGGGCATGGAAAACTCACAGTCCCCCAAAGGTTGAAATGCAGAGATCCCCAGCTCCTCTTCCTACAAGCAGGAGAACTCCTCTTTCCATTCACGAGGGCCCGTTACTATTCTTACATGGCTTGGAACAAGAAAATGGCTCTTCTGAACTCAGGGATGTCATACCAGCATAGCTGGAGGCACAACTGAGCCCAGTATTTCCGACATGCCAAAAGAGAGGATCTGCAAGTACAAGCTGTATTTAGACATAAGATGTGGGAGATGCCCAGCTATTCAACCTGCCTGGGCAGATGCTGCCTTCAAACACCCAGAGCCAGCCAGCAGAAAGTCAGAGGGCTGAGCTGCAGCCCAGAAAGCAGCAGGGGCGGCTCAGGAGACTCCCTGGCACTTAATACCACCTTATATTGTGGATTTGTGAGTCCAGACCTTTGAGTGTAATTTCACTCAGCAAGCACCAGTAGTACATGAGTGCAATGAAAACTTGCACATCTCCACAGGACCGCTGTGAGTACCACCAGGCTTTGCAATATCACACAACGCAAACTGTTGGTGCCTAAATCAATATCAGTCAGCGTCCAACGGCAAAGACACAGCGCTTCAGACGTGGAAGGATCACACGTTATCAGATCTGCCACTCGTCCAGGCAACCCAGGCTCTGGGATGCAGACTGATTACACTGAAGAGATACACCGTTATGTTCCACACGCTGCAGCTGGGATGCACCAGGAGGAAGCCAGCATCTGGGACGTGGAGCCTTGGCTTCAGTTTGCCTGAACAGAACAGCATACGGCTCACCCTGGGCTGGGGCACAGCCACAGCTCTCTCCCACGTGCTGCTCTCCCACGACAAGGGTCACGTTGTGTGGTTTACTGTTCTCCCTCCAACTGGCCACCGTCCACATTCTTCTGTATCGAGCTGCACCTCTCGCTCAAAAGATGAGAGCACCTGGCCTTCTTATGATAAATGTTAGTCGCATTCCCAAACGCACACACAGAGTAAGGGGACAACTTTCAAATGCCAACCAACATCCCAGGGAACTCTGCTGGTTTTCTTTGAGTGGGTTTCCGTCAGTGAGGCTAAAAAAGGCAATTTTCCATCGGACAGTTATTGATTATTGAAGATGCGGAAGTTGTCTCTCGTCTTCTGAATCTTGTGGTGTTTAAATGAAACAGCTGTTCTGTGATTGAGAAGCCACATTCGTCACCAGCCTCAGGAGAAAGCTGGCACCGAGATTCCAAAAACCTCGAAGTGGGCTCTCAGCCGTGCTGCTGGACGCTGACCCCACAGCCACTGCTGCTAGCACACATCACAGACCCAAACTGGTACAGGCCAGCCCCAAAATCTCAGTATGTTTCAATGAGGGTAAGAGATCTCTTGCAGACAAATAGCAGACCTACCTGCTAGATTCAAACAAACAGCAACTAACCCAGAATTTTAAGGTTTCACACCTCAAATACTTTCCAATTTTCTGTCCTTTCACTCCAAAAAATTCATTTTTTGCCATTTGCTTTTAATTCAGCAGCAGGATTCCACATCCTCCTATGAGATTTACAGTAAAATCATCAAAACACAGCAAAAAGTTCAGCTTCTGAACATGCGCCATCCTTCTTAGGTGGCTCAGCACACTGTAAAACCAAAGCACAGTCACCTGGTGCATAATTAGTGCACCAGTCTTACTTGTAAAATGAGGGAGGCACCGAGAGCTTACCTAACTAATCTGAAATGAGATGCTCATTGCCTGTAATCACTGTCTTTATCATCCTTGATAATTACTGATAGGCACCAGATGATGCTACCTCTCTGACAGTGAGAAGCACCTGGAAACGCAGCACAGGCAGAGCAGTGGAAAAGTTGCTGAAAAGGGCTGGTTTTGGACAATCAAAGAGATTCACTGCAGGGGTTTGGAGGTGTAAGATAAAAACGAGGGCACAGGAAAACTCAGGAACACAGCAGGGACGTGGTGATGCCACAGATCCAGCGGTAGAGCCAGAGAAAAGATACACGCTCAAAGGTTATGGACGTGGGTCGAAACAGGTTGTGTCGTGGCAGTTTAACAACTTTGCAGCCATTGTCCGAAGTGCAGTAAGACACCATGAATATTTTTCACTCACACTGCCTCCAGTGTACAACCCCTGATCAGCACTAAGTCACAAAGCTGCAGCAACTCACTCATTCGGCTGTGCATCCACTCTCTGGAATCCTCAGCCTTCCCAGCCATTCTGCCCTCAGCTGCTGGATCAAAGCAGGGGAGTACCGGGTTTACACAACTTTGGGTCGATCTCAGAGAGGCACAGTGGAAATGCACCTTGTTAATTTACCACTACAAAGCTGATGTTTATAACTAGCTGCTTATTTTTCATTGCTATCACAAAAAAAGTTACACACTAAGCCACCCGCACTGAAGAAACGCATCTCTACAAGAGCTGAAGTCCTAGGAGGTAGGAAAGCACAGAAATTCAGGGTCTGCATTCCCCATCTAAGCACAGCTCTCTGGAACAGGTCCATGCAAGCTCTGAAGATCAGCCTTCAGATCACTGGGGCAGAAGCGTTTCAGTGCACCATGAGGAGTCAGTGTAAGCATGCACACACAGCTGGGCTAAGGATTCTGCTGCCACAGTGCTGGTTCTGCCTAATTGAAGCTGGCTTTGGTGGCAGGGTTCCGTTTGTGTCCTACCATTATTCTTCCTAGTGAAAAGACAGCCACTTATTGCTCATAGCTGAGCTCTCAGACTGAGCCCCCAGGCCTTTCCTTGCTCTGAAACACTCAGCAAACCTCTCTAATTTGGGGCAGCAGTAGATAGTGCTTTGCACTTCTCCTTGAGGCTCAGGGAGAAGGTTGCTGGAGAGAAACCAAAGCTGCTTCTCAATCTTGCCAGTCACATTTTTGCACATACAAGCTCAGTTGGTATTGCAGCTTAGCAAAGGGTGGGGAATGGCCCTCATCCAAAGCAGGGCATTGCTTCTGGCAAATGCTGGCAACAGGTATTTCAAGTCTGCCTCTTAGCTATTCAGACGCTGTACTGTTTGACCTGCTGTCCATCAAGGAGTCATATTTTAACTTCACTTCTCACCCCTCCGATCTTTCTGGCCTCAGAAACATAACATAGAGGTGAAATCAGCCAAGGGCATTAAGGGGAAAAAATAAAGAAAAAAAAAAAAAGATGGAAAACAAATTATGGGAACATCTCTACCGCTTACAATATACCTAAGAACACAATCTGTACATTTAAAAATAACTTATTTCAGTAGTGAGAAGTGGGTTTTGCCTAATAGCACAACATTCTCCACTGGGCTAGAGGTGACAGTGCACAATGGAATTAAAGTACATTTCAAGTGAAGACATAAACAAAGTTACTCCTAATAACTCCAGGAGGTTGTCCATTCATACACCGTGCACAGCCCAGAAGTTTGACGACGTCACAGTTGAAACACAAAGGGAAGCAAAAAGAAGAAAACACGTAACTCAACGTTTGCACGCAAGCCCAGCAAGACCGAAGAAGCACACTCACCTGTCTGTTTTGAGATGGCAGCGTGGCAGACTGCATGTGTCTCTGCATCCGATGCGGCTGCATCAGCTGCCGGAACTGCTGCTGGAGGAACTGGCTGCTGTTAGCCTGCTGGGACTGCGGGGCGGCTGCAGACTGCTGCTGCTGCTGCTGGAGATAGTGAATGAGCGACTGCTGCCCTTGTCCTGCTGTCAGGGGTGACATCTTCTGGGTAGCTGACTCCGAGGCAAAGTGAGATAGTGGCTTGGTGTTGTTGAAAGAAAACTGGTCTTGGTTAACAGGGCTCTCATTCACCAGACCTGGCTGTAAGCTAGCAGATGGCTGTTGCATAATTATGTTCATATTTTTGGACTGGCTTGTAGTCATTGATTTAAAAAGTGAGTTCTGCATATTTGTGGGGTTGTTGTTGGGAGTGATATTAGAGATTAATGGACCTTGAGGACTGAAGGGCTGCTGATGCAGAGCGGGGCTTGACAGCTTCTCTGGCCTGTATGGTGGAGAAGGTCCAGTATTTGTGGAAGCCATGCTGGCAACCAAGTTGTTCTGTGGACTTTTAATGTTGCTGGCTGGTAAGCTGGCTGCTGTCAGGGCAGGTAGCATGGAGCTCTGTGGGCTGAAGGGCTGCTGGTTCAGAGCTGGACTGGAAAGCTTCTCAGATCCGTAGGGAGGAGAGGGGCCGTTGGAGGGGGTGCTGCTGGAAGTCATGCTTGAAAGCAGAGTGTTTTGAGGACTCTGAATGTTGTTTCCTGGTAAATTATTAGCAGGTATACCAGATACCATAACATTTTGAGGACTGAAAGGCTGATGGTGGGGGGATGATCCTGCTCTATAAGGAGGAGAGAGACCAGGAGGAGACATAGATGGCCAGCTAGGAGCCTGTACTTGTTGCTTTGTAGTAGACACCTGCTTGCTAGCTGCCAGCTGCTTTAGCTGCTGAGCATGCCAGTTGGAGCCAGGTATGTTGGGTAAGGGTACTGGAAGCATGGGTGGTGGCTGGTTCTTGCTCTGAGCTGCTGCGGAGATGGGTGATGCGGCAGGTTTGTTTGAGGGAGGAACCTGGAAGTTAGCTCCAGCAGATGATGGCCTCATCTGAGGAGATCCTCCACTGGTTGGGTTGCAGCCTGGGGAAAAGTCTTTGTTAGCAACATGGTTCTCCAAGTGGGAAGTCTGCGGGGAGGACTTTGGAGTGGTACTTATGCTTGGCTGAGAATGACTCAGGCCAAGTGGCTCCTCAGCCTTGCTGCCCAGAATCTTCTCCAGATCCAGGTCATTGGGAGAAGGATCAGGCATCTTTGTCAGCTCTTCCAACAGATCTTGCAGCTCCTGGTCCACAGACTGTAAGCTGTTTGCTTTCTCATCATAGTGGACAATGCTGTTACCTTGCCCTCCTACTGATCCCTTCTGATTTATTTCTGTGTTGGGTGGCACAGAAAATGGGGAGCCGATGCCACTACCATTCATGTGATTGTTTTCCAAGAGCACTGAATGACCTGTGACTGCCATGGAAGAAGTGCTGTGACTGCTGGAGAACGGAGAACTTTGCAGTTCTGGACACGCCACACTGGGATTGGTACCTTGGCCCATGGAAAGGGTTACATCATCCAGACAGAGTCTTTTACTGTCATTTGGGAAAATGACATCAGGCACACCACTGGAGGCAGGAGAGCTATCATCTTCCAGCTTTCTTTTAATGGATCCCTGTAACTGGGAAAATAAAAATGGAAAAGATGGTTACTGACCTTACACTAACATGCTCTAAAGCTCCGAACTGCAACACTGGGTTGCAGATACTGAAAATTAAACCGCACAATTAAAAAACCAATCACGTGAGACAAATTCAATCAGGATTTAAGTGGGTGTGACTTCGCTGAAATCAGATGAGTTACAGTCAGACAAAGGCTCGATCTCACGTGCTGGCCCTAAGACAGGTGCTAAAGCTATAAAACACTGCCTGTCATCTGAACTGTAATAGAAGTTTTTAAAATCATTTCTGGTATCATCTCAATTAAGACATTATACTCCCTGCATACAAACGTGCCAGCATTGCCATGGTCTAGACAACGGCAGAAATGAATGAAACCCTGGATTGAATTTAGCCACCTCCTGCCAGTGACTCGGATTAAATTCAGACCTGAGACAACTAAGTTGTTTTACATTCTTTATTCTGAAATAACTGGCATGCTTTCTGAACAAACTCAAACAAACAAACAAAAAGACCTCAATTACATATCTAATCAGACTTTCAGCTTTCAGTCTTTTTTTTAATTGTAGACAGTTTAGGTTTTCTTAACAGTAAATAACAGCTAAAATCTTAACTTTTCTTTGTTTTCCTAAGTCTCTGGCAGTATGGGCTTCATTCACATTAGGATGCAACTTATTTGTAAAAACTGAAGTATTTTCAAAATACCACGACAGAAATACCTCATCTTTACGAAATGGTGTAGTGGTAAATCCACAAGTTTTGGAGGAAAAATAAACCAACTTCATTATGTTTAGAAAGAAACTGAAACTAAAAATAATGTCTCTATCACAAATTCAGTGCAATATGCTCATCTCCTCTAAATATAATCATCTGTGGCTTTCATTTTTAACAACTTTGACCTGTATGTCATAGGATTAATCAAACATTAACATTGCTGCTCCAAGTTAAGGGAAATAAGCCTTCTGTTCTTGTGTAATAGTAGAGGGAGGTGGTGTTTAAAGAAATATCTTGTCAGCAATGGAGAAGCCATAGAGTCACTGCTCCTCTAAGCCAGCTCACAGTACAACCTCTCCCAGCCCTGAACTACTGTTCAAAGCACTGCTAATCACCTTGCACCAGGAAAAAAATCTGGTCTCCTTGTAATACCCGCCCGCAGCGTTAAAAGAACCCCACCATGTATTGCCAGCGTAGTCATGTCCACTCTAAGGCTGCGGTGGGTACGACTGGCTTCTGAATTTTGCACTGAATATTACATCTCACCCGGGCCTAAGTTCCCCACACAAACAGCCGCTCTGGTGCTCAGTACAGCTGTTGCCACAGGACGCTCATCACGGGGCATACGAGGCTGCAGGGCGCAATATGGGCACGTGGTGCAGCTGCTTCTGCAATGTACAAATGGCCACCCTGAAATTCAGCCCATCTACCATGGGTTCAAGTAACTCACCACAACTGGGGCTGTTCTGAGCTGGGAACTTGGAGCAGTTTCCCAGTAGCTTGTTGAACACACACGAGTGCTCTCACATCATTTGTTTCTAAATTGGTGGGCAGAGAGAAGACTGTAAGTTTGGGCCAGCATGTGATCAGGCTACACAGATACCTCCCTACGTGTTAACGCCCAACTTACATGGGTATTTGGAGGTGAGTGAGAGGATGCAAGTTAGTTGTACATGAGGAACAGGGTGCTGGCAGATGGAAATACAGGTTTGTATGCTATGGTGAGCGGCTGCTCAGGCTCTGGGAGAAATTCACCTACCACACAGCAGTTCTGAATGGTGCTGTGGCAAAGAAACCTTTTTGCACGGACATTTTTCACCTACCCTCTAAGGAAGCTATTCCGTACCAGAGCAATCACTGCTCCTGTTCTGTGGCCTCCAGTTGCACTGCTTTACCCTAAGCTGCTCCCAGAAACCACAAGTGAGTTGGATCTGGCCCGGACTGGGGAGTGCTGCTATGGGTGTCCTGCATGCCGCTGGCCCAGCAGCCCTCTTCAGCCAGCTGTGCCATGCTTGGTTTGACCCTGAATGCAAGAGCCTGTCCTTACATTGCTGCCAGAGACTGAAGCACCAGGGAGTGGATTTTTTCTCTGGGCTGATGAGGCCAAAATTTGCATCGCTTCAGGAAATGGAACAAGGCCTAAATCTTCTCCCAAATGTTAGTCTAATGATGGATGAAATTGTTTTCCTTCATTTTCTTTGACAAAACTAAGCCAGAGGTACATGTTTCAACAGATGCTGCCCTGTGTAGGCTGAAACACGTTGGTGGAGCATAACTACATATATTTAAACCCAGACATGTATAGGGAATCTTTACACAGGCTTCACACATCCAAAATAAACACCACACGTTCCCAAGTTGCACACTGGGAACTTTGCAGCAGGCGGTGCTGGGGGATCTCCCACACTTGGCCAGCTGACATGCTGGCATGTACATCCCTGCCAAAGGACATTCCTGTGCTCTGAGCTACTGGGGAGAAAACTGGGCTTTCTAAACACTTAAAAAGTATTGTCTAACTGTTGCACTGGGGAGTAATGTGAAAGCCCATTTCCCCAAGACTATAACTATAGGTAAAATAAAGCCATGGTGTTCAGAAGCACAGGCGTTCCAAAAGTGGGACAGGATTTTTAAGTAAGCTAGATTGGAAAAGAGGTGCAGTGATATTAGCTGAGCGTCAAGTTCTCTTGAAAAGCAAGGATCTTTTTTCCCAGGTGGATATTTGCACGAAAACTATGAAGTCCAGAAGACCATTTTCCTCCATTGTTGGCAGGTACAACTCCACAAAATTTCACAGTATTGCATTTGTTTAAGATACGTTTGTCTACAGCCACAAGTTTGAGAAAGATACCGTTGTTAAAGTGGACTAAACAAATTACAGAGTAATTTTGGGTGGAAGGGATGATAGAGTATCATCAGCTCTCTGCTTCAAGCAGATCACGAAGAAGAAAACTAGACAACAGTGTTTCACCAGGCACTTAATATGAAGTATGAGGGACAAACAGAACTCTCTCCTCAGGGTGGACAGGCTAGCTGAAATATTCCCCAGTCAGACACAGTGACTGTTCCTCCCACACCGTACACTGCACTGAGGTGGTCTCTGATGGAGCCAGCACATCTCCCAGCTCCCTCTAAATTGCACACTTCCCTTGTTTGGCCCTGGATTCCCAGAGAAGGGAGCTGATTTATACCCATTCTTTATCTCTTTGTTTTGAAAAGCTTTATGCTATTTGACAAAATCAGCTGACATGAGGAGAGAACCAGAATATGCTCCTTCCCTTTCTCTGCTGGCTGTATGCTGGGCAGCCTCCTTCCAAACTGAATACTGGTAAGAGCATATAAATATGATATAAACACATAACACCCTCTTAAGCTGGCTGGGAGCTGTACAGCCACGTATGGGAAAACCCCATTCACATCTGCACACTAAGCCTGAGCAGATAAGCAACAAACTTTGCGACCTTGTCAAAATCCATTGCAATTCATTAGCATGCAGGTGCGAGCTTCTTTTGGGGAATACTTAGGAAACAAAGACAAGCCCCCTGATGCAGGGAACATCTGATTGGTTTGCTTGTAGAAGTGAGCGTGCCGTGGTCCCGGCCCTGCTATGCTTTCAGAATGAACGGGCGTGCTTCTGGGAAAGGCCCAAGTTCCAGACGAGTCACACTGCTGGTTCCTAATGGTAGTGTAACAAGAATAAATAATAACTGTTTACACTGCTCCTTCCCCGGCAGCTCCACAGCTGTGGCTGCAAACATCTCATCTGTCACACAGCAGCTCTGCACAGGGCAGTGTTTCCCACAGCATGCTCTGTGGGCACTGTGCTGTGCAGGAGGGCTGGGAGCTGAGGGCTGCAGGCTGCGCCCTGCCACTGCTCCTTCCACCTGCTGCTCCCCAAGCCCACGCAGCAGTGCTGGCCTCTACAGACCTACTGTTTCTCAGCAATGGCTGCAAGCGAGGAGAGCTGAAGCAGAGAGATTAAATTGTCAATAGATGCACACTGTGGTGGTGCCATTGGATTTTAACAACACACTGCGTGAGCTTCTCCAGTCTGGCTCACTGCCTTGCCATCACTGCACTTTCGTTCTTCCTTTAGCTCAAGAACTCTTCGGTTACCGCATCAGCCTGATGACCCAGCCTGTCCCACGGCCCTGCTGCCAGCCCACACTTGCTCTGCTCCATCCCTTGGGCCTTTGCTTGCACCCCAGCTGCCAGGGAAGAGCCCCCACCACCCACTGGGAGGATCTGTGTAGCTTTTGTCCCCCTTCCACCAAATACAAGCTGAACGTAACAGCAGATTTCTATTTAGAACAGCATGAAGAAGAAACAAAAGAAGAAAAATGTTTGGTGAGGTATTTCTGTGCTTCTCTCTGGCTGCTGCAGCCTGTCAGAGATTCAAGCCTTGATTTAGAGCGACCGCAGGGTGCTGATTATTGATCTGCAGCCACCTCACCCCACTCATTGCCACTGAGTGATCCAACCTACAGCAGTGATTCCCACACCCACAAGCATTTTCATGCAGGAACCAAGCCCTATGAGACACAGCCATTTTGAAACCACCTCTGTACAGCCCGTGTTCACCTCCGGCATCCTGTCCAGCTCCTCTGACTCCCTGCAGCCATCATCGCTGGCAACCCTCTTGACTTAAGAGTCTGAAATATATCAATCTGGGACCTCCAGAATGGAAGTCAGATAACCTTCTTTCTCCAGGAGTCACAAGACCCTTGTAGCTCTTGGGAAAACCCAGGTGTTGGCTCTTCTATTGGTTTGATTAAAGAAAAGAGAAATGATGGTAGGAGGAGAACGAGCAGATGGGGAATGTTTCAGTCTCTCCCGGGCACTTGCTAGTGTTCTCTGGCAGCCTTTCTCAAGGCTTTTCAGAGCAAGACCCTGGTGCCTCAGAAACCTGGGGAATCAAGGTCACCAAGAGTGAAGGTTAGATAAAGAATTGTGAAAAAAAGAGCACAGTTAATTTTCAGTGGAAAGGCTGAATAATGCAGCAGCCTGAGAAGAGTGGAAGAGCTTCGCTTTAACACATCAGCCTGCAAATTCCAGCATTCCCTTGAGACTCCATGGGTCTCAACTCTCCTGTTTTCCAGGATCTGTTGCAGATTGTTTTTTCCCTCTGCACAGTACAAAATCTGAGCTTTGCTCAACTGAGCTGACCAGAGAACCTTTCATTCTTTGTCTCTTTCAAACACTCGACACTGCCAAAACTGGAAGCATGTATTTGCCAGAGGCAAACTGTTTGCAGCATTCAGCCATCAAGACTTCAGTCTCTGTGGCTTCAACAAGCTTCAGCGAGAGCTATCTGCCCATCAGCCCAAAATGTTTCTATCTGTTCTGACAAAAACAGTCATGTAATGAAAAAATGAAACTGGCAATTTTCCATATAAAACAAGAAAATGTCACAATTTTTTTTCTCCCGTGCCTGAATACACAATTTGAAAGGTTTGTGCTCTAGATTGCTTGCTTCTTTGCAATCTGTATAGATTCCAATGACCTGCTAATTTTTGAGGACAGACTGTGGAAAAAAAGGTGAGAATTCTAGTGTTTGAAAGCTGCAAAGTGTATCTGATATAACATTACCTCTTAAATGGCAGCAGTTACTTGCAGCGCTTCTTGAACTATCAGACATGATGTTTTTAGTAGCAGGCTGGCTTGCAGATGAGCAACAAAACCCAAATGCTTGTGGGCAAAGATCCCATTTAACGACAGCAGAACCTGCCCCTGCATTAAGTGCATTTAGCTCATCTGCAGATTCTCGTTTGTGCAAGCTAGCTGCCATTTGATAACAGAAGCTCGCATTACATATCTGAATCCAAAAAGAAATGCCTCCTGCTGAGGCACAGTGAGTAGCTGAAGCAGTCCACGACTACCAGGAACAAGAAGTATGCTTTCACATCCCAGGCTACAAGGAGAACTCAAGGGGGCTCAAGCAATTAAAACTACCAGTCACTTTCCCCATGCTAAGATTAAACATAAGCTAAAACCTCATTTTTCCTACTGCTTTAGGCTGGTTGACCCTTCTGATTTCAAGTGATTTGAGCATGGATGGACTTAAAGCTGTCATTTCACGTTGTCAAGGAAGAGATCAGAATGCGATTTCAAGCTGCCTAAGAAGTGTTTCACTTAGCTTAAAAGTACTAATATCCCAGCTCCTCTGTTAAGGAGTATGAGATAAAGGTCTTTCTTTGGATCTGCCTGGAATTTGCAGGCTGGAAATGTGGCAGATCCATTCCCATTCGAGCTGTGGTAGTGGAGAAAGGATTATGAACAGGGAAAATAAACAGGGCTGGATTTCCTTCTATTCATCATAGTCGTGGAAATAGGCAATTGGAGGGGAGGATGTAGGAAGAGGAACCGGGGAGGCAAGCTGTCATTTTAACCATGAAAGCACACTGGGTATTGGTTAGCTTGTACGAATTAGCTGGATTATTTTTACCTGGATCTGGAGTTTCTCCAGATGTATAATTTACAGTGGCAATTTACAGTGGCAACATGAAATTTGCAATCTTTAAAACAGTTTTATTAACACAGCCTGCTTAGCCTATACACACACTGCTACATGTGTGCAGCTGCATCTCCCATCAGCACAGCCAACACGGGGCCCCTTGGCAGAAGCTTGCTGTGACCCTTTCCCTGTGAGCATCACCATTCATTGCGATTCCTCATTTCATTCAATAAATCAGCGCACGTCCTTGAAGGAACCCCATACTGTGCTGAAAGAGCAAGAAAGAAACTGCTACTACTTAACGCATGTGAACTTTTAAATGACTGCTGATCTGCTGCTTTCCTTCCTCTTTTGCCTCCTTCCCCACTTAACCAACCACACAGCATAAGAGGCAACCTTGGCTGCAAATACCCAGAACTGCATGATTTGGCTCACAAGCACAAACATCCAAAACATCATGACTATACAAAACCAGAAGGATGCGACCTTACAATAAGCATAAACCGCAGAAACTAACAGGAAATTCAACCTGGATTACCGAGAGCATTACGTATTACATTTTTTATAAATCTTAAAAAAAAAAATTAAAGGGAAGGAAATGCTACAAATACGATTTTCTCATAATGATTTTTGTGAATGCAGTTAAGCTCATAATGACAGAAATGTAGCTAATCCACATCCTGCTGTAAGTTGGAACATCTTCTGGGCCGCACAGCAGCAAGTTTGTGATCAGGGCTTTTCTGATTACCCTTGTCTAAAATTCCAGGTATCGTCCTTAATATCAAAGTGAAGATATTGATGGAGGATCAGCTCCGAGGCAAAAAAAAAAAGTACACAGCCAAGAATATACCTGTTTCTTCATTCCATGCAAGCCAGCTGCACAGAAAAGACCAAGCAACCTTTATTGTAAAGAAAAGAACTTAAACAAAAGAAGGAAAGAAAAAAGAACCAGACGTTAGCTTTGCTACTTTTCAGGTCAGACAGAACCAATCTCATTTCAGAGGCACCAACAGAGATCTGCCCTATCAAAATAAATTCAGCATCTCTCTACCTTGTCTTTCCTTAACAATTCATCCGCTTTCAGTATTAATGGCATCGTTAGGAATGGAAATTTTTCCAAGGGAAAAATTGCTATTGACAAATGAATCTGGAGGAACAGGACTACTGCCTGCTCCTGTGTTGTGCTGCTAGCAGGCGATCTCGGTGCAGATGCCTCTTAATTAGTCATCTGAAGACCTGCAGCAACTGCGCCATGCATACTGCCTGGCTGCTGCTTCCACATGCCGTGTAATGACAAGCACTATTAACGAGACAGCTGAAGACAGAAGCTCTCTACCTTTCAGGTCTTAAGATGTAGTACAAGAGTGTTTCTTTCATATCTGGCTGTAAATCAAGATCAATCTTAGACTTAGCGTCTCTCCACAAGTATTACCTCATCTTACCTTCATTTTAATACCAGCAGTATTGTTTTATATCTTTTTTTATAGTCCATTAATTTCAAAGTCCTATGGAACACTTTGCAGTAATTTTGTAGACTACATTAATCTCACTGCAACAGCTATATTCAAGAATTCAAACCCTCTCTACTGAGCCAAAAGAGACGGTTTTGTTACTTGGGTCTCCTGGGATTTGAAAGTTACTTTTTTTTCTTCTTTTCCAGCCTGTTACGCTGTCACAGTTATGCAATGACTGTAAGATAACAGGAGTTTTGTATAGGAAACAGATTGCATACGTTCATAAATCAGCATCTAGGTTTACCATTTACCAGATAACCAGATTAGCCGGGGACGAAACATTTAAAAGAACTCTGAAGTTCTTTCTACCTGTCATCAGAAACAGGAGCACAGCTCTAAGAAAACACGGGCAGCATAAGGAAACGTTCAGAATGGCTCCTCGTTTACCCCTCAGCCTACCCCTTTGCTCCTCCTCGATGTTCCTCTGCACTCCAATAAATGGAACCATCAGCAGGGCATTAATGCAGGCCTGTCAAAACAAGCCTCAAAAGTAAAGAAAAAAGTAAAAGTTAAAGTAAGAATGACCACGAATCAAGCAAATGTCCCATGGAACCTGGGTGCAGAAAGACCGATAAGGCCAGAATCAGGAGTGATTTGTAAAGCAGAAGATTCTGGTTATGAACATCTGTCTCTCAGTACTTGCTTTGAAAACCTCCATCCTTCTCTGCACAGCAGCTCCACCTTCCTCAGCATGCATTATCTGGGATAGGAAAGCAGTTCTTTGGAAGATGCTATTTGTAGGCTTCTGCCCTGTAGCAGTGTGAAGGCTCTGCCCTGGGGCTCTGGGTCCTCCAGCACACACTCCTTGAATGGTATCTGACCCACGGACCCTTAAAGGGCTTCTGCAAACCAGTGTTCCTAAAGAAATGAAACCAAAGGCGGATCATCACCCCATCCCTGAAGCCATCAAGCTGTTGAAAAACAGGCCTCAGTGAAATAAATATTTTAGGACATTGACTTTAGCAGGGATGGGATTGCATTCTTCACTCTTTCGTTAACTAAAGGGGTAAATTAAAAATACACAGGATTTGGAGGAATTGCTTCCAGCAAAACATGCAGTGCTTCAGTCACTCAGATTTTAACCACAGAACCCCTTAACTTGTTACAGATACCAGTTCCCCTCTGTCCTAGATGTAATGTTAATCACACATTCATCACTGCAAATTGACAACATAAATGCTGACTTGTGCAAACAATGTTAGAGAAAATGGTGTTCTTACTGCAGAAGTGAATTACAGCCTTTTAAGCTCCCTGTGCTTCTCAGTTTTATGTAAACTCTAATTTCCAAGCCTTTGTCCTGCCTTTAAAGGTCACGCAGTTGAAAGCTATGAAGCATAGCATGTGTTCCCACTGATATTAAAACAATGTTTACTTTATCATGCATATAAATTGCAAAGAAGAAACAGTTTGCAGCCTGCTGTTAGTAAGAGATGATTTATCGGACAACATGGTTCCGTCCACATGTGGAATGTAAAAATCTGATCTTAACCCAGCAAAGAGTATTTTTTTCTTTTGAACTGAAGTCACACATTGTGCCGCAATCACGCTGCTTCTGATGACTTCCTATTCAACTGATTAAACTCTTAGTCTTGCCAATGCTTAACTTCAGGAATATAAGCAGTCTTTTTAGATTCAAGCATCTGACTGCACATTTGCAAGATCAGGATTTCATTTGCATATTCAAATTGCAAAACTGCATCTTCCCTTTGTCTGTGTAAGGCCAACTATAGCACTCCACATGCTAAACAACCACCGTAGAGTTGGACAGTATTTTTAGCATCTCTGTGGTGCACTTCTATCTTTAGCTGCTGTGTTCAAAAACAATCCCACAGGACACTGCATAGCTAACATAGCTCAGGCTTCTCATCACGTTCAATTTTCTCCTGAAACGTGGTGAAAGCAGCCTATACAACAGGCCAGTCCGGGACCAGCCAAATTTTCCTTGGATGTAGTGTCTTGAGCAGGGCAGAGCCATATCAAAGGATTGAAACGTGCAAACGTGAGAGCATTCTGCTCTGCAGAGGGGATGGAGGCTGCCATGACTTCCTCAGGGGGATAATAAAGCTCTATACTCTGACTGCGCTCAGCATGGATAAATCAAGGAGGACAGTGAAGGATTTCTCCATGTTGTTTCCTAGCAGGATGTGCCCGTGGGTTCATGGCAAACTTCTGGTCAAAGTTTAACTCTGCAAGAGAAGTTAATAATTGAACTTGCCAAATCATCATGATTTCTACATCCAACTGTGTCTTGTTTTCAGAGGCATCTTAAACCAGTGAGCCATTTTATTAGACTCATGCTCACAAAACAAAAACATGTGTTAGCTCTTGAGTGCCAAGTATCATCCTGGAGGGTTACCAATCCCTGTTACAGATTTTGTAGCCAGCCTGAAGTTATCTGTCATAACAGAAGAGGTAGTTTTGAACACACAGAATGAAGCACGCTGCTCCATTCTGGAATGCTTCACGTGGTTGCAGTCTCATTGTAAAACTCTATGAAGATGTACTGCAGAGAAGAAAAAAGAGCTTGAAACTTACTGACTGTAGTCTGACTGTCTTGTGTGAGCTTCCAGAAGGGCAAGGGTTTGCCCCAGGCTTGTTCCTTCATTCTGTAGGGGTATTTTTGGTAATGGCTACAGCATCACCAGTTCCAGCATGCAGCCATAGCAGCTGGGTCAAGTCTGAGTGGAGGAAATGTTCTGGAGTCATATTGGATGAGAGAAAGACTCTCACAGGAAGAGCTGTGTTCATGAGATGACTGATTTTTGAAACTTCAGATCTGAAATGCTTTCCACACAGAGCTGGAGCTGCATACAGAGACAACAGCCCTCAGCATCTTGATTTGCAGAGGAAGTACTTACAGAATCCCACATATCCTGCTAATGGTGAAGGGAAGGGAACTACACAAAGAAGCTATTTTTTTTTTCATTAAGTGACATAGCTGGGTTTTGCAGATGAGCCTAGGAGAACTAGGCATTCGGTTCCAATTTAATTGCAAGGAGACATGATGACTTGAAAACCTTAGAAAACCTTAGACCTTGTGACTGTTTCACAAATGGCCTCCCCACCTCCCCACCCAAACTTACCTTCTTTCCTATCACTACACGCTATCAAATACTGTTAGTAAAATGCTTTGTGTGACAGGGGGGCTGTCCAAATAGGTGGTCTCCATTAGATTCCTATACCTTATCACAGGTATAGCCGTGAGAACGGGAGGTGTGTGAACCCTGGGCTCTCCAGCAGCACCAGAGCAAAGCTGAGATGCACCGGTGGCAGCAGACAGGCGGCAGCTCTTACTATGCATTGGGTCCACAACACACAACTGTGCTTTTTTTTTCTTTTTCTTTTTTCCCCCCAGTTATTTTTTTCCTTTTAAGCACAATACATGTTCTATCAGGAATACCACAGCTATTATTTTTGAAGTGTTCACATTAAGTAACACTAGTGTCAAGTCAAAGAGAAAAGCTAAGAAATGCAGGCAGTTTGGTTTTTCCGAGCCCTTTTTACAGGACTTCATTTTTGAATGAGTGGAGGCTTCCTCTAATCCCCAGAATGTGAGGCTGACATCCCAGGTTACGGCCCTTAAGGTCATGGTCCTAAGGGCTCCTCAACACAACAGTAGGTTGCAAGATCTACAGGAAACCTCACTGCATTCTTCTGAATATCAACAGCAAAATATCATTCCATTTCCTAACAGAGACATAGAGCTGAGCAAACACATTTTTGAAAGGTCAGAACATCTGAACTGCATATACCTGGTTTGGGATGAAAAAACTGCTGTTGTCTTTCAGTTATGACATTTCAGTTTGCCCACAAGAATTACACTACTTCCCCTACAAGTTTTCAAGCTCAAGAATATACTTCTCCTGCAATGCTGGAGAGCGATGAAGGTAAAATGCCGGTACCTTTTCCCACATTAATTTACCCCAGCTGTCTTCAAATCCACCAATTTGCCAAGAATTTACATCTACTTCTCCCAGAAGGGCTCAAGCCACCTGCAGACGTGTGTGTGGAGATGCCCCTGAAGTCTCCTTGGGAAGGGGCAGGGAGAACCTGACCTGCAGGGGAAGCAGCCAGTTGCAGGTCACAGCCGTGGCAAGCTGCATACAGGTATTCACAGCAAGCTCTGCAAACCTGAAGGAAAGGTAAAATCTTCCCAAAGACTGAGCTGAAGTGCTGGTAACTCTTTGTTCTCGATGAAAGAATGGAAGAAACTTCCTCTTTCAGTTACAGTTACATGGTCTGGTGGGGATAAAACTGCAACGATCAGGAAACAACTGTCATGTTGGATGGCTGTGCTGAGCACTGCTGGGGAGACGCAAGGGCCTTGCAAACTGAGAACAAATGCTTAGGTTTGCCGGGATTGCTCTGATCTGTCACAAAAGCCACAGTAAGCAGTGTCCAGCTTCAAGTTTAAAAGCCTTACGGGAACCGCAGGAGCTTCACCCAGTTGAGAGGCCGGTGTCCCTTCATGTCCAGAGAGCTGCCTGAGATCATGCCGTCACTTCGGGCTGTGCTCCCAGCTGACGGCTCGGCCGTCCCAAAAACAGGGCTGCACTGAGCTACCTGTCGGACCTTGGTGTGGGTGAGCACCGTGCTGGCATTTCCCCATAGGTGGCACAGCTGGACCTCCATGGGACGCTGCACACATTGGGCCTGGAGGCTTTCCAGCAATGTCTGGCTGGGCTGCACCAGGTGCAGGCCTCCTCAGCTCAGTCATGCTGGTGAATGTGGATGTCTTAGGCACAGGAAAGTGACACCAAGAGATGACAGCTCGCAGGCAGAAGCTGTTGAGCTCCAGCTGAGAGGCACTGCTTGACTACAAAGGATTCAAGCAGACCGGCCACTAGCTGCAGGTAACTCCATTTTATGGTGATGCAGGGGCTGTCAGATACTGCTTTGTAGCAGGGAATGCAGATCAGGGGAAACCTCTTCAAATGGACTGACTTGCAAGTACCTGCCATGGCCGTAACCTCCCGCCTCCATCCCAATCACTATGCAAAGCTCCTGCCAGATTAGTTTGGGCCCTTGACAATATTTCCAGCATGCATCATTAAGCATTGTTATGCATTTCATAGGTCTCCCATTCCTCAGTTCCTAATGGACAGCCAGCTTCCCTTCTTGGTTGCAACAAAGGAAGCCTAGCCCAGCTTTTTAGCATTCACTCCTCGTGCCCACCAGCACTGCCACCCCCAGCTCACAGCACAGCCCTGCACACCCCATCCAGCTCATGTGGCTGCTTTGGGGACAGGGCTCCAGTTCTTCAAAACGAGCCAATTTCCTACTGAGGTTGCCAGTTGGAACTGCAGAAAAACGGTACGTGCTTCCCTTGCTTCACTCACAAGGTCTGCCAGGCGGGATATAGGAAATGGGCAGGAAACTTTACATTTCACAGCAGCTCTTCCCCTTCACTTCATGCCACATCTGAGCTTGCACACCAATTCCTGACCTTGCACTTGTACAGCCTTTCTTACACAAACACTGGAGGCTGATATGGGGCCAAGTACAAATAAAAAGCCAAATCTATCACCTAATTTATTATTATTTTTTATGAAGGCGGCTGGCACCCTGTTTCACGCTTAACTGTACTTGCATCTGAAAGAAAATGCACGTTTTCAACTGCTGATTTTCTAAGATCCACAGAAAATTAAAAACCTCAAGCTATCTTGTACTCTCAGACCTGATATTCCTGGAGCTCTGTGCAGACATGAGAGGCGATGATGCACAAAAAAGGTGTACTATGGGTAAACCTGCCAGCCAGGTTTCAGCTTTTCTATTTCTCTTTCATAGTCATCTTAGTTTTGCTTCCACTAAAAAACCAAAGGCAGAAAAAAGAACAAACTCCTTCACCTTGCTTCTTTGCACAGTCACTGGGACAGCAGATGGAAAGTAGCACTTTTCCAGCATTTTATATTTACTTCATCCAAGCACAGAAGACAGCATAATGAGTAAGGAGGCGCAGTCCGATACAACATGCATTTCTCTGATAAATCTGTTTTCCTCTTGGACATCTTAAACTGAAGTACAGTTTTCCTGTTTCGCTTCCCCATTAATTACATAAGAACAAGGGAAGATAAATGCCAAATAACTTTAAAGGAAAAATGCACCACAATTTATCAGTCCTCCGACGAAAGCAATCTCTTTCTCCCTAGATATTCCTCTTTACAGTAACTGCCTTACCTTCCCGTGCTTTCTATTTACTGCCAAGAAGACACCCCTTATTGCACCCGCAGTGAATTTATAGGTCATAAACAATCATCCAGTGTCTTCACCATGCCACTGCTGCTGCTGATTTCTGCAGAATTCAGACTGCTCTAGCTCTGGTCACAACACTGAACCCATTCCAATGAGCTTAACTGGGCACCAACGCAATGCATGGCAGAAACAAGGTTATGTGGGGCTGCGCTTCTGCATTTACAGAAGTTTCCTTTCCCAGCAGCACGCTGCATGTTCCTCTACACAGTGTTTCCTTATTTCTGCAAGACAAATCTGTTCTCTAATAAGACAGACATAAAGTCAGAAGTGTCAATACGAGCAACTCCCTGAAAATAAACTTTGCTCGTTTGTGATACGACATTTCTAATGTGGGACGTGAAACTGAACTGCAGGGCAAGAGCTTAACTTTTGAAATCAAGAGCTTCCAACCTGTGTTTCTAAAACCTCTGCAAGCACTGGGACTGAGCAGGAGGGAGGGAAAGAGCTAATTTCTCTGTTTGCTTGCTCATAGTGTGTGCTCAACAGTAAGGGTGATCCAAGAATAAGGAAGAATTTTTGGTGCCTCTTAAAAATGTGTTTACATTTTTCTCCACATGAGAAAGTGACAGCAGCCCTCAGCAGCAGTAATATGGTCCTGGCTTCTGAAGCACACCCCTGCCAAATAACCAAATACTTTTAATAGAAGCCCAGTCCATTAACGAGCTGAACCATCAAACAGTCACATGAGAACTGCAAACAATCCCAGGAAGAGCTGCTGTCTTTCCATGCTTTACAAAAAGCTATTTACAGTAAGACAAATAAGGCAAGCTCTCATGCTTCTTTGCCTGTCTCTCCAAAACATCTGCACACAACTTTGGTTCCTGATGCAGGTGTAAAGAAGCAAAACTTGCTGCTCCATGCACACATACTCTAGGACCCATTTAGCTACTTCATGATGCCAGCTGCAGATCTCAGGCATCATGACACGGACTCTCCACAGCCCCTTGTATCAAACACATTTCTCTTTGGGTATCTCAGTGCATATCAGTGATGTTTTTAAAATAAAAGCAGGATTTGGCTTTTCTCTCTCTGAAATCCATTTCTGCTGCTGTCTTTGCGCTATTCTCCATCCAGAATGATCTCTGTTCTGTTTCATACTTGAGCTTAGACTGCAGAAACATCTGTAAACTTTTCTGATTTCAGCAGGTGTTTCTCTGCCTGTCTATTCAGTTAGCTCTTCTGAGAACAAAATGATTGCTGCATTTTTTGTAATGATACTACGGCTTATTCTCACCCTCTTCATACCTACGTATAGAGAGAGAATGTTGTTTCCGCATTCGTGGTATCTGACCTGTTTCAGAACCTACATGCAACACAAATAACTGCACTAGAAACAAGAGACTCTGTGTCTAACACAAACATTTGTAATTCCAAATCTTGAAGCATTAAGATAAACCTAGCATCAACTGCACTGCAGGCTGCGTTGGGAGATTCAGAGGGGGCCCTACAGGTGCCATTTACATTTAATGTGCTTGCCATTAGCTCAAAGCTTTAGATGAAACAAAAAGCCTCACGAGGCAGGTGGAAGAAACTGAAGGTAAAGTCTGCAGCAATCCTAACGCGGTGCTGGAAAAGCCACACTCACCTGACAGGCAACATGATGGTGCCTGTGATGAAGGATCAGCCCCGTCCCAACCACCACCACTGCAAGTACGTTCATCAAAGAATTCCCAACACCAAATCAGCACATCATGCTTTCTCAAATTGTTTGCCTTTCGTATATAGGACAGCTGCTTTGCTGCCAAAGCAATGGCTGTAGAAAAGGGCTGCTCTGATTTATAACAGAGGTGTTTAAAATCAGGCGATCTAATTATCGACGTGATAGCCCACGATGGCTGCAGTCAGCAAAATTTTAAAAATGCAAAATATTGACGAGATCAGACAAATACATAATGAGGAAGTTATTAAAATGCAAATTGCCTGCCTTCTGGCACTGCCATGATGCACAGCACAGGACAGGACCTCAGAGCCCGCAGTGAGCTGCAGCTGCCCCAGAGCGGTGTGCTGCCTGTGAGTGGACAGCAAGATGGGGCTGGCATAGGGCAGGGCTGAGCTCTCTCGCACAGCCAGACTGCACACACTGGAACCCAGACCTGCATGGGATTTCAGAAGGGAGCTGCTTGGGGCCAGGTGTATTTTGGGGGAACAGCCAGAAGCAGAAATGTTTGACAAGTCAGTGAAACTTGACAGAAGAAGTCACAAAATACACCTCTGTGAAGTTTAGTCAAAAGAAGTACAAAGAAAGGATGAGAAGAAAATCCTCACTATCCAAGCTGCTCCAGGATGCTCAGACCAGGCCTCAAGAAAGGTAAGCCTGGTCTGGTTAGAGAAGTCCTAACTGAAAGTGGAGGAGGATATCGGTACAAGCCTTTCAATTCCTTCCGTTCTCATCTATCTCCCCAAATTTTTCTTGTCATTTAAACAGGCTTATAATCCTGCGTCTAGCACATGCTTATTATTTCACTTTGCAGACACATTCTTTCAAGTCTGAGGGCTGTGTATGTGTCTGGAAGTCTATAATAGAACAAGTAAAATAATACTATTTCCAGCTGTGGGCTGGAAGATCTGAGCCTCCTCTAGGAGAAAACATTGGTGGATATCATAATTTTATGCAATGCACTTCAATCACATTGTAACTGCTGCAACAGCCTCTAAAACTATATAGATATAGATGGTGACACCCAATTAGCAGGCAGACACTAAGGGGGAGGTTAAATGCTAATTTTACATTGGCATTTAGCCTGAGAACTTCATTGTGCCACCTTCTATTCTACTCTGTAGCAATCCCACCTTGTGCTGCTCTGCCATCCACTTTCATTCAGCACTGTATGAATCGCAGTAACTCCACAAACAGACAGGGTCACAACTGCATGCTGCTACATACCTGCCCCAAACCAGAAAAAAACCAGATGTTTCCCACTGAAAAAAAGTTGCAGTAACTCTCAAGGTAAGCTTTATGGACATTTGGCAGGGCAATCTGACACGTGATGGTTTGGGGCTTTTCTAGCTGTGTTAGCAGGAGCTGCTGCAGGTCCTGTCTGGGTAACATGAAGGAGCCCAAGGCTGTGAGGGGTCGCATGGCACCAAGCAGTCCTGCCAGGAACAGACTGGGGATGAATTGCAGGTGTACAGTGCTGAACTCCTCTGCTGACAGGTGGACAGGGCTGCTTGCTGCTCTGGAAATGCATCTAGAGCATTGGGAACAGGTACTGCTCCCACTGAATTCCTGCTGCCTGGTCAGGACCCCCAGTGCTGCTGCAGAGGTAAATGCTGCTATCCTGTTCTGGCAGGTGCTGAGCAGCATCAATACAAAGCCAGATCTTTAACTCACCTTCCAGATTAAGAAAATCTGAAATAGCTGGAGTTTAACACATGCAGATAACAACAAAGGTGCAGAAACAAATCAAAAATACTGCAGCATAATTGAAGCTGCAGCCAAGACTGTGGGAAAGCTGTATTGAATCTGCAGAGAAATTAGATACCTTGTTAACTGCGGATAGATGCACAACTGCCCCAAATTTAAACTTCTTCATTTCCCCAGCTTGCAGCTTTCATTACAAATCACGCAGCTGGATAAAAGCTGAAAAAGCATTTGATGCTCAGCAAATTTGCTGCGGTGAGCCCAATAATAAACAAGGGAAGAAAGGTGGCAGCACTGATAATCTTTATATCAAAAACACATTTTCTGCAAAGCAACTCACTATTGTTCATACGCAAAGTACATCAAGCTCCTAGCAGGGAACAAACTGGCTTGTATGCTATAGATAGTCATTATAGTGCTTATTCCCTCTGATTGCGACTCAGACATTTCTTGCATCCCTTCTTTTTAAGAAGGCACACAACATGGCTGCGTTATGTTATGCTACTCCAGCCAGCAGTTTAAAGTGCAGCATTAGATATTTCTGCTGTGTAATATCGCACACAAAAATGATCAAGAAAATGAAGGAATGAAAGCAGGGCAAAGCATCACCTGTCTACCTAAGGATGGCTCCTGAAGGGCTCTGAGCATCACCTCCTGGTCCCAAATCAAATGGAATAGAAGCAGCAGTACCCTGGCCCCTGCTATATCTGTTCTGCATCTTCCTATCTTTCTCCCTAAAGGAATTTAAAAGTCCAGAAGCCTTCTTTGCAAGCCACGCTTTGTTCTTTTCTCTTTCTCTCTGGACCAACAATGGCTAGGTGGGGTTTACTGTTCTATGTGCTAGGTCTTCCTAAAGCTGAAAAGGTTAGGATAGATGTGAGCAACCTTGACCATGTGCAGGAAAATCTAGTCTGCTGCTTATCAGTCAGTTTGGCTTCACACCAAGAGTAACGCACTGCTCTAAAGGGCCAATTCAGTGTGAAAAAGGAGCTGTTCTACTAGACTACACTCCGTTAATTCTGGCTGAACTGACATTCTCTTAGGACAACCACTCAGAATGAATTTTGACTACTGTACTAAGCATGGCAGGGAACAGAGCAGCAGGCTGCCTTCTCTCTGATGCCACCAACACACCAAGAGGCAGGAAAAAAAATCATGGAATCTCCTGAAAATCTAACATGGGACAAAATCTGTCTCAGCATCACCTCTCACTAAAATAATACGTGAGATTTGAAAAAAAAAAATCCCCACCACCGAGGCAGGAAAAAATACACTGAAAAGTCAGAAATTCCAGACTCACTACACTTACTGTAATTGTCCTTTATGAGAAGAGCCCTCTAGTTATGTGAAATGACATTACCTCACAGCCCCAGGCTCCTGGTTCTCTGAACAGGAAGGAAGCACACACACATCTCTTTAAGAGCCGTTTCCTCTCTGCTCTATTAATTTCGGAGATTAAGCAAGCCACTCCTCTGTGGCATAATAGAGCGAGATAGAGCCATTGTGTTTGCTGAGGCTCCTGCTAACTGTTTTTCCTACCTTGGAGGTGGAGAGGCGGCGCAGCACTTCACACTCAGATGAACAGCCAGAAGACCTGCAGCGGTGCTACAACCCTCCCTTCTTTTTTAGCTGTTCTTTCAGCGCACACAAAACTGCAGCCCTGTTCTTTCCCCCTCCAGCCCCCCTCCACCCCCCAACGAGCATTTCGGTGTTTCACTGCCGCAGCTCAGAGTCAGAAAAAAGGCAGTCACATCAGATGAAGAATTCTCATTCCAAGGGTCCCAAATCAACAGGACTTCCTTGATTAGGATTTTTCCTCTGGACATACACACCTCACCTTCCTGCCCCTCCCCACAGCTTGGCAGCCTCCATGTGACTGTTAGGTACCGGAGCTGGAAGCACAGCCACAGAAAGCAGACCTCAGAGAGGTGCAGCAGTGCCTTGCGTTCGGAGCCGTGGCCGAGCACAGCGGTTATCAACCAGAAACAGCAGCGAGGGGATTGCTCCAGGGCTCAGAGGAGGGGGATGGCAGGGCCCGCAGGTTGTGAGCACCAGGAGGAGCAGAGCTGCTGGCTTGCCCAGAAACGCTGGAGCCCCAACTGTGTTCCTACGGTATCCTCCCTTGCCGACCAGAGTTGGGAACACAAAACCCACCCAGAAAAAAAAAAACCACCACGACACAATCTGCCCATTCAGCAGCTTTCTTTTCATGAGCAGTTCCATCCTTCCAGCCTGCCCCCTGGCCCCTGCCTGCCTGGGCTGCAATTGAAAACTTCAAAAAGGAACGAAAAGGAGAAAGGAGTTCTGCAGACAACTGCTGATTCTCCACCAGCAGAGTGCAGGCACCAGGAAACGTGGTCGTGGTGCTCTGGGCAATGTGCTGTGACTTGTAGGACTGTGCTCCCCAGGCTTTGCTTCACATTTTCAGACCATGCAATAACAAAAAAGGAAAGAACTGCAACTCTTGAGCTTTCCAGGCTGGTGTCCTGGCTGCGCCATGACCAAGGCTGCCTGCTCCATACCTTCTAATTGCAGCTACGAGAACCAAGTTCCACACAGAGCTCTGTCACCTCTTGACAGCCCATTCCAGAGAGCTTCTGGGGGGCTACCACATGCAAAAGTAGTGTGTGATGGGTTTTTTTTGCTTGTCTGTTTCTTTTGGATGAGGCTTTTTACTATTAAATGGAGATATTCTGCAAATATATAAATGTAATTCACCAGGTTGTACTGCACAGGCGACCAGGCACTGGGCAGGACTTAGGTGCCAACATGCAGTTATTTCTAGACTGAGCAGGATGTGTATCTGCAGTTACAGGCAAGCAGCAACCAATCCCTGGTGGCCTCTAGACTCCTTTAAAAAATAACAGAGTTCAGTCTTTTTTTCGTATTGTTACTATTGATCTCACAGAATGCACACCCTTAGCTCTCTGCTCCAGCGCTCAGAAGGCATGTAAGGAATCAGAGCAACACCACACATCATAACACTGAATAACCTCTGTGGGCATCACACCAGCTGTACCCTCCACCCCTCTTTCGTCCCCATACAATGAAAGTTTCACCCAAAGCACAGACCTTACTGCAGTGGCCTTGCAGCTGGAAGCAGCCCCCTGCCCTGTCTCCACAGCACCCATCACCTCCAGCGGCCGCACGCTGCTCTGCAGGCATGGCCAGGGAGAAGACCATCGTCCTCCTCCACTCACAGACACTGGCTGCAGAGGGGAGCACGGACAGGGCAGTGCTTGGATGAGCTCTAGATCTTCTTTAGAGCAGCCTTCAGCATCTGCACCAAGCTGTGTGAAAACACAAGGGTTGGTGTTCACAAAGAGCTTTGCGTGAAGGATAGCTGTTGTTGGGAACAGACGACCTGAACAGTCTTGGAAGATCTAACAGGCACAATTTATTAGTTTTAATATTAAAATATTAAAAAATCTACCCTAATCATAAACTCAGGGGCTTTAAGTCACTGGAGAAAGAGACATGAACTTCTCTTTTTTTAAAAAATGTAATTTTGGAGTTTAGAAGCTCGGAATAAGTGGCGATATTAAAATCATCAGTCAAAGCGACCTTGTCTTCAGCATACAAATCTTTTTTCATGTCTTCTCTAAATGCAGATCTTCTCCTTTCAGTGCCTTTATGCCAAACCTGAGGAAGAAAACAGGCACGTTCTTTGCCACCCTCATCCTCAAGGGACTGCAGAGGTGCCTTTTCTCTTGCTGTCCTTGTCTCAGGGTGGGCTCCCTGCACTGAGGTAGTTGGGCACCACTTCCCTGCTTGAACTGGAATCTGGTGACAGACAAAGTCTGGAACACGACTTTGCATTAGAGAAAATACTATGATAACTGGCAGGTTCTGCAGCTCCCAGCTCAGGATACCAGCTACCCAGCAACTTAACCCCTTATCTGCAGAAAAAAAAGAATCTGCATTGGGTTAGTTAAAAATGTGAGCTTAAACCGTACATGTAAGGACATTTTAAAGTATAAGAATAGCTTTAATTGGTTCCTGATGATGTAAATGAAATGAAAAGAGTGTTTCTACACAGCCTGTCTAAACCACAGCATACACCAGCTGATAATCAGTGTAATTACCTCATTCAGATCCGATTCCTCCTGATTTCTGCAAGGTTTAAATTCTGCCCCTGCAGGTTTGCTAAATCTCTGCTCTGCCACGCAACACTAACCTTAAAATAGGGTGATGAAAGGCACCACAGAAATAAAACGTGCAAACAGTGCTCAGTTCTCCACAGGCACTTTGAGCAAAACAAAAACAAAGAAAGAAAACAAAAACCCAAAGAAACAAAAAAGGTAAACGAATGAGAGCACGATCTCTTCAAAATCCAGTAATTCAGCAAAATCATCAGTTTTTCTTCACAGAGAGAAATATCTTTGTCGTGTTTTGCAAGAAACAAAAGCAGGCGTAAGGCGTTGCAGTGATAAGCTAAAAATTGTTCAACTCTAAAAACATTGTGAAACAAAGGGGAAAAATCCCAGTGAAAGCTGGGAGTAAGGTTTGCTAATCTGCCACTGAAGGCTTGTAAACGTGCAAGCTCAATACCTCACAGCCCTGTTTGAGTAAATAAAGCTTTAAAAATGTTTTCTTCTGAATTCCTCCCCAATGTGACCTCAGCATGCCATTCCTCTGTCTCTATCTGCCGACGCAGCAGAGCTGTGACCCCGCACGGCTGACCTGTGCAATCAATACGCCGCTGACAAAGCCTTGCAGCAGGAAGGCTCCACGCACAAGTTTCTCTCTGTCCCCATGCCACGGGGCAGAGCAGTTGTGGAACTTCTCCTCAGGCCCTGACCATCAGCACGGCTGATCAGGCAACGTGGGCTTCAAAAAGAGGCTTTCTTGGGCATTCCCGGTCCAGGTATTTATGAAACCTGGAGTGGTTCTGCTTTTGGTTGCAGTCCCACTCACTGCTTTCAAGTTATGCGTAGGGCTGACAAGATCTCTAACATACACTGTGTATTTTGTGTTGACTGTTGATCCAAATCTACGTAACTGAAGTATGCACAAGCTGTTGAAGAGTAAGATAAATGACATTAGAAAGGACAGGCTCTTACCAAAGACTTCCCCGAACACTGACTTGCAAGGTCTCATCTTAAAGGACCTCATCAACAAAAATTAGCACAGTCAATCACAAGCTCCTGGTATAAGAAAAGAGACGAAGGCGTGTTGGAAAACGGAAAATCTTGTAGCTGACTTCAGTGCTATACATTCTGCTGTACTGTCACACTGCACATAACAAAAAAAAAGAGGATTTCATATAACACTTATAACAGTATCATTATAAAAAGAACTGCATGTCCTTTTTTGAAGAGGTATTTTGACTCCAATGGATCCATAACTTAAGGTGTTACAATGCACAAGTCCAGTAAAGAGCTGCAGTGTGTTTTTATGGGGTACAGAAAAGAGAAAAAATAATTCCCTGCAGTGCTTACAGTAAACATACAGAAGCATTAATCTAGATATGAGAAACCAAAAGAATGCAAGCTATTAGAGACCAGTCGTAAGCATCAGTGAAACTAATTGGCCTGCACAGTCTTTAAGAAACTGAGCGAACGGAAACGTAAGGCAGACGTGCAAGTACTGAAAAGTAAATTAGGAATATTAAAACTGAAAGAATAACAGTTTAAAGAGCCTAATCCCATGGCACCTGAAATGCCTAACAGGTAAAGTTTCTCTCTATATAAACATATCTATTATCTTCAATTGTATGGAGATATCCTTATATATATACACACATCAAATCCAAGGAATGTTTGCAGTGGCTCTTAAAATGTTAGTAGCAGCTTGTTAATGCAAGACAGCTGAAATGTGGAAACCCAATAAGCCTGCTAAAATTTATTCAAAATAGTACTTCTCATAGTCCAAGAGAGTGATTTATTGTTTCTCCCACCCACCATTCAAAAAATAAATTGGTGGCATGATTGCAGTGGTGTTTTGAATTGTTCAGTGAAATGTATGATGTAGAACAGCATTAAGGGGAGCAGAACATACAGATTTTTCTCAGTCACTGTAAGTTGAGAGCACATGCACCTTCTGCACATTTCAGGACCCACTAATGATAAAAATTAGCTCTTTAAAGAGCAGTGGCAGCAAAATTTTAGTGAAAGTGGCCAAGTGATGAACCTGCTCATTACAGCACTGAGAGTGCCGTGCACCCATTTGCACAGCAGAGCTGAAATCTGTACAGCAGCTCCGATATTTTATTTTTTAATATGAACAAGCAAGCATGGTTCAAATCACATTCCTCCACAGACTGCATTGATGGATTAATGCAATATTCCACCTAATTTAAACTTTTTGCAGACAAGAACCCAAGCCCTTGAGAAGCAGACTTGGTCTTACCCACGTGAGTGCAGAGCATGCAGCCCGGCCCTGCTGGCTGCTTCCTCGCAGCAGCCCCTGCACCAAGCCCCAGCTATGGCCGAGCTGTCAAACTTCTGCTCCTTACAGACACTTCCTAACACGAGAGTGGGAGTCAAACCTCTTGACTGGAAGCACTTAAATAAACCGGCACCGATGTCCAGCCACAGGGCCCTGCAGCTCAGGAGCAGCCAATGCGGCTTCCAGAGGATAAACATCTGTCTGTGCTGCTGTCCGGCCACAGGACGGTGCAGAGGCAGAGTGCTGGCCAAGCACGGAAAGCAGTGCAGCTCTATGGCAAGGCAGGGATGCCACCAGCAGCTCCTGGCCACCAGCTACCGTCCTCACCTGACTCACACTGTGACCCAGCTCACACTGAGCTCGTGGGCATGGCATTCATGCAGGTGGGGAATAACCCAAGCCTACCTCCCTTTTTTTTTTCTTTTTTTCCTCCTAGAACTTGCAGGAAAGGCCTTGAGACCCTCCTCAGGACAGAGCTGTGTGGGGTTTCTTTGTGGGTTCTTCTGCTTTTTCTTTTCATCTAGATGGAATAAATTGAAAGCGATGCTTACGAAGAAAACAAGAATGCAGTGTTGAAGAAGCACTGTAAGCAGGCAGATTAATAAACGGGATCCTAATGTCTTATCTTTGATGATATTCAGTACTATTTTAAATATTCTCAAAAGACTCCCAAACACACAGAAGGTCACATGTAAAATCCCTGATGAAGCAATTTAATGCTAAATGAAAGCTGAAACTAGGTAAGCCCAACTCTTGGGAACACCGATATTGTTGAAGACTAGAATGGAATCAGTCCTACCCGAGAACACCGTGCGTTTTTCAGCTTTTTAAATATTTATTTCCTAAATTAAATAGAGTAAGTTTAGCTGGTTCTTACAGCTTAGCAGGAAACAATTTAATTTCAAATCCAATTGTATACTGACAGTTGGCAACAATGATTTTACATTATAAAAAGAGAATGGGAAAATAGTTGTGCATTTCTGAAACACTTCCAGAAAATTTCCTTTGAGAACACGTTCAGTGAAAAGTATACAGACAGGCATTAAACACGAATGTAATTTAATAAACATCCACTCAGCTATATGGTGTGATAAATAGGTAATAAGAATGTAATACAGGCATTTAGCTTTCAGCTTCCAAAGGAGCTGGAAGCTAAAACAATAATACTTTCATTAGACTCTCCTGCCTGGTATCAAGAGCCAATTTCCACCTATTAATATGGATTTCTATTACCCGCCTTGTGAATACTGTTAACCCATTTATCAAGCAAGAAGCCATACTTTTGTCACTTATTACAAGCCGAAGGGGAACAGAAGGATTGCTAAACCGTGTAACACTAGAGCATCAGATTGAATCGTTTGACCTAGAAGATAAAAACATTCCACTTACACGTAAAATGAACAACAACAACACCCTGACCCACGCCTGCTCTTATTACAGCTAATAAGACCGCTTACAGGATCAAACCTTTCCTTGCAGGTTAGAAGAAAAAAAATAATAGTAAAAAAAATCACCGTCTGCAGACTAATTGTAAACTCAGTGCACGTGTAATTAAACACGCCTCATTGGCTCTCTTGATATGTCAATAGTGGGTAGGAGGAGGTTGATTTAACTTAAACGACTCCAGTCTTACTGAACATTTGCCCCTTTCCTGTCCTCTAAGCAAAGCATCATTTAACAAAACAACCTCAGCCAAATGTGAGGAGCTTGGCATTAAGCAGTTATTATGCAGCTTGCAGCGGTGCCCCAGACACTCCAGGTGCTTTCCCAGCGCCGAGGCAGACTGCTCATGGTTTCCCCCACAGAGGACAGCGTGCTCTCCCCAAACAGAGGCTGGGGAGATGAAGGTGAGGACTGTGGTGCTATGGTGGAGGTGACGGGGTGCAGCTACCCATCCTGTGCCAGACACGCTGCACTCTGCTGTCCCACAGCAGCCCCTTCTCCTCAGGCCCTGCTCCCAGCCCTGCTCAGCAGCCAGGGACCCGTACCTCCTCGGGCATCTTTCTGCTCCCAAGAGGCACTGAGGTCACATCATTTCTCCTTCCCCCCACAATGGGTCAGATTGTAAAGATCTCCCTGTTCCATGGACAACCCTTTACCCAGCAGGTCTGCTCTGTGAGCAAGACGAAAGCTCTGCAGCATCCATCTCACCCACTTTCCCTGGAGCAATGACCCAGGAGAAGTACTCATATTCCTCCCACTCTACGCAGCTCAGATGCCAAAAATACTTCAGATCTCAATCCATAAGGGAGAGTCAGGACATAACAGAATGTAAGCAAAGTTTCTGGAGCTTCAGCACTTACACTTTTCTGGTCTCCATCCAGGGGCAGCATTTAAGATACATGAATTCTTCAAGCAGGATGCCTCAGCTCTCTATTCCCAGCTCACCTGAGTTCAGCAGACTGAAGACTGCTGTTGGTTTACCCCTCACCAGGACATTCTTATTTTGACTGTATTTTGTAAAACCAGCATGGGTTTCATTTGATAAGAATTCCACACAACTTCCACTCCTAACATCACCACAGAGCATCCTGTTCCGCACAGTCCCACAGAGCTGAGGGACTTCCACAATTCCTTCTGAGGAAAGAGCATTTCTTGCAGTGATCAATAAGCTGGTAAGCTGCTGAGAAGCCATCAAGCTGCTCATTCTACTCTCAATGAATTCGTAACCAAAGTAATTCTCCGTGGGGTACTACAGCTTGACCAACATTGCACCCTTTTCAAAGGACAGGAAGAAGTACCGGCTTTGTGAAACAGATTCTGAATTCCTTTCATACCCCTGGGTAGTCATTTTATTCTGTAATTCACCTTTATGCACACTGCAAGTTCATCCATGCCCATCTCTCTCTCAGTGGTCCTTTAATCCTTTTCTGCTCACGTTGTAGCTCAACACAAGGATGGGTGGATTTCTATAAGCTGAGGGCTTTGGAGGCTCTAGCAGCATGTATGCGTGATGCAGGGAAGTAACATTTCTGCAGACGAAGAATCTGAAGTTGGGGTCGGACATTTTATAGTTTAGCCAGATTTTGATAAGAAACATTAGGAATTCATGGGGCTTTTATCATTTTCAAAAGCAAGAGGATTAGACTCTAAGCTGACAAGAGCAAGAACATCAATTGTTAAAAGAAATATGCGCCACACTGAAATACTAAAGCACCTGAAAGACGTAACACACCGCCTGATACAAACACTACAAGCACCTCCAGATTCAGCCCAGTGATGGATTGACGAGTCAGTGCTTCGTTTGTCTGCCACAGCCAAAATCACAGAGATTTCTACACTAACACTGAGGAACGCAAGAGAAGTGCAAAGAGATGTCATGCTTCAAGCCATGGCCACATGCAACAGCTCTGATTCAAAATGCAGGCAATATACTAGGGCTTTGGCTGCATGACAGAAAGAAACAATTATGAATTTTTATTTGGATTCAAAAATGGTATCCATTAATCTGGCAATACAGATGAAAGGACGAGTCTTAATTGCAAAATGCAGTGACTATTCCTTTTCCCTCCAAATTCAAAGAAAAATAGCATCAGCTAGTAACAAAATTCATCCTACCTCCCTGACGAAAGGTGCCCAAACCAAAAGATTCCGCCAAACCAAACCTCAAATTCTGTCTTCTTTTCCCTAAAATATTCAGGGCACCATAAATGCATTTCAAATTAAACGACTTTTTGTACTGAACTTCTAAAACCCTTGACTTTTAATAAGGTTGTGCATCATTTGATTTTAATTACAGATTTTTTTATCCCTTAAATTTGACTAAAAATGATGTGATTTACACAGCAAACAAGCCAGTTAAACAAAGCTAATTAAATTCACCAGAGACAGCCTCGCTTTTCCCCTCAGTGAGTGTTTATTTCAGCTCCCAGTGCTCTGATAGCTCCTGACAGCTTGCTGGGACACAAGAAAGAAGTAGGTCAGGGTAAGCCGGAATCAGCAACAGAGGATCCCATTAGACAGGCTTGTAGGGTAATACGGAGATCGAGGAAGTGTGTGATGTAGTGACAGTGTTAGAGACACATAACAAACAGCCCGAGGACAGCCTCCAGCAGAACCGGTACGTTTATCTTCTCTCTGCCGTAATGACCCCTCGCACAGCTCATCCAGTGCGCAGCTCCTCATACGAGAGGTGCTGCACAAACCTTGCGACAAAACCGTGCTCCCGGTTCGCAAGATTACGCAGAGCCAGGGGCAACGCGGCTGGCATGGGCTGCCCCTCCAGCAAGGCAGCACGGTGCCGTGGCCACGGGGCGTCCCGTGGTGGGGCTGCGCTCAGCTGATGCTGGGGGTCCCAGTGCTGCAAGCCCAGCTGCACAGTGCCATGCAAACACGGTACGTGTGTGAAGAAGGCTCTCCTCCCACCACCGCCCCACGGCCTCTGGGAGCAGATCCTGCACTCTGCCGGACCTGCGCTCTCGCTGGGGCTCTCAGCTGGAGCTGCTGTGCAAGGAAGGGAGGGCAGCAGAAGCAGAAACCAGAGCAAAAATGAAAAGACAAAAGCGATCAGCATAGAATAGAAAGCACTTTACGTCTCTCTTCCATAATGCGAGTTTTTTTAATGAAACCTGTATTTTTACAGGGCACATGAATATATCCAAACACTTCTTAGCGTAATTCCCTCCCAGAATTAATAGAAAATTAGAGGTCTTTGAAATACAGTGCCTTAGCAATAAGAGCAGAAGGCGCAGTGCCGTGAAGTCGGCAGTGTGACGCTCAGTCAGAGGCGAGTGGGAGAGCAGAGCCCGAGCCCTCCTTGTTCTCCTGCTCACACCACTGAAAGTTCAAAGTCTCTCAGGCGGGACCTGACAGCCCGCACATACCCAAACATTTCCATTACAAGAGCCAATTTCTCAGGCTTACACAAAAGCCAGAGATACTCTCTCCAACTCCAAACTGTGTAACTTGCATTAAAAAGAGTGAGCGAGTGTATGCTATCCCAGAAAATAGGTAAGCTTGACAGGAACAATTTAAAGTGCCATGGGCATAAACAAACACAATAGAGAACGTTGTTTTATTTTGTTGAGAGGTTGATGCCCTCACTTTGCTTAGACAAGTTTCCAGCAACCACTTTACTAAGCACGTGAGTTACTTTTCAGAAATGATGGAGTTCAGACTGACGAAGCAGCCTGCATTATTTTAGGAGCCTCACTTTGGTTACATTCGTTTTCATGTTTATTTGGTACGAGCACGTCGCGTTCAGCATCACTCTCAGTCTTTGTTTCTAGTTGCAGCCTCTCTGCAGCACAATTCATCTCCTATGCCAGAGCTTCCTGCTCTTCAGGGGGTCACACACTGCGGTCACTTGCACCCACTCACTCCACGACACGACACATCCCCTTCCTGCAATTCTGACTTCAGCAGACAGTTCTACCGTGCCTGCGAAGCTCTTGTCCTGCAGCACCCGTGCAAAATCCCCATCCAGTCAGACACCCAAAGCAAGTCCTAAAGAGAAATATGCATGTCCAAAAGAAAACGTGCACCAAGATAAAAGCATTAAAATAAAGGAAGACAAGGAGAATGATCAGAGCCCCAGGGCCTGCAAGGAAGGAAGGAAGCTTTTAACAACACTAAAATATAAAATTGATTCGTACACATATTTGATAAAAATCAATACAATTAGCAAGTAACTGAATACTAGAAAGGGAAATTGATTGCTCGAGGGCCCAGAAGACTCAGGGCAATCAGTCCATTCTTCCAGCTCCTCCAGTCTTAATAAAAATTTACTTTTTCATAATCCTTCCTGAACTCTTTGCCCATTTATAATGCCGCTAAACAGCTCGTCTTTTAGCACTATTATTGCAGACCTGCTTGAATTACATTTAGAGAGCAGTTTGGAGTGGCATGTTCTGGCCATTTTGCTATCTGCTGCACAAACCTCCAAGCAACAGCATAAAAGGATACCGGCTAATGAACAGGAACACGGGAACACTTGAGAGGAGCTTATAAAATTAAGTACCAAAGTTTAAATAAACGGATTACCATAGAATTGATTTGCTACATCAATTTGGTCAGCTTTTGCTGATACACCATTTCTCCCTCCAGAGAGAAGAGCCACCTTTTCAGAACAACTAATTAAATGTTTTGAACGGCGCCAGGCGAGCAGGGCTGCATTGCTCTGCCCCTCCCAGCCGTTCCTCAGCACCACCTGCAATCACCCCTCTGCACAGCATGGGGACAAACTGTGCTGGCAGGTGGGTCGGGGTGCTGCAGCCCTGCTGAAGAGCAGGGCCCCGAGCCCATGAGGCTCAGACATGTACTGAACTCGGTGAGGAGCCCGATCCAAACCTTACACACCGTTTTTCCACATTCATGCAAACAGCCGCATGCTTAGAATGCAGTAACGTGCTTCAAGCATGTTCTATTTGCCTCCGAAGGAACATCTCAAGAAGTTGCACAGAAATCTCAATGCTATTCGCATTTCCGAGCTGACTGGACCAGTGGTTAAACTGAGACATTTTATCAGCCTGAGGAGAGTTCTACCAATGCTCTGCAGCTCAACTAGAAACCCAGGGTAACACCTCCAGACCCTGCGGAGGGGAAGGTGCAGGACACATGTGCTCAGGTGCCTCACAACACTCTTGTTATTTTGTTACTCTAAAGCCTATCCCACTGTTTCCTCCCAGAAAGAAGAGACACCAGGCTGGAAAGGCAGAGAGAAACCAGAAATTACAGTTCCAGCACTGGCCTTCTTCGAAACTGAGCAAGGTACTTTGATCTCCTTGCCTCAGTTTCCCTGCCTAATGAAGTAAAGCGCAGACAGTAGAACTTATTTCACCCAATTCACACATCCCTTGGGAAGATGAAATGCTTGTTCTGTGTAAAGTACTTGGGAGATGAAAGGCATCAGGCAAACATTAATCTCGGTCACCACACCTACCAAGCGGATCTCCAGCACACACACGAGGATTTGTTTTTAAAGAGCCCTTTGTGCAATTCAGGAAATACACTTTCCTGGAGTAGTATAGCTAAATTAAAGCTAATCAAGAATTTGCCTGTTACTCAGCTTACAGCAGAATTAAAAATGATGCTCCCATTTCAAAAGACAGCCACTGAACGAGTTACATCAAACTAGCTGAAGCCCACTTGCAGCATGACCGTGGAGGAAAGAAACTACAGGACGGTGTCCATAGGCACTCACCTCCAAGCACACACACTGATAAGTCAGATCCTTTTTAATAAGGAAATGCAAAGTTACTCAGTTTTCTGCATGTGAGAAGAGAACCAAAGAATCTTTTACACTCCTGTCTGCCTGCATAAACACTCAATTGTGTCTCCTTCCTTTGGAGAAGCTCTAAAAGAGAATATGATTGTCTCTTCGGGCTGGCAGAATCCAAAGCCAGCTTATGAACCCAAATTTCAGGGGAAGGAGGAGATTTGGGAAGGTGGGTCACTACCAGCTCGTCTCCTCAATGCCTGGATGCACCATGGCCAGGCAGATATCCCCTGGGCCTGGCCCATGGGAGGCTTACACAGTGCTCTGGGCACTGCTGCTCATTTGTGTGGGATGAGTGCCAGGCTATTAACATCTTTACGCAAGATCTGCAGACCTAGCCCAGCACCCATGGCTGCCCTGTGCAGAAACCAGGTGTGCCAGCTGAAAGCATGGAGAACTTGGGCAGCACGAGCAGCAGCGCAGGCACACCACGACTCCTGGCCTGGGGCTGCACGGCTCAGGTTCAGCGGTGCATGCTGTAGCAGCACAGCGAATGGCAGGCAGTGCTTCACTCAGCCAGGTTGCCGAGTGCTCAGCGTGCCCATATAGAGGTCCTGTTACTGAGATAAACCAAAGCCACACGGGGCTGTGATCACCGCTGAGTCTGGTTACTCAGCTCATCTCTGTGCTGCTGCTTGGGGGCCAAACCCTCCCGCACAGCAATACAAAGGTACAAAAGCAAGAGTACAGAAAGAAATAACAGCTGCAAAATTAAGATAATAACAATAACAAATAATAAAATAATTTATATAATGGAGATAAAACAGCACTGAGGGAGCACACAGTGAGCTGGTACACAGGAAATATTCTCTGTTTGAGCAGAAGCACTGGGAGATGCAGGACCTGGCAGACATGCCCATGAGGTACCATCTCTACCTCCATCCCTCCCCTCTCTCCATATCTCACCCTGTCCTGGACACCCGCCCAGCATATTCCCCAACCCATGGCTTCACCCTCCCTTTGGGCCCAGCCCCTCCCAGCCATTGCTGCTCTCACCCCTACCATGGCCTCCTCGTACCCCACACCTCTCTGCTGCTCGGCCGTGAGCTTCCTGGCACTCCATCAGCAGCTCTGGCTGCCCCAGCCCAGCCAGCCTGAGCCACAGCGCTGGTCCTCCTCTGTGCTGGGGCCCAGCAGTATGCATAAACAAACAGCTATGCAGACCCAGAACTACACTCCAAAAGGAAATGACCACTGGATAATATTGCACAATCTTTCCTAATAATGAATATGTATTTCTTTAAAACGCGTGCCACCTAATCCCCTCGGCATTGCAAACATGCCCCACAGGGGGGTTAATTTAAGTTAATCAAGCCCTGTGCTCCTCACAAAGCCTAACAGTTTGTCTCACTGTGTTTTGGGGAGCAGATGGCAGAGCGCAGCATGAAGGCCAAAACCTGCTGCCGCTCCTGGTGTGACGACCAGCAGAGGGATGTTCTCTGGATGAGCTGAGGGCTGCAAAGGGATGAGCATTTTACATTCTGAACCGGCAGACATGCAGCCTTCAATAGAGGTGCTCCAAAAGGACTGGTGGGCAGCCACAGTCGGCCATTTACCGCTTGCTTGCCACTGCTGCCACTCTCCGATATGATAAAATTAAAGCTGCTGGCTTGCATAAGACTTCCAGTAATTAGATCATGCCTTATCTTCACAAGCAGCAACATCCAAAATCAGTTCCATGCAGGCAAGTAGCAGAGGGTTTCTTACACCACAGCACTTGACACTGCTGCTGTAGCTCACATTTCTCTGCACACTGTCCTGACAAGCGACTTCAGGCTGTACACAGCTGGGCACATGACTGCCAGCAACCCTTCAGAGCGGCTGATTTGGAGTTCAGACTCTCTCTGTGGACAGTCAAATGCTCAGAATCTGGCTGAATCTTTGGGGGTGGGGTGAAGGGTGAGAAGAGCTGTCAAGAGGCAAGAAAAACAACAATAGAAAAAATAGAAGATGTGTAGAGCCAAAAGGATTTTAAAGCAAGGACAACCAAGACTGCCTAAGTCAAGCTATTCCAGGCACATCAGAATGATAGAGAAGGGGAAGCAGCATACAGTTCAGCTTGCAAAATTCAAAGCTTTTACAATTCATACCTGACAGAAGACACACGCTTCTCCTTCAAAACACAGAGCACACCCCATGGCACCCAGTTACTGGCAGGGTGCACGGGGAGCATCCTTACACCCACCGACTGGTCTCATGCCAGGGCTGCCCTCAAGCACTTCTGGTGGTAGCAATTCAGCAGCAGCAGTGTGCAGAAACACTTTGCAGTTATTAACTTGTTTGGTTTTGATTGCTGGATCAGTTCCCCACTCCCAAGGCACTTAGATTTACTTTTTTAGCCTAACACTACAAAGTAATCAAATCACTCCATTACAGCTGACAGACTGGGAGCCCTAAAGGGGAGGGGAGAGAAGCATCAGGAAACGCATCTACATTTTCTCTTACATCTTTCACACTTGCCCTCAACTTCAGATTCTACTCATCTACATCTCTGGAATTCAAGAAGATTGAACTTCAACTGACACAAGAAGTTATTTGAAGATGCACGACTCTCACTTGAAATTAAGGCTGATCTACCTTCTGGGATCGGGGACTAAGATTCGCTTCTCATAAAGATGGAAAAGCCTGGACACAATCTCTTTTCTGCTTTAAGTCAAATACAAGTGTTGCTGCAACCAAGAAAACATCCTCCCAGTGCTATGTAAGGTTCAAACCAATCAATCCATAAAGAAGATGAGGAGATGAGATGGAGGATTCAAACACGCCTTTGTGCCCTTCTGTTGAAGGTGCAGAATAGGTAAGAATGGGAAGACAAAGGAGCTGCTCACAGAAAGTCAAAATTAGTATGGAAATTTGCCGGGGGGGCACGGTCTGTGCCCGA